>NC_053392.1:97379202-97709441 GCF_905171765.1 Bufo bufo | reverse complement strand
AGTCTGAGGTTAGTGCGGCAAGAAGCTACGAAGCCATAATATACAAGATTCTGTCTATGCCCTCCCATGAGTGAGGGAATGCAATGCAATGAAGTTACCGGCGAAAATGAATTCCTGGTCGTGGTAAAAAGGCAAAGACTTTGCGCAGGGACCTGGTTGACAAGATATGATCGACTACGATCAGAGACTGAAATGTTAGAGGGAATTGCCCTACTTGTTCTTCCTCTGGCAGGACCTGAACGAAAGCATGAACAATTAAAGAAAGACGAAATATCTGCGCAAGACATGACAATGATTCTGTAGGGCGAACCGGACCAGTTTGCGGTCAAAACATAAAGTGAGCAATCAACATGGATTATTAGGATGGATTATTAGGAAATTAGGGAAGCAGGTATGTATGCGATACATAGGGGCCAAATCAGCCCAGATGCACAGATGGACAACCAACCAGGCAATCAGCCCAGCAGGACTGAAAACAGTCATCGGGCCCCCGAAGCCATGGGGCCAAAGCGGTCATCGGGCCCCCGAAGCCATGGGGCCAAAGCGGTCATCGGGCCCCCGAAGCCATGGGGCCAAAGCGGTCATCGGGCCCCCGAAGCCATGGGGCCAAAGCGGTCATCGGGCCCCCGAAGCCATGGGGCCAAAGCGGTCATCGGGCCCCCGAAGCCATGGGGCCAAAGCGGTCATCGGGCCCCCGAAGCCATGGGGCCAAAGCGGTCATCGGGCCCCCGAAGCCATGGGGCCAAAGCGGTCATCGGGCCCCCGAAGCCATGGGGCCAAAGCGGTCATCGGGCCCCCGAAGCCATGGGGCCAAAGCGGTCACCGGGCCCCCGAAGCCATGGGGCCGAAGCGGTCATCGGGCCCCCGAAGCCATGGGGCCGAAGCGGTCACCGGGCCCCCGAAGCCATGGGGCCGAAGCGGTTACCGGGCCCCCGAAGCCATGGGGCCGAAGCGGTCACCGGGCCCCCGAAGCCATGGGGCCAAAGCGGTCACCGGGCCCCCGAAGCCATGGGGCCGAAGCGGTCACCTGGCCCCCGAAGCCATGGGGCCAAAGCGGTCACCGGGCCCCCGAAGCCATGGGGCCGAAGCGGTCACCTGGCCCCCGAAGCCATGGGGCCGAGTTATTATTATTATTTTTTTATAATTAGGACTATAAAAAGTGACCTGAATAAGGTGCAGGTGAAGATAAACTACGTGGCCTGAATAACATGCAAGGTGAAATATCGTTAGGAACGAGACCTGACCGACGTGGAAGGTGACCCCAATATGAGTTCAACTGTATGACCTGAAAAGACGAAGGGAAACGTGACAGAAAATGGAGATAACGGGCATAAACTAAAATTAAACCTGAATAACATAAGCTGGCAAGCAGGTAAAGATATGAGTCATTCAAAAGCATAGCTGCACAGGTGGACAGACAACCATTGGTCGGACCCCTGAAGCCATGGGGCCGAAGCAACCACCAGGGGCTCATGGGGCCGGGCAGCCGCCGGGATGCGAACCTTAGAATTAAGGACGACTGGGGAAAATATTGGGGCTTAACCCAACGGTTTAGTAATCAACCGGGACTCGATAACCTAGAAAGACAAAGACATGGGGTAAAGCTTCTTAATGAAATGAGGCTGAAATGAACCGCAAGTACTAATCTGTAAAATATAAATGAACAAAAGAAAACTTCTGAAAGGTGTGCCATGGAAAATAGTATCAGATGGCCGTATGACCTACCAATGTCGATGACAATTGTGAAATCCTCTAAGCCAAGAGCCATGCGTGAGAGACCCTTATGGCGGGAGCCATGCGTGAGAGACCCTTATGGCGGGAGCCATGCGTGAGAGACCCTTATGGCGGGAGCCATGCGTGAGAGACCCTTATGGCGGGAGCCATGCGTGAGAGACCCTTATGGCGGGAGCCATGCGTGAGAGACCCTTATGGCGGGAGCCATGCGTGAGAGACCCTTATGGCGGGAGCCATGCGTGAGAGCCTCTTATGGCGGGAGCCATGCGTGAGAGCCTCTTATGGCGGAACAAGTATCAGATGACCGTGCAAACTACAAATGACGATGCCAGTCGTGAGGTCCTATAAGCAAAGAGCCACTCGTGCGAGCCTCTTATGATTTTTTTTTTTTTTAATAAACCACTTATGCAGCACCAGAATGCCTTGGGGACTCGCATAACCATGACCCCCTCCAACAGCAAACCTGGAACACTAACCAGCCTACAACCATGTCGTACCCCTAACAAACAAAACATGAAAAAACGGTCATGGGGCCCCCAGAGCCATGAGGCCGGATCAGTCATAGGGCCCCCGAAGACAGAGGGATGACGTTGCGGTGACAATAAGTAATTAAAACGTAAGGCGGACCTGATGGCATATGAAGCGACTTGAATGATTGGATTGGCTAGAAGGTGGCCTAAGGAAGATGACTGCCAACAGGCGTTAAAAATATAGACATTAGTAATCCGAAGCACGTGCATACATAAAACACTAACCACCGCGAACCATAAACGTAAACATGAAATTGAAACAGAGATGGGAGAAAAACAAGAGCCTGAGGCATTGCAAGTTCGCTAAGAGAAGTCTCTTATCGTGACAAACAAATAAACAGCTGTGAAAACATAGCAGGAAACTTACTGGCCCACTGACCTCTGCTGAGGAGCTGTTTGGTGAACTGGGGCAGGAGACCAATCTGAGTGAATACGAACCAGAAGTAAAAGGAGACCAGTCTGAGTGAATATGAACCAGGATTAAAACAGAAAGTAGGCCTATGGAATGTAACAGACCACCGAGGAAGGGAACGTAAGCCTGAAAAGAACGCAGTTATGTTTGTCGGGAGAGAGGTACCAGAGCGGTGGGTGCAGACTGCCCCAGTGAGATTGAGCAAAACCATGACGTAGCAATGAACAGGAGAATGTAGCTTTGAGTGGGAGCAGAGTACAACAAATGATGTAACAATAAATGGGTGAATGCAGCTTTGGATGTGAGTGGTACCTAAAAAACATGGTATGGGCGCAGCTCTGAGTATGGGTAGTGCATGAAAAGCATGGTATAAAGCAGACGTATAAATACAACCTGAAAGTGAGCAGAGTATTGACGTGATGCGAAACCAGACATGTGGACGCAGCTCTAGTAGTGAAAGGAGTATAGGACAAGATGTTAAAGCAGACATGCGGACACAGCTTTGGATGTGAACAGAATATTAACTTAATGTGACAGCAGACATGGAAAGCGGCTTTGGTGAGTGGGGTATACGACTTGGTGTAGCAGTAGAAGTGTGAACACAACTTTGGGTATAAGCAGAGCATGAAATTTGGTATAAACGCAGCTCTGGTTGTGAGTGGAGCAAGGTGGGAACACCAGGGTGGTGCATCCAGAGCATGAAAACGGAGTAACAGTAGCAGCTATGGCTGTAAGCCGAGTATACAACATGTGATAACAGGCGTGTAATACGGATCCGGCTGTCGGCTGGGGACGGAATGAGATGTAACAGCCAACAGGTGAATGCAGCTTGAATGTAAGACCAATCTGAGTGAATACGAACCAAGAGTAGAAAAGTGCAGGACAGTAAGGACGTGCGGATGCAGCATAAGACATGAAATAAAAGCCGAAAGTGTAAATGCCGCTCAGGATAACAGCAGAGCATGAAAATGCGGCAGGGTTTTTAAGTACATGGAGCAGTGAAATACATGAAGTCTAAAGATGGTGGTAGCGGGGGAGACACATGGCAAGGAACAGGTACAGCTACAGCAAGAGGCCTAAACATTAAATGCTGCGTCCGATCTCCAAACATGACGTCACGTGCAGCCCGGGTAACTCTTTCTTTACAGCAAACCGGCTGAAGTAACTTTTCATACGAGACGAACGAAGCAAAGTGAAACTTGTAAGATTTATAGGAACTAACTCCTATTACCAACAAACAAAGTTGAAAAGAAAATAAAAGTATTTAGGCCCAACGAACAAACCGGAGGTAGCAGATTCTGAGGCAAAGCCTCCCGTTCACTAGCAAAATCGGTTCCGACCGGCCAGGAGAGATGGCCCCGGCCCAACCTACTTACATAGTATGGCGCATGCATACCACGGTAGCAAAGAGCAAAATAAGAAGCTCCATGCTGCAAAGAAAGAATCCTACCACCAGAGAAGCTAGTTTGCTAATGACACCCAGCAGCAGCTGTGCACCTGAAAACACACGCCTGGAAGTGAGGGTGTGGCTCGTATATGAAGAGCCTCCGCCCCTCCCACAAATGCAGGCTGACTAATCAGCCTTACCAACATATCACACAGATTTATAATTCCTTGTATAAATCCATAAAGGCCAGTTGGCCATGCATGTATGTCTTCTGAATGGGAACTCTTCTGGAGGTGGCCTAAGTCCTGTGAGCACAAAAAAACGGCCATGTTGAAATCAACTGCCCAACCCCCTTTTCTGCCCCTGACAACTGCTGTTGAATGAAATGTGGGATACTTCAATAGATATTAGATAGTCGGACGGTCCATCCAAAATCGGCAAGTCCGGCTGACATCTTTGTATAGCTATGATAAGACCGCTAGTGTTTTATAGCGGCACAGTTAATCTTTTAGAAATACGCCCTTCAACTAACTTTCAAAAAAGCTATGACTGCTATGGACGTCCTGTAATTCTGGGTACAGATTATAATTATTATTATTTTTTTCTGTTTGTGTCTTTTCTAGTTCTACCTGCACAGTGCTCCCGTGACCTACCGTATTTTCTGACTAGCAATGTAATGTGCAGACACTTAGGACCAGCACTAGGAACATGAATAGTCTCTGTGTTTTACTGCACTCCAAGAAACATCTGCTGCAAAATAAATATTAGGCGAATGATGAAACCACAACGTTGTTAATGGTGGTGTTGTCCCTGCTGATAGATCGGATGTCCTCGTCAAAGGGACTGACCTGGTGACTGGCATCCCTGATGAACGACCAATGCTTGAACTCTATACCCTGTATTTCAAGCTAAAGTCAGCAAATCCATATTTTTCTTGTGCTCTATTGCCACCAAGCAAAAATTAAAAAAATATACAACATATCTCTGACATGACTTTCCAGAAAATAATATTTAAAGGGCAGACAATATATCCTGCTATTACAGCCGAGGAATCACAGGATGTTACTAATTACCTAGTGCAGTCAGACTGGGGTTTCTTTGGCTGCCTGAAGGACTATAGAAGAATGGATATCTCTAAGGATCCACCATCCGTCTGCATAGTCCATCCTTCGTATTTTAATGGTATTGTTATTGCATACTCAGGACAAGTCATCAGTAGATCCAAAACGTTATTTGTGAATCAACCCAAGAAAAATAGATCTAAGTGACAAGTGATTAGTAAATCCAAAGTCACCCCCAAATGTTATTGCCTTCTGCTGGGACCATAATATTGTGAAAGCTGGAGTACAGTAGAGGATGGTCAGTACAACCAAGAATTATACTAGTCCTTATATATATGATCTTAAAGGGGTTGTGTCATGAGACATATTGTCACGACCCTTGGTTAAGTCGTGACTCTGTGTCTACACGTTCGGTTGCCGTTGGCAGCGGTGTTTGCATGTGAGGCATTTTCCCTGGGTTGTGGTGTTTCGCCATTTTTGGTTTGCACAGGGTTAATGTTTTGTGGTGGGTGTGACCTCTGGCCTATTTATATGTTGGTGTGTTGCTGCCTGCGGTCAGAGTTTGCTTGTCAGCCTGTGTTGGAGGCTGTATGCTGGCTGTATGTTTGATGTCTGTGTGAGCCACCCTTATTTGTGATTCTGTTTCCTTTGCTGTGTCAGTTTGCCCCCTCCGGTGTGTTTCTGTTATTCCTCCCCCACCTGGTGTATGTAGTTTTGGTGTGGTCCCTGTTTCGAGGTTCGCATGGTGGTGTGATTGCTCCGGAAGGGGCTTGCTTTCCCGGAGGGGTTTAAGCGAAGGAAAGACTGTGGGTTTTCCAGCTTGGAGCCTCCGTCCATCTCGGCTGAGGCAGGTAAGTGTTGATAGCATTGTTATGTTGCTGTGTGACTTACCTGCCATACTGTTTCACCCATAGTCTTGCATCCTGTCAGCTACTGTCATCCGTGTCGTGGATGCACAGGTATTCTCTGCCCTGTCATTATCTGTAGGGCAATGCAGGGATTCCTAGATCTCTAGGCACGTGGGTATGAGTCCTCTTACCACTGAAAGGAGCTCATACAGTTAGGAGACTAGGGCCTGTTGAGGGAAGCGTTAGGAGGTGACCAGCTCCCTCTTCCCTGCATTGCAGCCTGGTAGCCAGAGCATTGCGCGATGGGGGGTTCCCCCACTCCCCGTCGTGACACATATTCTAAATTTTCCAAACCAACACCTGGATCTGAATACTTTTAGAATTGCATGTAATTAACAATTCAGTACAGCCAGTGAGCTTTCAATAAAATCTTTATTTTTTGTCCATCTAACTGAGCTGGTCGAACGTGCTCAGTTTAAATCTTCAACTGCCACCAGCCGTATGTTCTGTAAGAAGCTGTGGCAGTTACAGGGAGAAAGCTGCATCGGAAAGGACACACCTCCTGGGCTTCCAGTCTGAAGATAATATAGCAGAGCAATTGGAGCAGTGAATAGGGAGATCTCTGGATCCATGAGAGGTACAGGGCTGGTTCTAAGTTTATTAGAAAGAGATTGTTGTGTACTGTACGATGACTGATTTTAATTTTTTACATCATCATGGCATAACCCCTTTAAAGTGTTTCTTGTGTTTGACTTAAACTCTTACCTAAATTATGTCTGCCCTGCCTTCTGGCCAACCTGACTCTGTTTGATCTCTGCCCTTCCTGACTGCAATACTGACCTGAAACACTGATCGGCCATAACATTTAGGTCTTGTTCACATTTTGTGTCGGTTTGATGTCCTTGGAAAATCTATCTACAGTATGTTTCCACCGTGAAGATGTTTGTGAGGGATCTGTGTGCCAGTGGGAGGTAGAAGGAGCCCCCTCCCTCTGTAACCACTTACATGCCATGCGCTATTGCATGCGGCATGTAACGGGCTTACTTTCAGTCCAGGCCATTAGAGCAGGAGTGCAGCTCTTATGGGAGACCCTAAGTGACTGCTGTAAAAAGGCTTATTAGTGGTCACTAAGGTGTTACAATTTATGAATTGAATTGGCTTTTTTTTTTTAAATATCAACCCCTGCCCTCAGTATACATAATTCCCCCCATAATGACCACTGGACATCAAATGCAGTGCCCCCAGTATTATTAATGCCCCCAATAATGGCCCCCCAGTATTATTAATGACCTTATTAGAGGCCCCCAGCATTATTAATACCTCCATTAGTGCCGCCCAGTATAAAGAATGTCGCTCTTTGGGTCCCATTCTACTTGCGTTAAAAAAACAAACAAACATCCACTTGCACACGGGGGAAATACTCGCTTTTCACTGATGGCAGTAGGACCTGACGTTCCCAGAGTGGTGACATCATCACACTGGAAGCGCAGGTCCTGCTTCCTGCAGTGAAGAGTGAGTGTTCCCCCCACATGTGCAAGTGGATAAAGTTTTTTTTGTTTTTTTTAAAGGCCATATTTTTGTCCTCATGTAGCTATTTTTAACCAATTTTAGACAGGTGTACTTCTGTCTAATTGAGCATTAAAAACGGCCCATGGGTTTCAGTGGGGTTCGTCTGGCCATGAAAACGTCCTAAAATAGGACATGTGCTATCAGTGTCGGACTGATGTTCCTTGGGCCCACCAGAGGAAATTATTCTCGGGTCCCAGCTCTCATATTATTAATAAAGTTTCATGGGAAATAGAGCCTAGTGGCAAGTGACTGGTTCCAAAGGCAAAGGCCATGTGAATAGTCCCATATATTTTAATTGCTTCCAAAAACGGCTGTGTGATGGATATTTTTTACAAAAAAAAAAATGGCTGCACACCATTATATATATATACAAACAATAGAGCTAGGAAATGGGGGTCATTCTAGATAAAAGTGGTACAATACCGACTATAAATCAGTATACATGAATAATGGAAGCTCTTAGCGCACATACGTGTCGGGCCCATCTACCAGGCGTCAAGGTGGCTTCCGCAGATGGGTCCCTATCACTAAAGAAACTGCCTCACTTTGGACCCTCTTAAGCCTACAATATTCAGGGCAGTGTAGGAACCAGCTACAAACATACTCTGCTCAGAAGTCCCAGGTAGATGGGTGTGTCCAGTCTAAAAGGGGTGCCACCCCCAACATGTTGCAAGAAAATTTAGACTAAAACCTTCAGGATCACAGGTGCAAATCCATGAGGCAAACATAATTACAAAAAACAAAATGGCTGCACACCATTATATATACAAACAATAGAGCTAGGAAATGGGGGTCATTCTAGATAAAAGTGGTACAATAACGACTATAAATATGTTTGTAGCTGGTTCCTACACTGCCCTGAACATTGTAGGCTTAAGTAAGTCCAAAGTGAGGCAGTTTCTTTAGTGATAGGGACCCATCTGCGGAAGTCACCTTGACGCCTGGTAGATGGGCCCGACACGTATGTGCGCTAAGAGCTTCCATTATTCATGTATACTCATTTATAGTCGTTATTGTACCACTTTTATCTAGAATGACACCCATTTCCTAGCTCTATTGTTTGGCTATTTTTTACTGTCACATGAATGTGGCCCAATGCGAAAAAAGACTGAATGGCGTCCAGGGGAGGGGAATACCCTACATCCAGACATGTAAACATTTTGGGTCATTTATTAAGACCGGTGTTTTAGACGCGGTCTTAATACCCCTGTGCTCGCACTTAATGTGCCTAAGTTATGTAGAGTCACTGGCTTCTATATAACTTAGGCGCATCCACCGCCACGGCCAAACAGCCTTAAATCTATGCCAGCTCCCTTGCTGGCATAGATTTAGATCATTTTCTCTGCGAAAAACTGGTGTACAAAATGATAAATGAGACGGGCCGGTCAGCCTGCCCTCTGCCCTGCCCACAACATGACCCCTCTTTTTAGAACTGGTTTACATGACGTGGAAGGAGAAGAAGTTGCAGATTCAGCTGCAAATCCCCTTTGCGATCGAATCAGCGACAGATATACACCAAATAATGGGGTATATATCTAATCATAAATGACCCCCTTTATTTCTTATTATTCATTGGAAATAGAAATTCTGAAACATCGGGGTACATCTACTAATAAAAAATCATGTATCCACATTTAGTGCCTCACTAGACAATGTGTTGAGCTTAATAGGGTGTGTCTTATCAGGAAGTGGGTGGGGCCTTATTGTACCACTTTGCCCCAAATAAAATATGAATAAATCTGCCCCACTTTCTCACCAGAATTTCTTTTAACTCCTTAATGACCAGGCCTTAATGACCAAATACTTTTTTGTGATTTAGCGCATGTGGTGGTTTACATTTTTTACTTCTTTTTGCACATTTCTTTTTATTAATATACTTTAAGAATTTTTTAGTGTTAAGTTTTACGGTATTTTGGGAAAACAGTGTGAAAAAAATGTAAAAAAAAAATCATTTTGTTTTCAAAAGATATATTTTATTTTTAAATATGCAAACAGACACCAAAATAAATGATTAAAATGGGTTCCCTATTTTCTGTTGGTCATTTTAATAATAGGGATAATTTTGTGTGAACTGGGTGACTATGGCAACGGTTTTGGTTGGCATGGACTTTTTTTTCATTTGTATTTTATAATATTTTTTTACTTTTTTATTGTTTATTTTTGGCATATAATATGTCCCCCTAAAGGTCATTAAAAGACCTCTGGGGGACACTAACACTTTTTTTGTATTTGCTCTTCTCCACTGTAACTGGGGCATCCAAAGGAGCAACAGTTCAGCGTAATTCACATGTCAGTGTTTTGGTCAGTGATTTCCATCAGTGATTTTGAGCCAAAACCAGGATTGGAGCCTCCACAGACATAAGATATAAGAGAAAGATCTGCGCCTGTTCTGTTTAGAGTCGCACCTGGTTTTGGCTTAAAATCAATGAAGGAAATCACTGACTGAACACTTACTGTGTGATTGAGGCTCCCTTCAAACGGGCGTCGCGGGTGAGGGCCGAATGCGTTGAGGGTGCATTGCGGGAAACCCGCACGAGTAGGCACGCAATTTCAGTCAGTTTTGTCTGCGATTGCATTCCGATGTTCAGTTTTTTTTGCGCGAGTGCAATGCGTTTTGCTCGCGCGTGAGAAAAAAACTGAATATGGTACCTAGACCCGAACTCGGACTTCTTCACTGAAGTTCGGATTTGGTGTTCTGTAGATTTTATTATTTTCCATTATAACTTGGTTATAATGGAAAATAATAGCATTCTTTAATACAGAATGCTAAGTATAATGTCAATTGAGGATTAAAAAATAATAAAAATATTACTCACCCCATCCACTTGATCGCGCAGCCGGGATCCTCTTCTTTCCTCTTTTATCTTCATTCAGAAAGACCTGCGCTGACGTCGCCGTGCTCATCACGTGGTGAGCGCGATTACGTCATCAAAGGTTCTTTTGCAGGTCCTGAAAGAAGAAGAAAGAAGACGATGTCGGCTGCGCGATCAAGTGGTTGAGGTGAGTTAATTTTTTTTCTTTTTTAACCCCTCAAGGCACATTTTACTAAGCATTCTGTATTAAGAATGCTATTATTTTCCCTTATAACAATATTACATTGCATTTGTGACAGGGACATTAATATAGTTAAATTAAAGAAAGAAGTACCTCTCTACCCACCCGCGATCCCTGGCCCTAAATGCCAGCATTTCAAAATTCCTGGCCTTTGAAATGCTGTCATTCCATCTGGTAGAGACAGAGACTTTTAAAAACCTTATGGTGGTGGCTCTCCCACAGTACATGGTTCCCAGCCGCCACTACTTTTCCAGGTGAGCCATCCCTGCCCTGCACAACCAAGTGGTGGACAAAATCAGGTGTGCACTGTGCAACGCCATCTGTGGCAAGGTCCACATAACCACTTATACATGGACCAGTAAGCACAGACAGCGATGTTATATCTCCCTAACTGCACACTGGGTAAATGCAGTGGCTGCTGGGCCTGAGACGGATAGCAGTTTGGCGCATATCCTACTGCCACTGAGGATTGCAGGACATTTCTCGTTGCCTCCTCCTTCTACTCCATTTCCTCCTCTACCGCCTCCTCATACGGTCAGCGTAACACCTTCACCACCAACTTCAGCAAAACCAGGGGGAAACGACAGCAGGCTGTTTTGAAACTCATCTGTTTGAGGGGAAAACCCCACACCACGCTGTGGACGGGCATGGAACAACAGACCGATGAGTGATTGGTGCCACTGAGCTTCAAGCCTGGCCTGGTGGTGTGCGATAACGGGAGAAATCTCTTAGTAGCCCCGGGGCTAGCCGGTTTGACGCATATCCCTTGCCTGGCGCATTTGCTGAATTTAATGGTGCAGAGGTTCCTGAAAAATGACCCCAATATGTCATAGCTGCTGCAGAAATCGTGAGCCGTCTGTGTGCGCTTTCTGCGTCCTCATCCTGCTGCTGCTCGCCTGTCTGTGCTGCAGCGTAACTTCGGCATTCCTGCTCACCACCTCATATGCGACGTACCCACAAGGTGGAACTCCACCTTGCACATGCTGGAGAGACTGTGCAAGCAGCAGCAGGCGATAGTGAAGTTTCAGCTGCAGCACGCACAAGTGAGTCGCTGTGCGGAACAGCACCACTTCACCACCAACGAGTACTCCACCAACATAGCCAGTGCCAATGACACAGTCCTTAGCGCTACTATCCCACTTCTATGTCTCCTTGAAAAAACTTTTCGGGCGATGATGGAAGAGGATGTGGCACAGGAGGAAGAGGAGGAGGAAGAGGGATCATTTCCAAGGTTATCAGGTCAGTTATTCACAAGTGGCTCGGAGGGTGGGTTCCTGCACCACAGAGGCCAGGTACACAGCTGTCCAGCCAAGGATCCCCGATACAAGGACAGCGTGCCATCCTTAATTCTGTCACTGGAGCGTGAATGGAAGATGCGCGAGTACAAGTGCACGCTGGTAGACGCGCTGCTGATGGCATTCACACCTGACGGCGGGGGCTAAGTGGAAGCACAAGGCGAAGGCAGAGGAGGAGGAGGAAGAAGTTGTCAGCCAGCACCTCAGAAGGGAGGGTTAGCATGGCCGAAATGTTGAAAAGCTTTGTAAGCATGCCACATGGAGGCCATGAGCGAGTCGTACCTTGGGATGGCACAGGTGCTACCGACGCCAAGGATTTCGGGCCCTGCTTCCATCAGGGTTTCCACCCCCACCTACGTTAGTGGCTGCAACTCCCCCTTCTCCTCCTCCGCCTCCTTCTCCACTTCCACCTCTGAATTATCATCTTGCAGCACCAGTCAGCCATCAGTCAGTAGCTGGAAGCAGTGTAGCACTGCAGTTGGGAAGCGGCGACAGGCCGTGCTTAAACTGATCTGCTTAGGTGACAAACAGCACACCGCTGCAGAGCTATGGCAGGGCATAAGAGACCAGACTGAGCTACGGCTCTCGTCACTCAACCTACAAACAGGCATGGTTGTGTCTGATAATGGCCGTAACTTGGTGGCGGCTTTGAAACTTAGCAAGCTCACACACATACCATGCTTAGCCCACATGTTCAACTTAGTGGTTCCGTGGTTTCTCAAAACCTACCCCAATTTGCCTCAGCTACTGGTGAAGGTGCGCCGCGTGTGTGCCCATTTCTGCAAGTCATCGACAGCTTCCGCCGGTCTGGCAACGCTGCAGCAGCGCTTGCAATTGCCAGCTCACCAACAGTTGTGCGACGTGAGCATGCGCTGGAACTTGACGTTCCACATGTTGGCCAGGCTTTCTGAGCAGCAGAGGGCAATAGGGGAATAGTAGCTGCAACATGGTCATCACCTTTCCAGTCATCTTCCGCTCTTCAAAAGCGATGAGTGGGCATTGATGTCTGACCTCTGTGAAGTTTTAAGCAACTTTGAGGAATCAACACAGATGGTGAGCGGCGATAACGCTATTATCAGCGTCACCATCCCACTTCTGTGTCTACTCAAACGCTCGCTGCTCACAATTAAGGCGGAGGCTTTGCATGTGGAAGAGGTGAAATGGGGGAAGACATTACACAGGGTGATAGCCAGACCACCCTCACTTCTTCTCAGTGCAATTTGGATGATGATGAGGAGGAGGAGGAGGAGAAGGAGACAGTTGCCTCCGCTACAGAGGGTAGTACCCATGGATGTTTTATTCCATCTGTTCAGCGTGGATGGCTAGAAGAGGAGGATAAGGATGGGGAGATTGAGAGTCATCCTCCTGATGAGGACAGCAAAGTCTTGTCTGTTGGGACTGTGGCACACATGGCTGACTTTATGTTAGGCTGCCTTTCCTGTGACCCTCACGTTGTATGCATTTTGGCCAACACTGATTACTAGTCGTTTATCCTTTTCGATCCCCCGCTACAAGCCCTTTCCAGCTGACAAAGCTGGCTGCAGAGTACGTAGTTCTTTGGCCAACCAGGGAGGGGAGACGAGGGGAACACACAGCAGTTCCAACAGAGGCAGGGAAACACTCTCCAAGGCCTGGGACAGTTTTATGACACCCCGCCATGGAGAAGGAGTACGTAGCAGACCATGTCAGCATCCTCAGTGATCCCTCAGTGCCTTACAACTATTGGGTGTCCAAGCTGGACACGTGGCACAAACTGGCGCTCTACGCCTTGGAGGTGCTGGCCTGCCCCGCCGCCAGCGTTTTGTCAGAGCGTGTATTTAGTGCTGCTGAGGGCATAACTGATAAGCGCATCCGCCTGTCAACTGAAAATGCTGACCGGCTGACTCTTATAAAAATGAGCAAGGCCTGTATTGCCCCTGACTTCTCTACTCCACCAGAGGAAAGCGGCTGAACATAAAGGCACACTAAATGTGGCTTTTATGGTGTATTGAATATTTTTTTAGATGGTCAGCTCGGCAGCAGGCCCTCGCCCGCAAAATTTTTTAGATGGTCATCTCGGCAGCAGGCCCTCACCCATAATTTTTTAGATGGTCAGCTAGGCAGCAGCCTTTCGCCCTCAAAATTATTTAGATGGTCAGCTCAGCAGCAGGCCCCCACCCATAATGTTTTTGAGAGTCACCAGCAGGCCATTAATCATAATTTTTCAAGGGTGTGTATGATGCCCTCCTTTATGTGTAATAAAGGGTGTAGCCCTTTCCTTTAGTGCATAGGCTTTATGAGTGTAGGAGTCCCTCTACCTGAACAATTGTACCACAATGTGAATTAGGCCCTCCTTTATGTGATATACAGGTTGTATCGGAGTGCCTCTTCCTTGTAATTTTTGGCAGCACTTGCACTTTATATACAAGTAAATATACAGGAAAGAATGTTTCCTAACTATTTTTCCTCTAAAATCGATTTTATCTTCGGTTTGGTGCGTATTATTGTCAGTCTGTAAAAGTGGCCTACTACTCGGACAACATCGTTCCCAGCAGAGACCTGGAAATCCAAGATGCATCCAGACATTTTCCCCATGCTGTTCCCGAACCATTTCAGTGTTGTTTCCATCAATTTATGACCTTTTCCTAGTACAGATACAGTTCATTTGTATGGCATGAGTGATAACTCATAAATAGGTTCAGTAGTATTCCTTTTATCAGGTTTAGGCAATTGTCAGTAAGGGAGTTTTCTAGTACTTTAGCTTTACAGGCGATGAATAATTAGATTTACTTTAAGTCCACTTTCTATTGCGCTCAGGTACTAAATATACTGTTTTCTACTTATCTTGAGCTATCCAATAAGGGCGTTCTCCCTCGTTGCAGGCAAACTCTCTGCGACATTATTTGCAGAATGCTCTCCTAAAGTGTTTCAGGTTCACTATATTCCGAAGGCTTCTAGTGAATAAGGATAATTATGGCCTTTAATCATCCAGATGTGTCCAGGAACTTGGAAAGTTACTCTTGGTCACTTGTGCTTGTGAAGTCCATAGGCCAGACTCAGCGCTAACCTTCACTAGGCTTGCTTTATATTTAGACGTAGACTTACTGTCCAGTGCTAAGCTGCTGTAACTACTCTTAGTTTTCCCCCTCCAGGATTGATCAGATCCCAGAGGAAAGAAATTGCAGCTACATCGTGGATAATGCCTGTTTCTCTCCTCCATACACTTGCTTTCCTCTCTCACTACAATACACTACACTGGAATGCTCTGGAATTCCCTGAGCTAGACACACCCCAAGCTATATAAATGAGTGGTGCCAGCACCACCTAGGGGCGAATGGGTGTAATGACATTGCCAGCCTGATAATAGGAAATACTATACATTGCAAATACATTAAATAGGCAGATGTTTAAAGTGTCCCTTTCACACACATATGTGGGACGCTGCACAGATTTTAAGGGATAATAAATTGTATGCAAGATTAGAGAAGTGTGTTTTTGCTGTACACGAGCTGCAATTTTTGGGATACCTGTTGTCGTCTTCAGGTTTTCGAATGGATCTGGAGAGAGTCAGTGCTCTATTCGACTGGGATCGACACGAAAATCTGAAGGCTCTTATGCTGTTTTTGGGGTTCACCAATTATTACTGAAAATTTATTCAGAACTATTCGACAGTGGTGAAACCCTTAACTGACACAGGAGTGGTAGCTGCAAATACAGTGTTTAAGCATGCATGGGATAGGCATAAGGCCATCCTTCATATAAGATAGGGCCAGGGGCTATCCATAGTATTCAGTATATTGGGCAGACTAGATGGGCCAAATGGTTCTTATCTGCCGACACATTCTATGTTTCTATGTTTCTATGACATGACTAAGAGAGGGACGGATGTCTCAGTGTGGTCTGATTCGGCGTTGCTAGCTTTTTCTGTGGTTAAGGAGTGCTTATCTTCTTTCCCTATATTGGTGCAGCCGGATGTATCACAACCTTTTATTGTGGAAGTGGACGCTTCCGAGGTGGGAGTAAAAGCTGTTTTATTGCAGGGTCCGTCACCTGGTAAATGGCGTCCATGTGCCTTTTTTTTTTTCTAAAAAACTGTCTTCCACAGAGAGAAATTATGATGTGGGTAACAGACAGTTACTGGCTATTAAGTTGGCTTTCGAAGAATGGCGTCATTGGTTGGAAGGGGCGAATTATCTGATCACGGTGTTCACAGATCACAAAAACCTGGCTTACCTGGAGTCAGCTAAACAACTGAACCCGAGGCAGGCCAGATGGTCTTTGTTTTTCACAGGATTCAATTTCATTGTCATTGTTGGGTTTAAGAACGTCAAGGCAGAAGCCTTATCACGTAGTTTTCCTGGAGGTGGTGATTTTGAAAATCCGAGTCCTAGTCTATTGGAAGGGGTGGTGATATCCGCCCTATACCCTGACCTAGAGGTGAAGGTGTTAGAGACCCAGGGAGACGCACCGGATTCTTGCCCCTTTGGGAAATCGTTTGTGCAATCGGAATTACGTTACAGGTTGTTTGAGGAACATCTACTGCTGATCTCATCTCTTGTAGATTCTGGTGGCCGGGGTTGCGTAAGTGTGTTGAGGACTATGTATCGGCCTGTAGTTTCTGTGCACGCGCTAAGGTGACACATACTCGGCCTTCCGGATCCCTACTTCCGTTGCCTATCCCATCCAGACCATGGACTCATTTATCTATGGATTTTATCATTGATCTGCCTAATTCGTTCGTTGGTGGTGGTTGATCGTTTTAGTAAAATGGTGCACTTTATAGCGTTGTCTGGCCTATCTAATGCTAAAACACTTGCTCAAGTGTTTGTTGATAATATTGTGAAACTTCATGGTATTCCCTCTGACGTGGATTTGGATCGTGGGACTCAGTTTGTGTCCAGATTCTGGAAGGCGTTCTGTATTCGGCTAGGGGCACAACTGTCTTTTTCTTCGGCTTTTCATCCTCAGTCGAACAGACATACGGAGCGCACTAATCAGATCCTGGAGACTTGCTTAAGATGTTTTGTCTCTGAGAACCAGGAGAATTGGTCTTCATTTTTGTCTTTGGCATAGTTTGCCATAAATAATCGTAGACAGAAGTCCGCTGGTAAGTCGTCGTTTTTTAGGGTATATGGGTTTCACCCGCAGTTTGGCACTTTTTCTGTTTAAGATACTTCTGGCATTCCAGAGGAGTAATGTTTTTTGTCATCATTATCATCTACAGTATACGGCTGAAAATTCAAAATAACAGGATGAATATGGTCAACAAGTATAAACGTGTGGCTGACAGGAAACGTATGAAGGGTCCAGGCCTAAGAGTGGGTGATTTGGTATGCTTGTCCACAAGAAACATTAAGTTTAAGGTACCTTCTTGGAAGTTGGGTCCAAGGTTTATTGGTCCATATAAGATCACGGCTATTATTAATCCTGTAGCTTTTCGTCTTGAACTTCCTCAGGTTCTGAAAATACATAATGTGTTTCATAAATCTTTGTTGAAGAGATATGTTGAACCTTTGGAGCCGTCTTTCTTACCACCCGCTCCTGTCATGGTGGACGGTAGTTTGGAATTCCAGATTGCCAAAATAATTGATCCTTCAGCTCTTCAGTATCATGTTCACTGGAAGGGTTATTGACCTGAAGAGAGGATGTGGGTACCAGCATCGACGTGAATGCCAGTCGTTTGGTGAAAGCTTTTCACAAGTCTCACCTGGATAAGGTCGGTCCTGGGTGCCCGGAGGTCACTCGTAGAAGGGGGGGGGGGGTACTGTCACGGACTTACGGAGACATACGGACATCCCCGCGACAGTAAGTGGCAAGAGATCTTTGAGACTGGCAACACGTGGTTTGATTTGACATGTTTACCTTGTGGATCAATAGGTGTCTGTGTTGTATCTAGTACTGGCCACACCCTTAACCTCCAGGTATTGCTATTGTGGTCATTTAACTTTCCCTATTTATAGTTGTTTCTCCCACAATACTATGCAGTTTATAGCTTCAGTTGGACCTGTGGACACCTGGTGTTTGGATCTCGGCCGAGTGTCACGAGGGTGTCAAGAGCCACGCCTGACTCCGTTATACCCGGTGTCAGGAAGTCGCAGCGGGTGGCTGCGCGCTCGATGTACAAGGACAGTGCTGTTTTGTAATGGTAGCTTTCTGGGTTTGCCTTGCAACCCTTTTTGGCTCACTCAGGGATCCGTAGCTTCTCCTCCTCAGCTGTTTCTTGTCCAGCAATCCCAACCTCCTTATATTCCCATCTCCCACTTCTCTGGTTGCCAGATATAGAGCTTCCTGCCTGGACTTCTATACTGACCCACTGGAGCTGTGTAGTTGTGTTCCCTGGTTGTTGGTCCAGAACATTACCCTCCGGATCCCTGTTGGGCCTTGGTGGTCTGTTGTTGTCGCCCACCTGGGATTATATTTTTTTCTGTATTGTCTGTCCTCTCCTTGGTGTTTTCCTCTTAGTGTCAGTGGTGCGGACTAGTGATCCCACCGCCTCGTTCACTACTCAGGGCTCATCCTAGGGAAAGCCAGGGTTTAGGCACGTGATCGGCGTACGGGTGAGGAACCCGTCTAGTGACGTCAGGGCAGTCAGGTGCCAGCCACAAGGTGAGTCAGGGGTCACCACCTTTCCCTCTCCCTTGGACAGGGCCTTCCCATTTCCCTCCCTTTGCGTGACGCCGGTCATTACATTATATCTGGCCCTTATTTTGTGTAGGTAAAAAAAAAAAAAAAATTTCTTTATACCTACTTAGAATCCAGTATGGATCCAATTGCTGCTTTGTCAAAGCAACTTCAAGGCCTGTCTTGGAGGTGGCAGGATTGAAGGCGTCGGTCCTCCAGCAACAGCAGCAATTGCAACAGACCGCAAGCCCAGCGGTTGCTACAGGTAACCAGGTTGTTGCGGAACCCAAGGTTGCTCTTCCTGACAGATTTTCTGGGGGAAGGGACAAATTTGTGATGTTCCGTGAGGCCTGTAAATTATATTTTAAACTGCGCTCTTACTCCTCTGGTAATGAAGAACAGCGGGTGGGGGTTGTTATTTCCCTGCTGCAGGGGGACCCGCAATCCTGGGCGTTCTCTTTACCCACTGATTCCCAGGCTCTCCGGTCAATGGATGAATTTTTTGGGGCCTTGGGTCTCATATATGACGACCCTGACCGAGTCGCACTGGCTGAATCAAAATTACGGAGACTCCTACAGGGAGATCGGCCAGTAGAGGAGTATTGTGCAGAGTTCCGTAGGTGGGCTACGGATACCCAATGGAACGACCCGGCTCTCAGGAGTCAGTTCTGCTCTGGGTTATCCGAAAGGGTTAAGGATGCGCTTGCATTATATGAGACCCCCTTTTCCCTTGATGCGGTTATGTCCCTTTCTATCTGTATAGAGAGACGCCTTAGGGACAGGTTGAAAAAACCGGAGCAATTGGTAACCCCTCCCAAGCAGCAGTTAGTCTGTACGGACTTAGACGAGCCTATGCAGCTAGGAGGAACTATTCGTCAGGTCCATCCTCCTGAGGCTCGCCGTAGGCGTGGGGTTTGTTTTTTCTGTGGGGAGAGGGGTCATTTTATTAATGTCTGTCCTTCCTTCCTCAAAAACAAAAGACCGTCGGAAAACTACTAACCCCAGGCTGTGTGGAGGATGTCAGCCGGGGGGTATACGTTTCCTCCATACGAACATCGCAATTTGTGTTGCCAGCGGTTGTTGTTTTTGGCATTAAGACGGAGACTATTTCTTTTTTTCTAGACAGTGGAGCAGGAGTAAATTTGATAGATGCCCATTTTGCCCACACTATGGGTTTGTCTCTCTGTACGCTACAGAGACCTATTCCCATATTCGCTATTGATTCTGCTCCTCTGTCTCAGAGAAACCTCACTCACATTGTCCATAACTTACACCTTCGGGTAGGGGACCACCATAAAGAGTTGCTTTCATGTTATGTTCTGGAGGGGCTTCCCACTCTGGTGGTGTTGGGTCTTCCCTGGTTGGTAGCGCACAATCCAGTGGTGGATTGGCAGGCCAGGGAGATATTGGAGTGGAGTGAGCAGTGCAGAGAAAATTGCTTAAATAGCAATTGCTTAGTCGCCTCCATAGCTACCCTACCCACATTTGTTTCGGACTTTGAGGACGTCTTTTCTGAAAAGGGTTGTCAGAAGTTACCACCTCACCGTCCTTATGATTGCCTGGTTAACCTGATTCCCGGTGCAAAATTACCCAAGACCAGGGTGCAGGGTTTTTATTCGTTAAAAAGAGAGATGGGGGGCCTGCGTCCTTGCCTAGATTTTCGCGAATTAAACCGGATAACCATCCGAGACCCATACCCTCTTCCTCTCATTCCTGACCTGTTTAATCAGATTGCGGGTGCTAGGTGGTTCTCCAAACTTGATCTAAGGGGGGCCTACAATCTGATTCGTATCAAGGAAGGGGATGAGTGGAAGACAGCTTTTAACACCCCTGAGGGGCATTATGAAAATCTAGTCATGCCTTTCGGTCTGACCAATGCTCCTGCTGTCTTCCAACATTTCGTTAATTACATTTTTAGTCATCTTATCGGCAGGTTTGTGGTGATATACCTAGATGATATTTTAATTTATTCGTCTGATCTGAAAACACATGAGGTGCATGTTAGACAGGTACTGCAGGTCCTACGGACGAATAAATTATATGCTAAAATTGAAAAGTGTGTTTTCGCCGTTCAGGAAATACAGTTCCTAGGGTATTTATTATCTGCTTCAGGTTTCCGTATTGATCCTGGGAAGGTCCAGGCAATTTTAGATTGGGATCTTCCTGAGAACCTCAAAGCACTGCAACGGTTCTTGGGCTTCGCAAATTTCTATAGAAAATTCATTAAAAATTATTCGGTGATTGTAAAACCCCTTACTGACATGACTAGGAAGGGGACTGATTTTTCTAAATGGTCTGACGCCGCTAAAATTGCTTTTTCCTCTCTAAAAGAGAGGTTTACCTCGGCACCTGTACTAATCCAACCTGATGTCTCCCAGCCTTTTATTGTTGAAGTAGATGCGTCAGAGGTGGGAGTGGGGGCTGTGCTGTCTCAGGGTCCGTCTCCTGGCAAATGGCGTCCTTGTGCTTTCTTTTCTAAAAAACTATCTGCAGCAGAGAAGAACTATGATATTGGCAATAGGGAACTATTAGCTATTAAACTAGCGTTTGAAGAATGGCGTCACTTTTTAAAGGGGGCAATCCACCCCGTCACTGTGATTACGGACCACAAAAACCTTCTGTACCTCGAATAAGCTAAGCGTCTCACCCCTAGACAAGCTAGGTGGTCGCTATTTTTTACCAGGTTTAACTTTGTTATTACCTATCGTCCTGGGGCAAAAAATACCAAGGCAGATGCATTATCTCATTGTTTCCCTGGAGGGGGTAATGTGAGTGATCCAGTACCCATTCTACAAAGAGGACTGGTTGTCTCTGCGGTACACTCTGTTCTGGAGGGGAAGGTGTTAGAGGCCCGGTCTCTTGCCCCTCAGAGAAATTGTTTGTACCGTTGAACCTGCGTCTCGAATTATTAAAGGAACATCATAATTCGGCACTTGCTGGGCACCCGGGTAGTAAAGCAACCTTGAAGCTATTGTCTCGTAGTTTTTGGTGGCCAAGGTTGCATCAGGATGTAATGGATTTTGTGTCTTCTTGTTCTACTTGTGCGCGTGCGAAAGTCTCTCATACACGTCCTGCAGGGTCTTTATTGCCACTTGTCATTCCCAATAGGCCATGGACACATCTGTCAATGGATTTTATCACTGACTTACCTTTGTCTGCGGGTAAAACAGTTATCTTGGTAGTAGTGGACAGGTTTAGCAAAATGGTACACTTCATTGCGTTACCCGCACTACCTAATGCTAAGACTCTTGCTCAGGTATTCATCAGTGAAATCGTGAAGCTTCACGGGGTCCTTTCCGATGTTGTTTCGGATCGGGGAACCCAGTTTATTTCTAAATTTTGGAAAGCTTTTTGTTCCCGTTTGGGGGTACACTTGTCATTTTCCTCAGCTTTCCATCCTCAGTCGAATGGACAGACTGAGCATACCAACCAAAACCTTGAGACATATCTAAGATGTTTTGTGTCTGAAAACCAAAAGGTGTGGTCATCATATTTACCGTTAGCCGAGTTTGCCATAAATAATCGCCGTCAGGAATCTACTGGTAAGTCACCATTTCTTGGTGCATATGGTTTTCATCCCCAATTCTGTACTTTCAAAGAGGGGGGGTCTTCTGGGGTTCCCGAAGAGGAACGGTTTTCATCATCTCTTTCATCGGTATGGCAGAAGGTGCAAGCTAACTTGAAAAATATGGGAGGTAAATATAAATGCATGGCTGATAAGAGACGGTCGCCAGGTCTGGACCTAGGAGTGAATGACTATGTGTGGTTGTCTACTAGGAATATTAAATTAAAGGTTCCCTCTTGGAAACTGGGTCCTAGGTTCATTGGCCCTTACAAAATAGTAGCCATCATTAACCCCGTGGCTTTTCGCCTGGAGCTACCTCAGACTTTTAAAATCCATAACGTCTTCCATAAGTCGTTACTCAAGAAATATGTTCCACCTATAGAACCGTCACCGCTGCCACCCCCTCCTGTTGTTGTGGTCGGTAATCTAGAGTTTCAAATATCCAAAATTGTTGATTCTCGTCGGGTCCGCCGCTCTCTTCAATATCTGGTGCATTGGAGGGGTTACGGTCCCGAGGAAAGAATGTGGGTTCCAGTGTCTGAGGTAAACGCCGACAGGTTAGTTCGGGCTTTTCATGCCTCTCATCCTGAGAGACCTAGTCTTGAGTGTCCGGAGGCCCCTCGTAGAGACGGGGGTACTGTCACGAGGGTGTCAAGAGCCACGCCTGACTCCGTTATACCCGGGGTCAGGAAGTCGCAGCGGGTGGCTGCGCGCTCGATGTACAAAGACAGTGCTGTTTCGTAATGGTAGCTTTCTGGGTTTGCCTTGCAACCCTTTTTGGCTCACTCAGGGATCCGTAGCTTCTCCTCCTCAGCTGTTTCTTGTCCAGCAATCCCAACCTCCTTATATTCCCATCTCCCACTTCTCTGGTTGCCAGATATAGAGCTTCCTGCCTGGACTTCTATACTGACCCACTGGAGCTGTGTAGTTGTGTTCCCTGGTTGTTGTTCCAGAACATTACCCTCCGGATCCCTGTTGGGCCTTGGTGGTCTGTTGTTGTCGCCCACCTGGGATTATATGTTTGTCTGTATTGTCTGTCCTCTCCTTGGTGTTTTCCTCTTAGTGTCAGTGGTGCGGACTAGTGATCCCACCGCCCCGTTCACTACTCAGGGCTCATCCTAGGGAAAGCCAGGGTTTAGGCACGTGATCGGCGTATGGGTGAGGAACCCGTCTAGGGACGTCAGGGCAGTCAGGTGCCAGCCGCAAGGTGAGTCAGGGGTCACCACCTTTCCCTCTCCCTTGGACAGGGCCTTCCCATTTCCCTCCCTTTGCGTGACGCCGGTCATTACACCGAGTTACTGGTGCTGTGCCATAGCTTCTTGGAAGTTATGTGTTAACTTTACCTTTGTATTTTGGCTTTTCTCTATTTTGCATTTCTTTGTTGTTTTGTATTAGGTCTTAGGGAGACTCCAGTTTAACCTTCCTTTTGGAGGAACAGGATGTCTCATTCCTGTCACTAGTACCAGGGTCCTTTAGGGTTAGATAGGACTTTAGGTATTCCTGTGTATGAACTCCCCTACCTCTGGGGTCTGTTCCTACTGGTAGTCAGTCAGGACTTTGAATAGGGTTTTCACTAGGAGGTGTCCATCTTCCTTCCCTAAGTTTTCAGGCCTTATTTCCTTTTCCCTTTCCCTCTTATGTTCGGTGTGGGGTTTCCCTCGCACACTAGAGCGTGACAGGTGTTGACTTGGTCTCCAAATTCAGCTCATGGATAATAAAACTATAGTTTCCGTACCAGTGTTAATCTATATGTTTCACTGCCTATCCTTGGACTATCTTTTTGACCGTCCAAGGATAGGCAGTGAAATATATTGGTCTCCAAATTCCCCAAACCTCAATCTAAAGAAGCAACTCTGGGATGTGCTGGAAAACAAAAAGTTCTATGGTCTGTGACACAGTGAGGGGTTGTGTCTGGCAAGGCAGGTATTTTCCTGCCAGCATGTGTGGCTGGGCTGGTTTCCTGCCAGGTGAGGTCAAATACCAGACCAGAGTTTAAAGGGCTTCTGTCACCCCGCAAAAGTCATTATTTTTTTTTTGGATAGTTACATTCCTTATAGCGCGATATAGGAGAATATAATGGTATTACTTACTTTCATGCGGCCGTTTCTTTAGAAAATGAAGTTTTATAATATGTAAAACCGGTCTCTACCAGCAAGTAGGGCGTCTACTTGCTGGTAGCCGCATACCATTATATTCTCCTATATCGCGCTATAAGGAATGTAACTATCCAAAAAAAAAAAAAAGACTTTTGCGGGGTGACAGAAGCCCTTTAAGTGCCGGTCTGGGTTTTGGCAGCACCTGGCTGTCCTTAAATAGGCAGCTGGGATCAGCAGAGATGTCTCTGTTTTTGGGATCTGAGGCTTTGTGCCGTGCTGGAGGGCTGAGAGCCGCACGCTGGGGAAACAGGCCCCCTAAAGCCTGCTGCGAACTACTGGAGGCAGTACTGCAAGGTGACTTGTGTTATATGAACTTTCCATTGTGTTCGAATTACCACCAAGACTGCAAATTAACGTGCTGTTTTGTGCAATTGCCTCAAGTATGAATAAACACTGACGTTTTGAATTTAGAGCTTATATTTTGCCTCTGTACTGCGCCCGCTTACCCTATCTACCAGAGCGAAACCCCACAGCTCCTACAGAAGGTAAATGATCTGCTGTGAATGTCTTGATGACATATACCATAGAACACCTTCGGAGGACACTAGGGGGACCTACACAATATAAGGCAGATGATTCTAATGCCATGTTTGTCTTACATATCTTATTTTCCCTGTGGTGACATTCTGTCTCTATATTTCACAAGAACAAGCATATGCTCATTCCTTTTGTTAATTTCACAAAGCCTGGGAACCACCTACACCTGGACTCATCTCTTGCTAGCATTTATCTCAGTCCACCTACACCACTTTTACTGTTTCTCACATGAAGCGCTTCATAATCTAAAATCATGATTATAAAACAGTCAGTGCTGGAACATAAATAGCATATTTTATGTAATTTATGCTAAATATCGCCATCCAGTGCAACCCACGTAGCTTCCAAATCAGCTTTTACCATTTAATTTCTTTTGGTGGTAAATATAATAGATGCCATGCTGTCTTTCGTGATACATAGATGCCAGCTACAGATATGGGATGTCACTTGGCAATTCTCAGTGTAACAAAGCCGTCTATGACATGTCTCAAATTTACAGAACAGCATATCGTACATCTGTAGACAGGGATGCACCTAGCCTTTCAGCTGCATGAGGCGAAAACTGAAATGGCGCCTCACCCCCCCCCATGCCAATTTCTTAACCTAACCCCTTTTGCCACAATGAAAGCACTCATTGCCCATGGCCCTTCCGCTGCCCCCCTCTTGCCCCTACCTGGTGCTGCCTGAGGTGATCGCCTCACCTGGCCTCATTGGTGGTGAACCCCTGCGTAGATAATCTACCTTGTTGAAAGCAAGGGTAGGAAGTAGGGAAATTGACTGCAATGACCAATGCAATCCAATTATCAAAAGTCCATGAGGCTATTAAGCAAATAAATGGGCTTTTACAAAGGATTCTGAAATTGGCATGCCCCATCTATTGCAGTAGATTTTAAACATTGCAAAGCAAAGGTTCTTCAGAAAATTCTGCAGGGAACTAAAGATCTGAGCCACGTGCATGGAGCCTGCATGGCAGGGCATAGACCCTAGTATGTAGTGGAAAGGCTTCATCCTAGAAGTAATGCTTCCATACATACAGCTTCTGATGGAACATGCCACAAATATCATTCAGTCAGATCTATACAGAATCCTTTGTTAAAAAACCTCTGTATGCTTTAAAAATGTTGGTTTAGCTATTATGGGGAGGTGGAGAGGGGAGGGGGTGTTATTTTTTATTTTTTTGTGTTGTATTGTGTAGTTATTATATGTATTGTATTTGATATGTTAAGCTGCTATACAGTATACACAATACAGTTTCCCTTTTGGATTAAATAGCTTGTCCAGGCTTTTTTCATATTGAAGACCTATCCTCAGGATAGGTCATCAATATCAGATTGACAGGTCGAGAAAAGGAGGCATGGCATGGATGGGGAAGAGGGCGGGCTGGCTGGCAGGTCTGTCACATTCATCATTTTCTACGCAAGCTTTTGGTGTAGCTTTGATCTATGCCAGCAAGGGAGCTGGTGTCGTTTTATGTTTGCCGCACAGACTGCCTTTGGAAACTCCAAAGTTATGTAGGGGTTTGCGCCTCCACATAACTTTGATGCTTCCTCCAGCAGTACTGAGAGACTTAAGACCAGCATGTAAATTGCTGGTCTTAATAAATGAGCCCCATAATCTTTTTCTATGCAAAGGTACAGTAAAGGCTCTTTGCCCCTCTATTGGTGCCAGGTCAGAGCTCTGTGATGAGATTTGAAAGGGTAATAAGAGTAGTCTAGTTTACAAAGCGTTGGTGCATTCTCATCTGGAATATGCAGTTCAGTTCTGGGTACCAGGTTCATAGAAAGGATGCCCTGGGGCTGGAAAAGTGACAAGAAAAGCAACTGAACTCATAAAGGGGCATGGAGGGTCTTATTGATGAGGAAAGATTAAAATAATTAAATTTATTTAGTCTTGAGAAAAGGTGTTGGGGGGATAGGGTGAGGGAGCATGACTAACAGATATACAGTAAATATATTAATGGACAGTACAAAAAATGTGGTCACAGCTTGAGTTTCTTCAAAACAGGCTTAGATGATTTCTTACAGCAAAATAACACCAATGCTTATGGCAACGTGTAGAAATCTGGTTTCCACATCCCTTCCCTTCCTACACATCCCCTCCCATTCCTCTGATGGATTTGAAAAGAAGAAGGAAAAAAGGAGGAAATTTATTCAGACACTAAAGGATCTAGAGAGAAAAAAAAATCCCCTTGTGTCTGACAGTAGGCGCCGACAGTGGTGGTGACTGAAGTCTAGGTAGTGCAAGGGTGGCAGCCAAAAAATGTCCAAGTAGGGCACTCAATGTAGATTTTGAAAAAACAAAAATAGGGGTGGGGAGGAGGTATAGGAGAGGCGCCAAAACCGAGCAAAAATGCACTAAAAGTTTTTTATCATGGTGCTAGAGTGCTAGCATATTATGCATATAGGTCAAAAGCTTCTATATATAAAAAACATAAAGTAAAATAATAATAATAATTGTTAAAAAATTTTTTTATAATTGAAATAAAATAGTAGAAATAAATGAGGTTCCTGCTGTGGTGAGCACAGAGGTTTTAAGGTGGAGGTTAAAAACCAAGGTTAAAAGAAAGGAATAAAATGGATGAATGAACATCCAGTGAGGCACTTACTTCACTGGGGGGTCGTCAGCAGGATAAGCATAAAACACCTGTGACGATTCCCCCCTGGCCAGGATCGTGTGTAGAGTCTTAGTGAATGATGGCAGCAAGGCGGTGTGCTTCTGATCAATTCACCTTTATTAGCAGATAAGTGGCTCAACGCGTTTCGGGGATCAATGTTTCCCCTTCATCAGGATTTGATGGACATGCTGTACATCTGCTTTCTACCATACCAGCTATTTAACTATGTAGGTAAGAAGAAAGTTAAGCCTCATTCACACGTCAGTGTTTCCCGTACAGCACACGTTCCCATTCATTGTAATGTGTGTATTTATACATCAGTGTTTTAGCACGGTCCGTGGGTTCTTGTTTTTAGCACGGGTGCATGCTCTATTTTGTCCGTGTTCACAGATCCATTTTTCCCATTATAGTCTATGGGTCTGTGAAAACCACGTTCATTGGGAAGAGATGCTGTGAATTATTTTTCAGCTGTGCAGTGTCAGTGAAACACAGTTGACACACGGACAGCAAAAAACGGACACACGGACCCAACACGGACATCTTCACAGAGGCATCACTGACCACCTTTTCACATATTTGAGCACAGACATGGACATGTGAATGAGGCTTTTGGGGAACATCTAATCATGTTCAGGCATGCAATAGTATCATATGTACGGAAAACCCAAGTTTTACATGGAAACACTATCAAAAAGATTTTTTTTATCTCTGGCAACTATAACCTGCAATATTATTACACTCCAGAAAAACATCCAGGCCCCTCTTGAACTCTTTTAGTGAATTCACTATCACTACTCTCTGTCTGAGGAGGTGGTGATGGTGAATTCACTAAAAGAGTTCAAGAGGGGCCTGGATGTAATAATATTACAGGCTATAGTTACTAGAGAGGGTTCATTGATCCAGGGAGTTATTCCGATTGCCTTATTGGAGTCGGGAAGGAATTTTTTTCACCTAAAGTGGGGAACATTGGCTTCTCACAGAGTTTTTTTTTTTGCCTTCCTCTGGATCAACTTGCAGGATAACAGGCCGAACTGAATGGACATACAGTATGTCAGCCTTATAAACGATGTTACTATCTGGTGAAGACATAGTATGAGGATGTAAATGTTTCAGCAGAGCAGAGGAAAGACACTTATAGTAGAAATAATCCAGTTTATAATTGAGATTTTGTTTTATACATTTACATTTGTTTCTTTTTCTCTCTTTGTAATGTTTTTTCTCGATGGAGATCTGGTAAGGCTAGGTTCATATAAGTGTTGGAGGCTCTGCCAAAAATGTTATATAAAGTAAAGCAGCATGTTAGACTATTTTGTCTGGTTAAAGGATAACTGTCATTTTTTATTTGCTAGATTATTAGAGCTAGGCATGTATACCTGAGTTAGTCTGTCAATGATTGCCAAAAGATCTGTAACTTCCTTATAATAACAGCTATAATGTCTCCTGTCCCTTTCCACTGCTCCCTTAAAAGACCGTTGCTATGGCTCATCTGTCTCTGGCTAGGAAGATAGAGGGGCGGTCCTTCACACTGCATGCCTGTGTTAGGCTTCAGAGTGAGGAGGCGTGTCTCAGTAATCCAATCTTATTGGCTGGCAGGAAGCTGCTGGCTACAGCAAGTTTGTATGTGACCTGAGGGAATGCAGTTTTGGCCTCAGAGAACTGGCAGAGGAGCCATCTTGAGAAGATCCTCATAATGTAGGATTCAAAACAGCCGTAACTAAGGGGAAAACTCAAGGAAAACAGTGGTAAGTGAAGAAACTAAAGATTGCTTTATGCATAATGCTGCTGCAGCAGTAACATATGCTAAAATAGATTTTTTTAAATGAAAATATGACAGTTATCCTTTAAATAACTCTTTTATAGGCAATGGAGTCCATCAGGCGCTATAGGCGTCTGTTTTGTGACTTATTTGCGACTTCCATTATTTTAGCTTTTCTCTTCCTATAAGCTAACCTCATAAAGCCTTTAACATAGCAAAGAAAAAAAGAAGAGAAAGACAATAAGACATGAAAAATCAATGCAGTGACCTTGGCTGCTTCTGCTTACCTGTCCCTCATGGTGATATTCTGTATGTAAATGTTATACAGCAGCAGAGAAAAATCTATGAACCAGGTATAATGTATGGGCTGCTTCTAGGCGTCAAAGACTAGTGCATTTATAAAATGTACTGCACTGAGGGCATGCTCGGTCCAAGTTTCCAGCAAATCTGTTCCCTTTATTCATTAGGAATATTCAAACTTGCCAATTACTAGGACCTCTCACCTCTCCTGACATGTATGTTTCGGTAACTACTTGCATTTCCTATGTAATAATTTTGGAGCATCTATTCTTATGACTGTGTGTTGTGTCTTTCCTCTATTATTTCTTCTAGAAGTTATGAATTAATTACTAGCCCTTTGCACTGAAGGTGCAGAAGGGTGTTACCAATTGGAGGTGTGTCCCTGCATAATCTAACACACCCCCAGCTAATATGAATAATTGAGGAATTCCACAAAGAGTCGTGAGAAAAGATACTCCAGATTTGTTATTACATGGGGAATGCAAGAAGTTAATAAAACAGACATGTCAGAAGAGATGCTATTTAAGGAATATTACTCAGAGAGGGCTTGTTGTGTCTTGATCACTGATAGTGAGCAATGGGGGTGTTGCTGTAATCCTGGAGGCTCTGCTCTCTCTGTCACTAAATTGGTGATCACTGCATGGGGCATATTTATATCATGCCATGGAAGGAATGCGCATGTTTCCATTCTGTAAATGAGTCTAGGTTTAAAGCCCATGATCAGTTGTCGGCATTCTGACATCAAATTTCTATTACAAAACTGTATTTGCCACAAATAAGTCCATCGAGTGCTGGAATATATCAGTATTTCTGTCTTCAATGTTTTATATGCAGCAAATACGGCTCCGTAATAGAAAAAGGCATTACTCACCATAATTCATAACTCAATAACGATAAATATATATTTTAATCTGAAATAAATGCAGACGCTGTCCTAATATTTATCACCAGCCTACTTTTGGCATAATGAAAGTTGTTCTTCCAAAGCAAAGACAAGAAAAAGTGGTAGGGCAATATAAGTGGGCAACCTACCAAATAATATACAATAATCCTTTATTGTATCACAAAAGACAAACCAAGTACCAGAAGCATAAAATAATAAAATAAAAAAAACATGCTAAACACACAGATGTGCTGCCATGTGAGGCCCCCAGCCATACACCATCCCCCTGGTCAGAAGATAATGACACCACCACAATACAATAACAAGAAATGAGGTAGAAATACCATTCAGGTATTTATAATAATAGTACCATACAAAACCTCTGTGGCCCAGACAGGGGGATGGGTGCACCCTTTATGTTTTCATATTTATGGTTGTGCACCCACAATACTGCCTTGTCTGAAAGTAGTTCTTCCAAGATGGCAGTAGAATACAAGACACTGAATCTACAGTGTTATTTATTTCTCTTACTTATATAGGACCAACCTAGTCCGCAGCACTTTACAGACATTATCATTGCTCTCTGTCCCCATTGGAGCTCACAATCTAAGTTCCCTATCAGTATGTCTTTGGAGTGTGGGTGGAAACTGGGAGTGCCTGGAGGAAACCCACAGAAACACCGGGAGAACATACAAACTCCATGCAGATGTTGTCCTTAGTTGGATTTGAATTCATGACCCCATTGTTGCAAGGCACTAGTCCTAACCACTGAGCCACCATGCTGCCCATGCTAGAAGAAACCAACAAGCATTCCCCCCTGTATCTGGTTTAGAGGTCTTCTTATGGTTAAATATGTCATACATACTATTGAGAACTGATGTAGCTAACATATTTCTGACCCCACGTGAGATCTTGTGTAAGTCTATGTCGACAGCGGTGTCAGGTGTCCATCTGGGTTTCCATTAGAGTCAAATAGTTACACTGTTAGTTTCCAGATTTTCATTTAGAGCATATGCTGAAAAACCATATGGTACTACGCTACTGATATTGTGGAGACGCTGCTTGGGGTACACTACACCTATAGCCTAATACTGTATTGCAATGGCATAGTGTGGGTTGCCAGCACCCGGGGCAAGCCAAGTATTGTGGTTCCCACTCAACCTGTGGTCACGCCCATTCTTTTTTTACAGATAATGCAGTAGATGTCACCTGCAGTCCTATGTAACACTACAGATAACACAGTGATAACTCTCCAGTAGATGGGTGTGAGGCCCCAGAATTCAGAACATGCACAGTGTGGTCTGAAGTCTGGGGTCAGGCTGTAGCAGTGTGGACTAAATGCTATATCCATCCCCCCAATACCCTACCGTAAACAGATATGTGGATGGACAATACATACATCTCTACGATATATACAGTAGAATACAGCACCACACCTGTTACATCCAGTGACATCTCCTGGGATGTAGATTCTTTCCTCAACCTCTTCATCCGGAGATAGGACCACCATGATACCTTCTTTCATCTGCGTCTCTGCAGAGTTTCACAGATTTTTTTTTTAGATTCCTCACTTTACTATGGTCCTTCCCCTCCTGGTGCCTCATCACTGCTGCTACCTTCAATACTGTACTAGTTCCATACAAATAGTCCCCCGTAATATCATTCCCCCTGTAAATTATAGTCCCCCTGTATTATTATAATTATAATGGCCCCCTCTGTATTATTATAATTATAATGCCCTACCTGTATTATTATAATGACCCCCTCTATGTTATTATAATTATAATGGCCCCCTCTGTATTATTATAATTATTATGGCCCCCTCTGTATTAATATTATGGCCCCCTCTGCATTATTATTATAATGGTCCCCTCTGTATTATTATTACTATAATGGCCCCCTCTGTACTATTATTATTATAATGCCACCCCGTATTATTATAATTATAATGGCTCCCTCTGTATTATTATAATTATATAATGACCCCCTGTGTATTATTATTATTATTATTATTACTACCCCCTCTGTATTATAATTATTATGGCCCCCTTTGTATTACTACTATTATGGCCCTCTCTGTATAATTATTATATATAATGGCCCCCTCTGTATTATTATAATTATAATGGCCCCCTCTGTATTATTATTATTATTATTACTACCCCCTCTGTATTATTATAATTATTATGGCCCCCTCTGTATTATTATTACTCCCTCTGTATTATTATAATTATTGTGGCCCCCTTTGTATTATTACTATAATGGCCCCCTCTGTATAATTATTATATATAATGGCCCCCTCTGTATTATTATTGTAATAATGGCCCCATTTTTTAAAATAATTGCCCATAGTGCCCCAAGTACAGCCTGCCTTAGGGTACCTTTATACAAAAAATAAATAAATACTCACCTCTCTTCCTCACTCCGTCACCGCTTGTGGCCTGTGCTCAGGCATCCCTGTGCAGGCAGTCATGAACACATCACTGTGCCCTCCTGCGCCGCGTCATCACGTCATCTTGCGATACCCGACGCAGGAGGTCACAGTAAGGTAATGGCGATCTCCTGCGCCGCTCTACTGCCTCTTAGATGGCCTGAAGCCTATGAGGCACAACGGAGGAGACGGGAGCCATAGGTTTCCATGACCCTCATTGAAATGCCTGCTGCCTGGCACCCCCTGCAATTTGACACCCGGGGCAACCGCACCCCTGCCCCCCCCCCCCTTCCCCCCAAGCTAAACCCCTGCTGTATTGGTAAAGGTGCTCATACACATAAGAGTACGGCAGTTTTTCTTCACTAGGCCAGCAAATAAAACCACTGCCGCAGTATTAAAATAAGCCACAGTCATTCAAACACAAACATAGGCACCAGGGCTCTACTGCAAAACATGAGGTGGCATCAGTGGATCCTGTGCGAAAATAGAACTGGACAGCATTTAGTACAAGTCTGCCTCTTTCCCTGATCTTCTACGTGGCAGCCAGGCAACATCACCAAGCAGTACAGTGTCCTTGTCATCATCAGCAGCAGCTACTTCTTTTCTTGCTCAGACTTCTCCTCCTACTTGTGCTGCTACTGAGAAATCCATAACAGCATATGTGGACATGGGATACTTATCTGTGGCAATTGTCTTGAAGTTTTTAAAATGCTGCACCTTGACCTAATTGTGTTCTATGATATTCATACTTCTAGCCAGCTGTCCATTAAAAAATCTTTAAAATGTTCTTGTTTTATAAATGACTGTGCCCTTTCTCCAGCATACACTCTATTCCCTTACCCCATGGACTTTTGGAGAGGCAGAATGGATCAGTGGCAGGAACTGGCCCAGATTGCTATTAGTGAAAAAGGGTTTTTAGCAAAGCTAGTGGTGTCTTCACACCCAAGCAGCAAAATTGTCCTGTATAGGTGTCCTAAAGATCACCTTTGTCAAAATTATTCAGGCACATGGATCCGTAAGGATTTCCACACATCTCTGGATGATGACAATGAATAGATCTGCTATTGCTGATGCATTGTCACTGTTAAAATTTTTGGGTGCTGTCACGGAAGAAGTAGGAGAGAACACCAAAACACAACAAGACGGAAGGGAAAAGACACTAGGCCTCACCGCTAGGGAAGGAAAAGGGTCACCACCTATGAAACCCTGCTCCTGGCCCTAACTCCTATCCGTATGAGCCAACCCAGATGGTAGGAGGGCTCATACTCCGGAACCTCAGGAGCCCTACTAACCCTCAGATGCCCTAGACTTATGACAGGGCAGAGACAACCCGCTCCTTCCCTGGTGAAGGAACCAGCGTCTCACTGAGGCCTAGTAAACAACAGAGGGGGGGGGGGAATACAAAACACAACAAGCGGAACACTTAACTTCTAAGGATGATGGATGATCAGGACTTCAACTAGAACCACACTCCAGCTCTTCCAACACCAAATGAAGCTATCCAGAGCAAGGAGTGATGGGTGGAGTCCAACTAAATAGGGGAAGGTAAAAGTCACATGATCCACACCTTAACAGGAGGTGTGGACATACAAGCAACACACAGACAAAGTGAAACCAAAAGATGCTGTCAGATCACTAATGAGCAGATAATCTTTCAGATCTTCTCAAACCTGTCACTGGCGTGACAGGTGCTTGTTCAGAACAAGTCAGTGTTTTTTCTGATATTACCATTTGAGTAGAAACACTGGCAGCCATCTGCATCCAATAAGACACACTTTATGAAATGGCTTTTAATTTAACAAAAAGCAAAACAATTGTGATGGCGCTGTGTGTTTTTAAATAGGTCGTTTGTTAACACAGCTAACCATGCATTTACGCATAGCTATGTATGTCAGTGTCACTCTAACATTATTTACTATTATTATCCTTGCGTTAAAGAGCTGAAAGGGGGTTGGAGGTAGAAAGAGACAAAATAAAAAAAATAAAAAAGGAAGAGGCAAGAGTAAAAAATCTGAATCCTAGGAGACCTCAGAGTTTCTTATACAAATTTTGAGGCCAACTGGAGCACTTTTGATTCAGGTAGAATTGATTTGGACCCGAACTGAATTATTTGACAAATTCTTTATAATCACATGTGATAAGGTGGACAGTGCGGGAAGGTATGTATATCCCACTCAGATACCTCAGCTGGGTGGGATAGCTAAAATCCGGGATGCAATAGTCTCAGCAGCATGTAGGTTGCTGAGACAAGGTTGTTTTTGGTATATTCTGGCCTGGATTTTAGTTGGATTAGCAGATAGGACTGGATGTGGGATCTGCCAATCCACACCTTTCCAGGACGGGTATTCCCTTGGTCCAGAGAGGATCGCAGGTGAGGCCTGTGTAACGGATCTCCTGGCACCCCAACTGGGTACCTCCGTTGATTGACGCTCCTAGTGCTTCCCGAGGACTCCAAGCAGTCTGCTCGACACCGTAACCACCACAGGGACAAGGAACAGGAACAGCTCTTACAAGAGTAGGGGTTATAGCCAGGGGAGTATACAGCGTATAGCAATCCCCACACACATAAGACGAGGCTCTATGTTGAAGGCCAAAACAGGAACTCTTTAATGGGTTATTTTTCAGCCTTTTATGCAGGTCTCCTAGCAAGGTACACTCACCCTGGGGACCTTGTAGAAGACTGTGACAGTTTATATATTAGCCAATCACGTGCATTTACAGTATTGAAACCTTCCCAGCAATTGTACACAAAACCCCCTTCCCTCTGTCTGTAATGCACTCAACAAAATACAATGGGCATTGTATTTGACGCAATCAACAAAATACAATTACCAAAACACAATAGGCTCTGCCTGTGATACAATTACCAAACATAATGGGCTAACTTAATCACTCACAGGCAGAAAACACACATTTTTTCCAAAACACAGAAAACACCTTAAAACCCCACATATCCCAATAATTTATAGATCCATGGATAGCTCTGATCTGGGTGAACAACATATCCAGGAAATCACCCAGATCCGAGCAGGGGTTCCTGAATTCCATGGAAGTCACATTTGGCCGACCGCAAGCATGGCTTTCCTGCCCAAAACAGTTCCACAGATTTAGGCTGTGCGGCCGGTCTGTCTTCTCCTTCAAAGTTAGTATATGGGCCATAATCCTGAGGCAAGAGGCTGGCAAACAGGCCCCTCCAAAACCCAATGGCGAGGTTATTTTCGCCACAGTCTGCGATAATCAGACTGGGATAAAGCACCTTGCAGGGTGTCAGTTGGGTGGAGTGTGTTATTCGGAAACAGAGGCCTGCTGAGGCGTGTGGTCTAAGCCGGGCTAAGTTGAGGGGCCACGAAGCTGGGAGATAGCCTGGAATTTGGGGAAGGCAGTGACGCCATCGGCACAAGGGTCACGAGGTTAGAGTCGGGAGGACTGCTGGACCACAATCCCCCAAAAGGACTTGTATTTGCTATAGCCTGGAGGCTGCTGGACTATTGGGCTGAGAAAGCCGCACCTGAGACAGTGTGTGAACTGTGATGTATAGATGAGTCAGAGAGACACGTCATATATTTAGTTAGAGCCTAGACGGGCAGGTGTTTATTTTGTATCATTTACTGTATGTTTGTGTTGATGTGCCTAAATAAAGGCACCGTTTTGGACATTAAAGCCTTTGTCTGGAAAGAAGTTTGTGATGGTGACCCCCTGAGACAGAGCGATCCCTTATTCACACCTGAAATCAATTTCAAGAAATTCCTTCATCTCTTCAGATAGCACTGTACTTGGAGTATGGCCTTAGTTATAAGATATCTTGTAAAATATTTTCTAGACCATTCTGACTAATTTTCATAAGAACTCCAATGTAAAGTACATTTGTAGTTTAATAATATGTTGCCTTGTGCAGTATTTAGTACAGAATACCTGATAGTAGAAATATACATGCTTATTAACCCAGAGTGAACAGTGTACAGGGTAGCTATATCCCTGCAGGCTAATCATGGCTGTAAATATTTTCTTGTCCAAACCTAGTGGGAAATTCATCAGATTTTTAAACAGCTAAATCTATGCTTTACACAGTAACATCATCCTGTTTATCATACTAAGCATACCCTGGATAAAGGCTCTGTCTTTCTATATGCTCTCTTCTAGTAAGAGTAAAATGCTACTGAAGGTACGAAAGCCTTTATCTCCATTGTCAGTCCTATCAAGACAGTTTTGATGTAGAATGTCTCACCATAAATGATTTTGACATTTACAGATAATCTTATGCTATAACGCAAATAATAAGCACTTTTTCTTCGTATAGCAGAATAATCTCACAATTTCGGAATTAAACCCCTAGTATTAACATACTATATGTGTTATAATCAACACTCTCATGTTGTGCATCAGTAAAAAATGAAGAAGCCAGACTTTATGTTAATAACACCACAAAAGGGGGCAAAATATGTCTCAGTACTAATTAGAGATGAGCGAATCGAAGCTAACGAAGTGGAATTCGATCCGAATATCAGGAAAAATTTTAATCACAATGAATGCGAATTTCCTCGTGCTTCGTTGTAACGAAACGCAATTTTTCCTAAAAGGGCGGCTACAATGGTGGCTACACGTGTGAGGACATGGGGCAAGGAACTCTGGGAAGGCGGGCTGACCCATAATGCCATGCATGCAGCCAATCAGCAGCTAGCCAGCCCTGTGATGTCACAGCCCTATAAATACGGCGACTATCTTAGAGTCAGACATTTTCAAGCGTTCTGAGTGCAGGGACAGATGTGAGAAGGCGCTAGGGACAGCAATTGGAAAAACCTGATTGTGAAAAAAAACCTGAAAAAAAGATTTATAAGTGCAGGGAAAGGATAGGGAGGAATCATTTCCCAGCATCTTAGTGCAGGGAGAGACGTCAGAAGGCGCTAGGGACAGTGCTAGAAAAGCGATTTACAAGTGTAGGGAAAGATTATTTGGGGATCCAAATAGCCATTATACAGCTCTTCCATTCCAGCAATTTGTTCTTGGGGTGCAAGTGCTATGTTGAAAAGCCTATATCTTTTCAAACAAAGAAAAATATATTCTCTGTTCACTTCTGCAGTTATATGTGTTGAAAGCGTTCACTGGCCTATTTCAGTACAGAAAGAAAAAATATATACGCACTTCACTGGTGCAGTTATTTGTGGCAAAAGGGTTTAGTGGCCTATTTCAGTACAGAAAGAAAATGATATACGCACTTCACTGGTGCACTTATTTGTGGCAAAAGTGTTCAGTGGCCTATTTCATTGTAGAAAGAAAAAAATATATGCACTTTACTGGTGGCAGTTTAGTGATGATCGAGCATGCTTGGCCGAGCATCTCAATGCTCGGCACATGGCGGTACTCCGCCGAGTACCGCATGTGCTCGAGCGCAGTGCTCGAGTCTCCTCCCCGCACGTTTCTTGGCTGCTACGCAGCCAATAAACGTGCAGGTAAGTACTGCCCTTCACTGTAATGCCATAGCCATGTTGGCTACTAGCATTACAGTGATTGGCCGGCTGGAACGCGTCATCGGGTGCTATAGTCAGGGAGAGCTGAGCATAGGAAGGGAAAGACAGTGTAGGGAGTGTTATTGGAAGATTCTTATTAAGGACTATTGTGTATGAGAGCAGCCATATATGTTTGTAACGCCACCTGCTCTAAATTTCTCTGTCTTAGGCCTCATGCACACGACTGGTCCGCATCCGAGCCGCATTTTTTGCTCCATTCCGTGGCTCCGCAAAAAAAATATAGCATGTCCTATTCTTGTCCGTTTTGCGGACAAGAATAGGCATTTCTACAATGGGCTGCCGGTTCCGTTTTGAAAATTGCGGAAGGCACACAGACGGCTTCCATTTTTTGTGGATCCGCGGTTTGCAGACCGCAAAAAACGGAACGGTCGTGTGCATGAGGCCTTAGGGAGAGCTGTGCATAGGAAGGGACAGAGTGTAGGAAGTGTTATTGGAAGATTTTTATTAGAAAAACTTTTCAGAGATCCAAAAGTCCTTTTAAGGAATATGCGCTAAATATGCGCTAAATAGCGTCTAATAGGCTGCTGTGGACAGTGAAATTATCCGCGCCACATCGCCTGTGTAAAATGTGCGCATCCCTAAAATATCAGTGACATCCAGTGTCATTTTTTCGTAGACGGTGTCCGCTGCGGACAGTTAAATTATCCGCGCCACATCTCCTGTGTAAGGTGTGTGCATCCCTAAAATATCAGTGACATCCAGTGTACTTTTTCCATAGATGGTGTCCGCTGCATACAGTTAAGTGACATTATCGGTGGTACATCTCCTGTATAACGTTTCCTCATTCCAAATACCTGTGATATTCCCTGTAATTTTTATTAGCCGCTGGTGACAGCATTGACATTATCTGCGGGATATCTCCTGTGTGAAGTTTCCACATCCAAAATATCTTTTTTAAATTTTTTGTGAATACACTTCCAAATCCTACGCTACTGTACGTGTGACATACTTTCAAGCCGATATCACATTTAAAATGAAGAAGGCCACCAGGACCCCACTCTTGAAGTCAGACCAATGCGACCAGGTGGTCGATTGGATTGCAGCAGATAATGCTTCCAGTCGGTTAAGCACCACCCTGTCTACCACAAAGTCCAGTCTTGATACTCCTTCCTTCTACCATGGAGAGTCTGGCCAAACAAGTGATCCCACACTCGGATATTCCGGGGACCTCATTTCCTCGTAATTCCTTGATTCGGCCCTCTCGCCAAGCACGCTTGAAGAGGGACAGATCTTGTGTCCTAAATCCCAAACTCTTGAGCATCCACAGTCACAAGAAGATGATGGTGGGGTACGGCAATTACTGTTTAATGAGGTGGATGGTGATGAGACACAGTTGACAATAACTCAACAGCAATTACTGTCTCAAGAGGTTGAGGAAGAGGATGAGACACAGTTGTCAATCACTGAGGTTGTGGTTCGGTCAAGAAGTCAGGAGCATGAGCATAGTGAGGAAGTGGAAGAGGTGGTGGTGGATGAAGTCACTGACCCAATCTGGGAAGGTGGAAAGCCGAGCAAGGACAGAAGTATAGAGGGGGAGGGATCTGCAGCACCGCAACAGGCAGGAAGAGGCAGTGGGGTGGCAAAAGGGAGAAACAGGCCCGCAACTGTTCCACGGAGCACCCGCTTGCGGAGATCTCCCTTGCCAAGTGGTAGATGTTCCGCAGTCTGGCGCTTTTTTGAGGAAAGTGCATACGACAAAAGAATTGTAATTTGCAACCTGTGCCATACAAAAATGAGCAGGGGCGTGAACACTAGCAACCTCACCACCACCAGCATGATCCGCCACATGGCATCAAAGCACCGTAATCGGTGGGTCGAACGCCTGGGTCCACAATCTGTGTCTACGGGTCACACCACTGCCTCCTCTTCCCCTGTGTTATGTGCTAGCCAATTCCCTGTCGAAGGCGCAGGCCCGGATGCCTCCCGCCCTGTACCTGGACCTTTGCAAGCACCATTAGCGAATACATCCACTTTCGTGTCGCAGCGCAGCATACAAATTTCCTTACCCCAGGCATTTGAACGCAAGCGAAAATACCCAGCCAACCACCCACAGGTCATAGAACTAAATGCGGCGCTTTCCAAATTACTGTCCCTGGAATTATTGCCCTTTAGGCTTGTGGACACTGAGGCCTTCCACAGCCTCATGTCGGCAGCCGTCCCGCGTTACTCAGTCCCCAGCAGCCACAATTTTTACAGGTGTGCCATGCCCGCCTTACACCAACATGTGTCCCGTAACATCACACGTGCCCTGACCAACGCAGTTACTGGGAAGGTCCACTTAACCATGGACACATGGACAAGTGCATTTGGCCAGGGACGCTACATTTCCCTGGCGGCACACTGGGTGAACGTTGTGGAGGCTGGGAGCGAGTCGTACCCTGGGATGGCACAGGTGCTACCAACGCCAAGGATTGCGGGCCCTACATCGATCAGGGTTTCCGCCAGCACCTACATTAGTGGCTCCAACCCTCACTTCTCCTCGTCCGCCTCTTCCTCCACTTCCACCTCTGAATTATCCGTGTGCAGCACCAGTCAGTCATCAGTCGGTAGCTGGAAGCAGTGTAGCACTGCAGTGGGGAAGCAGCAACAGGCCGTGCTGATGGTGATATGCTTAGGGGAAAAACAGCACACCGCCGCAGAGCTGTGGCAGGGGATAAGGGACTAGACTGAGCTGTGGCTCTCACCACTCAACCTAGAATCAGGCATGGTTGTATCTGATAATGGCCATAACTTGGTGGCGGCTTTGGAGCTCGGCAAGCTCAGACACATCCAATGCCTAGCTTAGTGGTACAGCGGTTTCTCAAAACCTACCCCAATTTGCCTGATCTGCTGATGAAGGTGCGCCACGTGTGTGCACATTTCCGCAGGTCATCAACAGCTTCAGCTGGTCTGTCAACGCTGCAGCAGCGCTTGAAATTGCAAGCTTACCGGCTGTTGCGCGATGTGAGCACGCGCTGGAACTCCACATGTTGGCCAGGCTTTGTGAGCAGCAGAGGGCAGTAGTGGAATAGCAGCTGCAACATAGTTTCCAGTCAGCTTCCACTATTTACCTCTGTGAGGTTTTAAGAAACTTTGAGAAATCAACACAGATGGTGAGCAGCGATAACGCTATTAACAGCGTAACCATCCCACTTCTGTGTCTACTCAAACGCTCGCTGCTCACAATTAAGGCGGACGCTTTGCATGTGGAAGAGGTGGAAATGGGGTAGACATTACACAGGGTGATAGCCAGACCACCCTCAGTTCGTCTTCTTCTTGGACGATGAAGAGGAGGAGGAGCAGATGACGGTTCCCTCCTACAGAGGGTAGTACCCATGGAAGTCTAATTCCACCTGTTCTGCGTGGGTGGGCAGAAGAGGAAGAGTATGAGGAGATTGAAAGTGATTCTCCGGATGACGACAGCAAAGTCTTGCCTGTTGGTACTCTGGCACACATGGCTGACTTTATGTTAGGCTGCCTTTCCCGTGACCCACGTGTTATAGACAACACGGATTACTGGTTGTTCATCCTTCTTGACCGCCGCTACAAAGAGAACTTCTCATCTCTCATTCCTCTGGTAGAGAGGACGGGCAAAATGGTCCAATACCAGAAGATCCTTGTTGAAAAATTGCTCCAAAAATTTGCATCTGACAACGCTGGCGGCAGAGTCCGTACTTCCTTGGCCAACCGAGGAGGGGAGACAAGGGGAACACACAGCAGTTCCAACAGAGGCAGGGCAACACTCTCCAAAGCCTGGGACAGTTTAATGACACCCGCCAGCACCCTCACCCTGATGCGCGGCCTAGTGTCACAAGGAGGTAAAAATTTTGGAAGATGGTGAAGGAGTACATAGCAGACCGTGTCAGCATCCTCAATGATCCCTCAGTGCCTTACAACTACAGGGTGTCCAAGCTGGACATGTGGCACGAACTGGCGCTCTATGCCTTGGAGGTGATGGCCTGCCCTGCCGCCAGAGTTTTGTCTGAGCGGGTATTTAGTGCCGCTGGTGGCATTATAACAAATAAGCGTATCCGCCTGTCAACTGAAAATGCTGACAGGTTGACTCTTATAAAAATGAACAAGGCCTGGATTGACCATGACTTCTCGACTCCACCAGCTGATGAACATAAAGGCACTTTAAATGTCTTGTTTATAATGTACTGAATACACTGTATTCCCATGCACCCCCTCTACCACAAGCAAGGGTATATGGTTGAATCTTCCTTTTCTCATCCTCCTTCTCCTCTTCCATCATATCAACACATGCTTATTCATCCCATATAATGCCCTCGCATATATGCCCTTCGCATATAATTTTTTACAGGGTTAGCTCACCTACAATCTTTGACAGGGTCAGCTCACCTGAAGGCCCTCTCATAAATTGTTTTAGAGGGTCAGCTCACCTGCAGGCCCTCACCTACAACCTTTTAGAGGGTGAGCTCACCAGCAGGCCCGGTGGGCCCTAAATCTTCAATTCATGTATCCTTTATTTCATCTTTGTAACAATGGACGCGTTTCGGCCCATCCAGCCTTCGTCAGCTCATGCTGGACGGGCCGAAACGCATCCATTGTTACATTGTAACAAAAATGAAATAAAGGATACATGAATTGAAGATTTAAAGCCCGCTGGGATTTCTTTGCTACATTGTGGATTCCTTCCTTTCCGTGTGGGCTTCCCACGAGGTTGAAAGTGCTGATCGTTCCTGACTACCAGCAGGCCCGCACCTAAAATCTTTTACAGGGTCAGCTCACCAGCAGGCCCGCACCTAAAATCTTTTACAGGGTCAGCTCAACAGCAGGCCCTCGCATATTATTTTTTACAGGGTCAGCTCACCAGCAGGCCTTCACCTACGATCTTTTACAGGGTCAGCTCACCAGCAGGCCTTTACCTACGATCTTTTACAGGGTCAGCTCACCAGCAGGCCCTCACTTAATTATATCTAATAGGTAATTTGCGCGCATTCTGCCTTGCTTTGATTTGGTAGCTGTAGATGTTTCTCAGGCTCCCTCTCCGGAATCAAACCATGATTTTCCCCTTACCCATGGTCTACATGGTTTGGGCTGAAGAAAACATCGAAAGTTGATAGGGCAGACATCCGAATGGATCGTCGCTGTCACGGGGACGTGCAATCAGCCCCAGGTTATCTAGAGTCACCAAAGCGGCAGCAGGCCCTCGCCCATAATGTTTTAGATGGTCAGATCAGCAGGCCCTTGCTCCAAATGTTTTTGAGGGTCACCAACAGGCCTTCACCTACAATCTTTTACAGGGTCAGCTCACCTGCAGGACCTCACCTAATTATACCTAATAGGTAATTTGCTCTCATGCTGCCTTGCTTGGATGTGGTAGCCGTAGCTGTTTCTCAGGCTCCCTCTCCGGAATCGAACCATGATTCACCCGTTACCCCTGGTCTACATGGTTTGGGCTGAAAATAACATTGAAAGTTGATAGGGCAGACATCCAAATGGATCGTCGCCGTCACGGGTACGTGCAATCAGCCCCAGGTTATCTAGAGTCACCAAAGCGGCAGCAGGCCCTCGCCCATAATGTTTTAGATGGTCAGATCAGCAGGCCCTTGCTCCAAATGTTTTTGAGGGTCACCAGCAGGCCATTAATCATAATTTTTCAAGGCTGTCTATGCGGCCCTCCTTTATGTGTAATAAAGGGTGTATTGGAGTGCCGGTTCCTTTTAATTTTTGGCAGCCCTTTCACTTAGTGCATAGGCTTTATGAGTGTAGGAGTCCCACTACCTGATCAATTGCACCCCAATGTGAATGAGGCCCTCCTTTATGTGATATACAGGTTATCAGAGTGCCTCTTCCTTGTAATTTTTGGCAGCACATGCACTTTATATACAAGTAAATATCCAGGAAAGAATGTTTCCTAACAATTTTTCCTAACAAAATCGATTTTATCTTCGGTTTGGTGAGTATTATTGTCAGTCTGTAAAAGTGGCGTACTATTCGGCCAACATTGTTGCCAGCAGTGACCAGAGAGTCCAAGATGCTTCCAGACATCCTCCCCATGCTGTTCCCGAACCATTTCGGTGGTGTTTCCATCATTTTCTGACCTTTTCCTATGAACCAGTCACCCTCCCCTCTTCAGAGCAGGGGGTGCCTGGTTTAATGCTCAGGTTCTCCTATTGACTTCCATTATCCCGATGTGTTCAGCCAGAGCACCCGAGCACTTTGGTGCTCGATCAACTCTAGTGCAGTTATTTGTGGCAAAAGGCTTTAGTGGCCAATTTTATTATAGAAAGAAAAAAAATACGCACTTCACTGGTGCACTTATTTGTGGCAAAAGTGTTTACTGGCCTATTTCAGTACAGAAAGAAAAATATATACGCACTTCACTGGTGCAGTTATTTGTGGCTAAAGGGTTTAGTGGCCTATTTCATTATAGAAAAATATATATATACGCACTTCACTGGTGCACTTATTTGTGGCAAAAGCGTTTAGTGGCCTATTTCAGTACAGAAAGAAAAATATATACGCACTTCACTGGTGCAGTTATTTGTGGCTAAAGGGTTTAGTGGCCTATTTCATTATAGAAAAATATATATACGCACTTCACTGGTGCACTTATTTGTGGCAAAAGCGTTTAGTGGCCTATTTCGGTACAAAAAGAAAAATATCTTCTCAGTTCACGTCGGCGGTTATATGTCTTGAAAGCATGGCTGGGAATCAGCATGCTGGCAGCAGTGGGAGATCGGGAGCCAAATGTGCCCGGGGTAGAGCACCTGCTTCGCAGCAGCCTACCTACCCGGGAAGTAGTGGTGCAGTCAGTGTGGCGGTTATATATGTTATTTTGTATTTCAGTACAAAAAGAAAAATACATTCTCAGTTCACGACGGCGGTGGTTATATGTGTTTAAAGCGTTTAGTGGCCTATTTCAGTACAAAAAGACAAATACATTCTCAGTTCACGTCGGCGGCGGTTATATGTGGTAAAATCTTTATTGAAGTATTTTGGTCGGAAATTTTTTTTTTATTGAAGTTATATGGGGTAAAATCTCCATGATGTCTCCATGATAAATCTGCAGCGTGGGGTCCCTGAGTGGCTTCTACACACTTTCTAAATAATCCTTCAGCAGGGTGACTAGATGCCGAATGACCGGGACACTCCATGACCTTCCCAGGAGCTGCTGTCGGGAACAGCGGTTCATTTCAGAACACCCTCTCCATCTCCTTTACCGTTATATGTGGTAAAATCTTTATTGACATATTTCAGTCGAAGTTATATGTGGTAAAACCTTTTGGGATGTATTTAGGTTGAAAAACACATTTTATTCAGTGTTCAGTGCTGCTGTTATATGCGGTAAAATATTTATTGAAGTATTTCGGTCGAATAACAAAATTTATTCGGCAGTCAGCGCTGCGGTTATATGCGGTAAAATCTTTATTGACGTATTTCGGTCAAAAAACAAATTTTATTCAGAGTTCAGCGCAGCAGTTATATGCGGTAAAATCTTTATTGACGTATTTCGGTTGAAAAACAAAATGTATTCAGCGGTCAGCGCTGCAGTTATATGCGGGAAAATCTCCATGATGTCTCTATGATAAATCTGCAGTGTGGGGGCCCTGTGTGGCTTCTACACACTTTCTAAATAATCCTTTAGCAAGGCGAATAGATGCCGGATTACCGGGACGCTCCATGACCTTCCCTGGAGCTGCTGTCGGGAGCAGCGGTTCATTTCTGAGACATCCGTATAGTGCGGGGGGAATCCGAAGACCCTCTCCATCTCCTTGCTCTGTTATATGTGGTAAAATCTTTATTGACATATTTCAGTCGAAGTTATATGTGGTAAAACCTTTTGGGACGTATTTCGATCGAAAAACAAATTTTATTCAGCGTTTAGCGCTGCGGTTATATGCGTTAAATTCTTTATTGAAGTATATGCGCTAAAAGCTTTAGTGACGTATCTTGATGAACTTCGAGACTGTTCCGTGCTCAAATCTATCTTGACGCTTTGTCTTCTCATTGTCTGTAGCTACTAGAGGCCTATTCATGCCAGGCAGGTTCCCCCAGAAGTATCTGGGTCGATGAGCAGCCGATACCGCACTTGCATCAATCTTGACAGGATTCGTCTCCAAGTGGAGAGAAATAGTTTTTTGGAATGCTTTCTCCATTGTAATTACGTCGTTGAATAAACAGAAGACTGGCAGATTCTCTTCTGTCTTAGGCAACACTTAATTTTTTAATTGAACCAAAACTCAATTAAAATTATAAGAAAGTAAACTTAAATTCGCCAATATATTATCCCAATCTTCGAAGGAAATTCACAGACAATCAATTTGCCAAGCCTTTTGTGCTGGAGAACGTGTATTATTAAATCGTGGGGAATTGGGTCAGCACAACCTGTATGTGGTGCACATCACTATGGCGAAATACATATACAAACGAAAAATACAAATGTGATAGCACTCTACATCCAGCAATTTGCCTCCATGCTGGATGAGGCATTGGTGTACATTTTGGCTGTCATGGCCCATGAACAGGTAGGAACTAGTTAGGGACCACTCAAATAGAGGCGACCTTGACGTGGTGAGTGGCTTACTACGCTTTGGCCAAAATGTACACCAATGCCTCATCCAGCATGGAGGCAAACTGCTGGATGTAGAGTGCTATCACATTTGTATTTTTTATTATTAAATCGTGTTTTAAGCAACACTTTATAAAGTTGAGAAATTTTAACCTTCTGTTCTGCTCCATATTCCCTATAAATGAATAGAGGAAGCGGCCACTCTGTGGCCTCTTCATGCTGCTGCCACCTCCACAATCTCTTGTCTTCGTGACAATCTCTGGCCCCCTTATGTTACTGCCACCACCGCAATCTCTCGTCATCGTGCCACTCTGTGGCCTCCTCCTGATGTTGCTGCCGCCACCACCTCCACACTCTGTCATTGTGCCACTCGGTGGCCTCCTCATACTGCTCCCACCTCCACACTGTGTCATTGTGCCACTATGTGGCCTCCTGATGCTGCCGCAACCTCCAGACTGTCATTGGGCCAGTTTGTGGTCTCCTTATGCTGTACTTTAAAAGTAATATAAGGAAGTATTACTTTACTGAGAGAGTAGTGGATGCATGGAATAGCCTTCCTGCAGAAGTGGTAGCTGCAAATACAGTAAAGGGGTTTAAGCGTGCATGGGATAGGCATATGGCTATCCTTCATCTAAGATAGGGCCAGGGGCTATCCATAGTATTCAGATATATTGGGCAGACGGGATGGGCCAAATGGTTCTTATCTGCCGACACATTCTATGTTTCTATGTTTCCCACCCTCACCACTTCTTGACTGGGCCATTATTTTGCCTTTCGGCCAGGCTGACATCATCATTTGTTTGACCCTTCTTCTGATCTGTCAGAAGGAAGGAAAAATGAGATTAGTAGAACTACAGGTAACAGCACACTGCTAGTCAATTGCACAAAGATATAAGCAAATACTGAATGAAAAATAAACTGCTTGGTGGCCATACTTGCTCTTTGCGCTTATAATTGATCAAAAATATGTCGGGCCCATCTACCGAACGACAAGGTGGCTTCTCATCAGATGAAGCCTACTCTAACATGGCTCTCCTGAGCTTACAGCCTACAATCTGGGCAAAGAAGCACCCAGCTATATCCTACACATGCCTTTCCCAGGCTGTCAGCCTGCTATATGGGGAAAGTAGGATACAGCTATACAATCTTTCTGATTAAAAACACATGGTAAATGGACGGTGGTGCACGGTTCAAACTCACCAGCTGGGGGCGCCACCCCCCACTGGCAGTGACAATAGGAAAGAAAAACAAAAGAAACAGCACCTCCATAATAAGTAACTTTGAGAGCGCAGGTGCACGCTACCTTGGCTGAAACACAATGTGATTAGTAGAACTCCAGGTAACAGCACACTGCTAGTCAATTGCACAAAGATATAAGCAAATAATGAATGAAAAATAAACTGCTTGGTGGCCATACTTACTGAAAGGGCAGTTAGAAGCTCTTTGCGCATATAATTGATCAAAAATATGTCGGGCCCATCTCCCGAACGACAAGGTGGCTTCTCATCAGATGGGGCCTACTCTAACATGCCTCTCCTGGGCTTACAGCCTACAATCTGGGCAAAGTAGCACGCAGCTATATCCTACACATGCCTATCCCAGTTTGTCAGCCTGCTATATGGGCAAAGTAGGATACAGCTATACAATCTTTCTAATTAAAAGCACATGGTAAATGGGCGGTGGTGCACGGTTCAAACTCACCAGCTGGGGGCGCCACCCCCCAGTGGCAGTGACAATAGCAAAGAAAAACAAACGAACCAGCACGTCCATAATAGGTAAATTTGAGAGCGCAGGTGCACGCTACCTTGGCTAAAACACAATGTGATTAATAGAACTACAAGGAAAAATGAGACACACAACGGATCCTTTCTGTGTAGCAGCTGTAAGGCCTGAATGGTCCCATCAGAGTTGGCTTACGATTTGATAGCCAAAAGCAGAAGTGGGTACAAAACACCGAAGACATGCAAATATTCCATTCACGTGTCCTCTCTGCTTTAGATCCAGTCCTTTTTTTTGGGCATTAGCAATATTGATGGATTATTGAGCAAATGCTGACCGAGTGAAGGCGTACGCTCCACAGAAAGGATCTGTTTTTTGTGGGTTATTGTTCTGACGGATCAGAGGAAGGCCAAAATAATCAGTGACGTCAACACAAACTTACTGCTGACACCCTCTCCACTCTGTCGGGGGGCTCTACTTCTACAGAACCTGCGTTTAATAGAACAGGTTCTGTAGACATCTATGTGGAATCAGCTGGCGACGGTGTGAAAGGGGTGCGCTTCTTCTTGGCACTAACATTGACCTGTAAGGTTGAGTTCATACTTGAGTTATTTGGTCAGTTTTTGCCCCGTGACTGCCCTAATGAGTGAAGGGTGCAGTGATTCTAAGAGCGACGCCTGTTATCTGCATGTTATACTAACTCACAGTATTATTTCACTACCACTGCAGACTCCCTATGTGTATTACTGCAAGGCACAGTGTTCTACACCACTATAAAGGCTCTGTGCAGCCAGGAAATAGCCATTTTTTAAATGTAATTGGCCTTGAATATATTCGGATCGAGCGGAATTTTCCCACAAAAATTAGGCGAACCGGCGAATCGAATTTTTGAAAAATTTGCTTATCTCTAGTACTAATCTACCAATGGTTGGCCATAGATAGAACAATCATTGGTCAAACCTAGTACCTGCCAATACTTGGGCATCATTTTGTCAGGGTAATTTATCCCTGATTTATCCCTATTCTTTGGCCAATACTCCTCAAGTTTGCAGTTAAGAAACTCTGGGCAAACCTGACACATTTGGCAATAGAGATAAGTGAATCAATTCTAAACAAATCAACTTTGACTAGAATTTGCCAAAAAAGTCAACTTAGTTGAATTTCTCAAAATGGCGTCAGTCATTTTTCAGTTCAGAAGACAGAAAAGATGAAGGACCACATGACCCCAGGACTATTTTTAAGCATAAAAAAAAATTCTATAGTGCAGTTTATTGTCAACTTATTCCCGACCGGCAACGTACATGTACGGTGCTGTGGGATATGACTTAGGCCTCAGCGCTGTTCAGGTACGGCACGCTGATAGGGCAGATGCAGGAGTTGTGCCCGCCTGATCAGTGGCAGGGACCAGGCAGTCACAGACAGCCGAGCCCCTGCTATATAGAGACGCTTTAACCCTGTCTGTACCACGGTCAGCGATGACCACAGCATTTACAAGGTTTGTGGAGGGAGGGGGCTACCTCCTTGTTTTCATCGGGTCCCCCCTGGGTCTCATAGGCAAGCCGGCTGTCAGAGTATTACACTAACAGCCAATACATTACAATACACATGTATTGTAATGCATTGTAGAGGGGATCAAACCCAAAAAGTTGAAGTCCCAGAGTGGGACAAACAAAGTTAAAAATAAGTGTTTTACATAATAAAAACATAAAAGTTCCAATTAAAAACAAAGTGCCCTTTTCTCATAATTAAGACATATAAAATTGTAAAAAATAGGGGAAAAAAAGAAGAAAAGTAGACATATTAGGCATTGCCGCATCCGTATCGGCCGGCTCTATAAAAATATCACATGATCCACCCTGTTAGGTGAACGCTATAAAAAATACTAAATAAAAACTGTGCCAAAACAGCCATTCTTTGTCACCTTGCCTGACAAAAAGTGTAATACCAAGCAATCAAAATGTTGCATGTACCCCAAAAAGGTACCAAACTGTCATCTCATTGCGCAAAAAAATAAGCACCTACTTAAGACAATCGCTTGAAAAAAGAAGAAAATATGGCTTTTAGAAAATGGCAATACAAAAATGAGATTGTATTCTTTTAAAAAATGCTTTTAACAAAAATTTTAAATAGACATATTAGGTATCGCCGCATCTGTAACAACCTGCTCTATAAAAATATCACATGATCTAACCCGGTGGATGCTGTAAAAATAAATAAATGAATAAAGTGCCAGAACAGTTGTTTTTTGTTACCTCACCTTAATAAAATGTGTAATATCGAGTGATCAAAAAGTCACCGTATTTTTCGCTTTATAAGACGCACCAGATGATAAGATGCACCTAGGTTTTTGAAGAGGAAAATAAGAAAAAATATATTTTAAACCAAAAGGTGTGCTTTTGGTAGGTTCTGAACTATTGGTGGTCTGTGGATGACACTATTATGGGGAATCTGTGGATGACACTGTTACGGAGGGGATCTGTGGATGACACTGTTACTGAGGGGTTCTGTGGATGATGCACTGTTATGGGGGCATCTGTAGATGATGCACTCTTATGGGGAATCTGTGGATGATGCACTGTTATGGGTGATATGTGGATGACACTGTTATGGGGGAGGATCTGTGGATGGCACTGTTATGGGGGCATCTGTCGATGACGCACTGTTATGGGGGCATCTGTGGATGACACTGTTATGGGGATATCTGTGGATGACACTGTTATGGGGGAATCTGTGGATGACACTGTTATGGGGGAATCTGTGGATGACACTGTTATGGGGGGATCTGTGGATAACACTGTTATGGGGGGATCTGTGGATGACACTGTTATGGGGGATCTGTGGATGACACTGTTATGGGGGGATCTGTGGATGACCCTGTGTAAATAGTGACCCCCAATACAGGGTGTGGATGCCGGCAACTGGTGTTGGAATCACGGTGGGGCCCGGTACAGTCACTATACTCTATTACACCAGGCCCCACTCACAGTTGTCTTTATATATAAGGTGCAGTCATGGGAGCTTTATTAAAGTATGTCAATCCTCTGCAGTAGCGCAATCCTATGCAGTACTCACTGTCAAACTACCGTAGCAGGCAGGCCAGCCGGCAGAGTAACATCACTCACTCCCTCACACGCCTGCTCTGCCTGCTTCATTAATAAAGTGGGAGGAGCAGGAGTGTGACGGAGTGAGTGACATTACGCTGCCGGCCGGCCTGCTATGGTAGTTTGACAGTGAGTACTACAGAGGATTGCGCTACTGCAGAGGATTGCCATACTTTAACAAAGCTCCCATGACTACACTTTATATATAAAAACTGCTATGAGCGGTGTAATAGAGTACAGTGACTGCACCGTGCCCCGCTGTGATTCCAACACCAGTTGCCTGCCTCCAGCCCTCCTCCCTTCCCGCTGATACATCGCAGCCGCGCTGTGCAGCATAGCGGCCGGCGATGTATCAGTGTATCAGATGTATCAGTGTCAGCAGAGTAAAAATTGCAGCATTCGATTTATAAGACGCACTGCCAATTTCAAGTGCATCTTATAAAGCGAAAAATATGGTATATGTACCCCAAAATGAAAACGTCACTTTATCCCACAAAAAATGAGCCCCCACATAAGAAAATCGGCAAAAAAATAAAAACCAATGGCGCCCGTAAACCAATCCATCAAAATCTATGCTCCTTCACTTCTGAGTCCTGCCATGTGCCCCCACAGCAGTTTACCACCACATATGGGGTGGTGCCATATTCAGGAGAAAATAGGTAACAAATTCTGGGGTGATTTTTCACCTGGTACCCCTTGAAAAATTTGGGGCTAAAGCAACATTTTATTGGAAGAAATGAAACTTTTCATTTGCACAGCTAAGTTTTACAAAATTCCGTAAAATGGGGTCAAAGTGCTCAGTACACCCCTTAATAAATTCCTTGAGGGATGTAGTTTCCAAAATGGGTCACTTTTTGAGGGTTTACACTCTAGGGGTGTGTCGGGATCTCTTCAAATGCAAAATGGCGCCTAAAAACCATTCTAGCAAAATCTGCTCTTGGCTTCATTCCTTCTGACCACTGACATATGCCCCTAAGGCTGAGTTCACACGGGCGAGATTTCCGCGCGGGTGCAATGCAGTAGGTGAACGTATTGCCCCCGCACTGAATCCGGCACCATTCATTTCAATGGGTCTGTGTACATGAGCGTTGTTTTTCACGCATCACTTCTGCAATGCTTTAAAATCGCAGCATGTTCTATATTCAGCGTTTGTAACGCAGGACAGGCTCCATAGAAGTAAATGGGGCTGCGTGAAAAACGCATTGCATCCGCAAGCAAGTGCGGGTGCGATGCGTTTTTCACTGATGGTTGCTAAGAGATGTTGTTTGTAAACCTTCAGTTTTTTATCACGCGCGTGAAAAACGCATCAAAATGCATTGCACCCGCGCAGAAAAAACTGAACAACTAAACGCAATCGCAAACAAAACTGACTGAACTTGCTTGCAAATTAGTGCGAGTTTCACTGAACGCACCCTGAACGCATCCTGAGCCAATCCGTCACGCCCGTGTGAACCCAGCCTAAAGCAGTTTACTGCCACATATCGGGTATTTCTGTAAACTGTAGCATCAGAGTAATACATATTGAGGTTTATTTTGCTGTTAACCCTTGCTGTGTTGCCAGAAAAATTGATTAACATAAAAAATCTGCAAATAATTTCAAAATTTCACCTCCATTTTCCTTTAATTCTTGTGGAACACCTCAAGGGTTAACAAAGTTTGTAACATCAGTTTTGAATAATTTGAGGGGTGTGGTTTCTAAAATGAGATCAATTATGGGTGGTTTCTTTTACATAAGCCCTCAAAAAAAATTCATAACTGAATTGGTGCTTAAGCACTTCCAGACCGGGCCATTTACACAGTTCCTGACCAGGCCTAATTTTGCAAATCTGACATGTGTCACTTTATGTGGTATTAACGTTGAAACGCTTTTACTTATCCAAGCTATTCAGAGATTGTTTTCTCGTGACACATTGTAGTTCATGTTAATGGTAAATTTGAGTCAATATGTTTTACCTTTATTTATTAAAAAAAATCCCAAAGTTAACGAAAATGTGAAAAAATTCACTGTTTTCAAAATTTGAATCTCTCTGCTCAGGGGAGGGCTGGCAGCCTTAGTCCTGGGGGGAAAATCCAGTCAAGTTGCCCATTTTCAGCCCCGACCATTATTAAAAGCCCCTCCTACATTTAATAGGCCACTTCCAACACACACTGTACAGCTGACATTCTATAGTTGAGGCCTGTCTCTACAGATCATACGGAGAGGGGAGGACCTGTCCTGGCTGCACTGCCTGCTTATACAACAAGCTACAGCCAGGAAGCTCCTCCGCTCTCCTCCCTCCCCTGATCCTGCTCAAGGCCTGTGGTTCCCCCCCACCATCTGCCACCCGCCCGTGGCCTGCTGCCCCCTTTGCCGTCCTCACCCAGCTCTGAATCCTCCTTCTGCAAATGGCAGGGGGAGGAGCCGGAGCATCTCCTCTCCTACATAGCGCCCCCTACCTCTTACATCCAGTGATGTCACCTTTGTTGTAGACGTTCTCTTTCCTCATCTTCTCCATTCAGACCAGACCGCCATGATGATTTTTCTGCCATCTCCCGTCTCTGCAGAGATTGACAAACAGACATTAGTTTCCTGCCATCCCCAATACTATACTGCAGAAACAGTCCCCCTGGAAATACTACTACCACACAGATAGTGCCCCCAATACTATACAGCAAAAACAGTCCCCCTGGAAATACTACTACCACACAGATAGTGCCCCCTTAAACAATTATTGGCACACAGTGCTCTAAAAAATAACTGCGCTCAGACACTAATAGTATAAAGATAATGTCCCCCAAAAATAATTGTGCTAAGCTGATACTATGCCAGGGTGCCCCCAAAGTAACAGTGCCCCCCAAAATCCCACCAATAGAAATAATTCTCTGCCAGAGCACACTTAGTAGTAATAATGCCCCTATAGTGCCCTAGTAATCATGTTCCTCATAGACCCCCAGTAGTAGTAAAGCTCCCCATAATACCCCCTAGTAGTACTAATTTTCCCTATAATATGACAGTACATGAAATACCCCCACTTAGTGCCCGCAGTTGAGCTAATGTCCCCATAATGTATGCCAGTATAAAATACCCCTATATGGTGCCCCAGTAAATGCACTCATACTGCTCCTCTCCCCCTTCCCTATAGTGTCCCCCATAATATGCCAGTAAAAAAATGCCCCTTAGTACCCCCAGCAGATGCCCCTATAGTGTTCCTCTCCCCCACAATGTGCCAGTAAAAAAATTCCCCTTCTTAGTGCCACCATATGCCCCAATAGTGCTCCACTCCCCCATAGTGCCCCCAAATAATGCCCCATAGTGCCGCTCTCCCCTATAGTGCCTGCCATAATGTGCCAGTAAAAAATGCCCCCTTAGTGCTACCAAATGCCATAGTGCCCCCCATAATGTTCCAATACAAAAGGCCCCTTTAGAGCCCCCACTTCCCCATAGTGCCCCCAAATAATGCCCCTATAGTAACACCAGATGCCCCATAGTGCTGCTCTCCCTATAGTGCCCCCCAGAATGTGCCAATAATAAAAAAAAAAGCCCCTTTAGATCCCCCAGATACCCCCATAGTGCTCCTCTCCCCCATGGTGCCCCCCCATAATGTGCCAGAAAGAAATGCCCCCATAGTGCCAGCTCCTCCAATAGTGCCAGCTCCCCTCATAGTGCCAGCTCCCCTCATAGTGCCAGCTCCCCCCCATAGTGCCAGCTCCCCCCATAGTGCCATCCCCCTTATAGTGCCAGTTCCCCCATAGTGCCAGCCCCCTTATAGTGCCAGCCCCCTTATAGTGCCAGCCCCCCCATAGTGCCAGCCCCCCCATAGTGCCATCCCCCTTATAGTGCCAGTTCCCCCATAGTGCCAGCCCCCTTATAGTGCCAGCTCCCCCATAGTGCCAGCCCCCCCATAGTGCTAGCTCCCCCTATAGTGCAAGCCCCCCCATAGTGCCAGTTTCTCCCCCATAGTGCCAGCCCCCCATAGTGTCAGCCCCCCCCATAGTGCCAGCTCCCCCATAGTGCCAGCTCCCCCTATAGTGCCAGCCCCCCATAGTGCCAGCCCCCCATAGTGCCAGCCCCCCCATAGTTCCAGCCCCCCCCCCTATAGTGCCAGCTCCGCCTATAGTGCCCCCCATAGTGCTAGCTCCCCCAAAGTGCCAGATCCCCCCCATAGTGCCAAATCCCCCCATAGTGCCAGATCCCCCCCATAGTGCCAGCTCCCCCTATAGTGCAAGCCCCCCATAGTGCCAGCTCCTCCCCCATAGTGCCAAGCCCCCCCATAGTGCCAGCTCCTCCCCCATAGTCCCAGCCCCCCCATAGTGCCAGCCCCCCCCATAGTGCCTCTCCCCCATAGTGCCAGCTCCCCCATAGTGCCAGCCCCCCCATAGTGCCAGCCCCCCCATAGTGCCAAATCCCCCATAGTGCCAGATCCCCCCCATAGTGCCAGCCCCCCTATAGTGCAAGCCCCCCCATAGTGCCAGATCCCCCCCCATAGTGCCAGATCCCCCCCCCCATAGTGCCAGATCCCCCCCATAGTGCCAGCTCCCCCTATAGTGCCAGCTCCCCCTATAGTGCCCCCGCATAGTGCTAGCTCCCCCAAAGTGCCAGATCCCCCCCATAGTGCCAAATCCCCCCCCATAGTGCCAGCCCCCCCTATAGTGCCAGATCCCCCTATAATGCCAGATCCCCCCCCATAGTGCCAGATCCCCCCTCCATAGTGCCAGCCCCCCGCAAAGAAGAAAAAAAAAAAAACACTAATACTTACCTCCATCAGCAGCGATGCAAGCCTCTTCTGGCCTGTGTCCCTGCTGTGTGCTGCCGGGCTCTGATGATAATGACGTCATCGCACTGCCTGAGCCGGCCTCTGATAGGCTGCAGGCATTAGTGCCTGCGGCCTATCAGAAGAACAGGGGAGGGACACGCCTCTCCCTCCCCTGCCCCACAGCACACGGCACGGCCGCAATGACATTCAGGGCCGCGCCGCCTGTGGTGATGATCGGCGGTGCGGTCCTGAAAAAAAAAAAATAATAATAATAAAAAAAATAAAATTTTAAGACGGGCGGCCCAGCGGCCGTTTATTTAGGACGGCCTGGGGGGCAATTGCCTCCCTGCCCCCTGGCCCGGCCCGCCCCTGTCTCTGCTTTTAAGACAAATAGTGATGTCTCATAAAATATTTATTAATTAACATTCCCCATATGTCTACTTTATGTTGGCATCATTTTGGTAATGTAATTATTATTTTTTTTAGGACACTAGAAGGTTTCGAATTTTAGAAGCAATTTTTGAAATTTTTAAGAAAATTTCCAAAATCTATTTTTTTTCAGGACCATTTCAGTTCTGAAGTCACTTTGTGGGGCTTACTAGTTGTGACAAACTCCCCTCTTTTGAGGTTGTCACGAGTGCTTGGAGAGGACTACTTGCCCGCCTCTTACCATGCGATTATGGTCCCATGTTGTATGCACCGGTTTTGTGTAGAAAAGCCATGAGTACAGACAGGCCAAAGAGACTTCTACTAACTTTTGAATTCCTGGTCTAATTCGTGTCATTTTGGGATGTGTTAAATGTCTATGTGTATTGTAAAGGGTGGGACATTGCATGTTTGAGTAAGTGATGTCTGTTCTATTGTCTCTCTGTGTGTATTGGCGATTGTCCTCTGTCCTGGAGACAACCGAGTTGTAATTCGATTGTCTCTCAGGACAGAGGGCAATGTGTATTCTCCTGCCTGTGTTGATTATGTTAACCATGGTGTCTATGTGGGTTGTAACCTTTGTGTTATGGGTTAATGTATGTTTGTTGTGGGTGCCTCCCTTGCATGGGAGCAGGGGATAAAAGCAATTGTATTTTTCAATGTGAGGCCTTCTAGTAAAGTATTTCTAGCATTCAGCTTGGGCTAATGTATAGACTTATTTGGCGATACCGGCGATACCAGCGATACTAGCGATTTATTGCTCTGTGGATTATTTGGCTGTGCTATTTCAAGGGGAGAAGGGAATACTAGACGGTGACACGGATGATACCGTCACAACTGGTGGCAAGCAGCGGGATTTTCCCTTCTTTTTCCCTGCACAGAGGATTCAAGGAAGGCACTAGTGTATGGTGCATGGAGGGCAAAGCTGGCACTCGTGCAGCGACCCTGGCTTTGAAGGAGCTCAAGGGACAGAGCTAGCTACCGGGCAGCGTTCCTATCCACAGCAACATGGAAGAGGAGTTTCACTGGAGGTTGCAGCAGTACTTGGCCCAACAGGATGGGCCTTTATCAGAGGAGGGCATACTGGACTACAGAGATGCCACTCGAAAGGGGCTGTGGTATGACGCTTTGGAGGAGGTACAGCGGCAGCGGAGAGAGAGTCTTCCCAGTGAGGAACAGAGGCTCCAGGTACTCGTGGCCCTGCGGTCACCCTTCCTAGGAAAGCAACCCTTGGCTGAGTGGGTGACAGAACTGTGGACCCTGAGTTGGAGGGAGTTGTGGCTGGACAAAGCGTACCGGGCACTAAAGTGGTATGCCACCCAGCGCAACCCATGGATGACTAACCACTATCTGCCGGAGAGAGAGGATTATAATGGTCCGGGCTTACTGTGGGAAGCCTTTGATGAGGGCGATGACTTTGGATGCCTCACAGAATGTCAGTTCTGGGACATCCACGACATCAGGGAAACCGAACTGGACCTTCCCCGAGCGGACGACCTTGGGCCAGACCTGATTCATCTAGTCACCATGGAGTGGGAGCTGGAGCAGAGCTACCGTCAACTGTTCAACCTAGCTCAACCACCATCCCTCAGCCCAGAGGATTGCCTTGAAATTATACCCTCTTTTGCCCAACCAACCTCAGAGGTGAGCAACCTCATAGACTTGTCCTGGGAGGACCCACAGATGGCAGGTGGAGATGGGACCGAGGTCTCTCTACCAGCCCTACAGGGATGCTGGGCCGCCTGCCCAGATCTCCAGCGGCAGTGCATATCACAGGGAGAGGAGACAACCGGTCTCTCTCCCCAGCGGCAACCTGAGTTCCAGGGGGAGGAGATGCTGGGTCCCTCTGCCCTACAGCAACCAGAGTTCTGGGGAGGAGAGGCAACCGGCCTCACCTTCCAACAGAAGCCGGAGATACCGGGAAAAGGGGAACACAAACCCCTCTACACGGGCGCAGATGAGACTGCGGGCTCTGTGCCAGTCCTACAGGGATGCTGGACGGTCGGTCCAGATCCCCACCCATCTCCGCAGGGATACCAGAAGGAGGAGGTAAGCGAGCCCTCCCCTTCCCAGCTAATTCCCAACCGAGTTCTGGGGGCAGGGGATGAGCCTGCGATGGCCACTGATCTCTCCAGCCGAGTTCTGTTGGCAGGGGATGAGCCTGCGATACCCACTGATCCCTTCCCAGCGGAAGAGCTGGCATCCGGGCAGAGCGCCGCTAGCCTCTGCTCCACCGACCCCCTTGTTACAGGACTGGATTGCACCCCCCTCGCCCCAGCAGAAGAGCTGGCATCAGGGCAGAGCAGCGCTAGCCTCTGCTCCACCGACCCCCTTGTTACAGGACTGGCTTGCACCCCCTTCGCCCCAGCAGAAGTGCTGGCATCAGGGCAGAACACCGCTGGCCGCTTTTCCCCAAGTAGCCCCAGCGGTTTGCCTAGCTGCACCAGGGAGACTGAGGATGCAGAACTGTTTCACCACAACCTGGGACCTACAGACCAGTACTGTCCCTAGTGGGTGAGCTACCCTGTTAACTATTTACCGTGGGTGGGCAACTCTGCTAATGTTTCTGTGTGGGTGGGCTTCCCGACTAATCTAGGTACTGACCGACAGGAGGTCAGATACCTGTTTAGTCTTAACCCCAAAAGGGTGTAAAGGGTGGGACATTGTATGTTTGAGTAAGTGATGTCTGTTCCATTGTCTCTCTGTGTGTATTGGCGATTGTCCTCTGTCCTGGAGACAACCGAGTTGTAATTCGATTGTCTCTCAGGACAGAGGGCAATGTGTATTCTCCTGCCTGTGTTGATTATGTTAACCATGGTGTCTGTGGCGAAACCAACCTCGCCACTGGGTTTTGGAGAGGCCTGTTTACCAGCCTCTTGCCTCAGGATTATGGCCCATACTAACTTTAAAGGAGAAGACAGACTGGCCGCACAGCTTAAATCTGTCTTTGGAATTGTATTTTGTTATGTGAGGGTACCCAGATAGCTAATTTTATTGTATTTGTGTATTCTGAGTGCCATTCACCTAATGATATGCACTCAGACTTGAGCTATTTGGGAATATGTTAAATGTCTGTGTTTGCTGTGGGGGTGTGACATTGGGTGTTTGGGTGGTGATTTCGGTCCTGTTGTCTCCACATGTGTATTGGTGATTTCCCTTTGTCCTGAGAGATAATTGGATTACTCCTCGGGTGTCTCCAGGGCAGACAGGAGGAAACCATGATGCATTGTGGGGATGTGTTGTGTCTGTGTATCCTGAGTGCTACGTATCTGTCCTGTGTCACAGTCGTCCTTCTGGTCCCCTAGGGGTGTGTCCACCAGATGGGGACCTGCATAAATACGGGCGGGTAGCCCTCAATAAAGTGTTCCTGTTTTATACCTTCATGAAGTCTTGGCTCATGTTTGGGGGATGGAATAACTACACTCTTGGGGATTGCTATATCACAATACTCCCCTGAGTATAAGCTCTTGTAAGAGCTTGCTCCTGGTTCCTGTCTCTGGATTTAGGAGAGGTTCACCCACTGGAGCCTGGAGCCTTGTCGTAGGTCCAGGGTGGGTAGGAGACGGCGAGACCTCCACCAAGCTTCGGCGGTTCGTGGGGTCTGCAGTGCTGACGGTGTCAAGTGGAGTGCTTGGAGTCCTCTGGAAGCACTAGGAGCATCTATCGACGGAGGTACCCGGTCGGGGTGCTAGGCGTTCCATTACACTAGTGTTGATCGTGAATATTCTAATCACTAATTTTTATCGCTAATATCGACACTTTGAGAATTGTAGAATATAGTGCTATATATACGTAATTGCGAATATTCTAGATTTGTTTTTCTTCAGGAACCTCCCTTCTGCTTGTGGGCCAATGAGAAGGCTGCAATATCTTTGTCATAGCTTAGCAACATCCCTAGCAACCAATAGGAAAGTTGCCTACCCCTCACTATATAAGAACCTCCCCAGCAGTCATTTTCTGCAGTTTTTTTTTTTGCAGTTCTGAGAGAGAGAGCAGTGACATTGCTGTGTTCTGTGCTTTCATCTGGATCCTGTTCCTTATCCAATTACATTAGATAGTTAGTTCATATATATATATAATACAGATAGTAAGTAAGAGATAGCCAGTGTAGCTTAGGGTACTTTCACACTAGCGTTTTTGTTTTCCGGTATTGGGTTCCGTCACAAGAGCTCAATACTGGAAAAAAAAAAAGATCAGTTTTATCCTAAAGCATTCTGAATGGAGAGCATCAGGATGCATCAGTTCAGTCCCTTTTAAGTTTTTTGGACGGAGAAAATACCGCAGCATGCTGCAGTTTTCTCTCCGGCCAACAATACTGAACACTTGCCGGAATGCCGGATCCGGCATTAATTTACATTGAAATGTATTAGTGCCATATCCAGCATTAAAGTATAACTGTCGTATTTATTTATTTTTTTGGAGTATTGGATTGTGGTGATTAATATCTCCTTGGTGGCCCTATTTCAACTTTTCACTGTGTATTCAATTACCCCTTAATTCCACATTTTTGTCCCCTGTACTGCCTACTTTTACCTGTGCTTAAAATAGGGTTGCTAGGCATGGTCCGTCCTCTGTTGAAGGACGGACGCAGAAGCAGGCTGCGTGCAAGGTCAGATTACTGACAGCCAGGGACTGTAAGTAAATGATTAAAGCCAGGTCCTCCCCAGCAGCTGATAACAGTGCCTGGGCTGTGTGCACTTCTCCCTGTCCCTGCGCTTGGCAGACGCTCCCTCACTCAGCAGAGCTGGAGAATGCAGAGTTGGAGCAGCGCAGACCAGGGAAGGGAGATCTGCCATCTGCTCAGTGTATAAATGAAAGCAACATGTGGTAAGAGGACCTCTTTGTGCTGCAGGAGATTAACCCTTTAGGGGGGAGGGTTCTGGTTACTGACACTTTTGGGGGCTATTGTTACTGGCTAGTGAGGGCAAGCGGGATTAGCCTCAGGGTGAGGGCAGTGACGGTCATCTTAACTGAATAGTGTAATTGCAGTTTTATGCAGACTGGTTGCTAAGGGCTGAGTCTTATTAAATATGGGCAAGTCAGTCTAATAGTAACTGATTCTGGAATATCATGTTATTAGTAACTACATATATGAAAATTTAAATTAGGGTCTAAGTGTGACAGTTATCCTTTAAGTGTTTGCATGCGCTGAACTTTAAAAATGCAAATAAATTTTTATACCGGATCCGTTTTTCCTGATGACAGTGAGACAGGTCCGGTACGTCCATTCAGAGATAAACCACCCGCCCAAGGACGTTTATAGTCAATGGGCGGTCGGGAAGTGGTTAACAAAAGGGTTTTGGAAATTTTCTTGAACATTTGAAAAATTGCTTTTAAAATTCTAAGCTTTCTAACAACTTGAAAAAACAGGTGCTGTGGCGTTGGTGGTCGCCGTGCAGTGCTGTGCCAAATTTAGGTTAGGGTCCCATTCAAAGAGGCAACCTTGTCGTGGTGAGTGGGCCTATGCTTTTTGATCAAATTGTATACTAATGCCTCATGTACAGCATGCAGGGTAGGGGTAGGTATACGATATATTGCGCTGAGAAGCGATGTTAATTATGCTGAGAAGCATTTAGATAAAAGCATAGTATTGAGGATGTGCGATCCAGCTCTTTTTCTTAAATTTTACATTTACAAAATGTTGATTGATAACTATTTTATGAGATATTGCTATCTGTCTTAAAAGTAGAGAAATAAAAAAAAAAATTGCGAATTGTTCCAGATTTTTGGTAAATTTGGGATTTTTTTTTATAAACAAAGATGAAATATTCATCTTATAAAGATGAAATCGGCTCAAATTTACCAGTTTCATAAAGTACAATGTGTCACGAGAAAACAGTCATAAAATTGGATAAGTAAAAGTGGTACAAAGTTATTACCACGTAAAGTGACACATGTCAAATTAGCAAAAAATGGCCTGGGCAGGAAAATGAAAACATCCCTGGGGTAGAAGGGGTTAAAGAGGCTGAAATCATGCATTTACCCATAGCCGTACATGTCGCTATCACTTTTAGGGTCCATTCACACGTCCGTAAAAAAAACACGGACACCTGCAATGTGCGATCCGCAATTTGCGGACCGCACATCACAGACACTATAATAGAAAATGCCTTTTCTGGTCCGCAATTGCGGACAAGAATAGGACATGTTCTATTTTTTTCTTAGCAACGGAATTGCGGATCCATGGAAAAATGGATCCCGAAAAAAAGGATGTGGATCCCGAAAAATAGGATGCGGATCCCGGAAATGCGGATTCGCATCAGTTCCAGCCCCATTGAAAGGGAATGGGTCCGCAAATTGCAGAACGAATGCGGACAAAAATTACGGACGTGTGAATGGACCCTTACAGCAGCACAGCACATTCATGTCTGAATATAGAGAAAGTCTAGTGGAGGTTGGAGCTAAAATAGCCAATGGACTTCACAAGCACCAGTCACCGGGAGGAACCTAAAAGTACCTGGACACAGCCAGATGATTAATGTGCAACATTCTCCTTTACCACATGCCTCTATGGACATAGTGGACGCATCCGTTCCAAGGAATGGAGCAGAAGACTGATGCCTGTCGTTAGGGAGACCGCCCTGTGGATTGCTAATTACAAGTAACAATTTTATTATACCCAGTACCTGAGTGCTAGAGAGTGGACAAAGTATAGACAGATATAGAGAGAAGGAAAACTCCTCAAGTTACAATTGCCAAGCCTGTTACAAGGATTACAGCTAAACCAATATCTGAGTCATATCTTTGTGCCATATAAATGAACTGTTCTGACTACCTGGAGACCAGTGATTTAAAGGGGTTGTCTGGGTTCAAAGCTGAACCCGGACATATCCCCGTTTTCACCCCGGCAGCCCTCCTGACTTGAGCATCGGAGCAGTTCATGCTCCGATGCTCTCCTTTGCCCTGCGCTAAATTGCACAGGGCAAAGTCATTTTTAGGAGTTCCGGTGACGTACCGGGGCTCTCCATGGGGCTGCCAGGAAGCCCGGTGACGTCACAGGCACTGATGGGCGGGCTTTAGTGCTGCCCTAGCCAGTAAAACGGCTAGGGCAGCGCTAAAGCTCGCCCATCAGAGCGTCACCGAACACACCGAACACACTGCTGGGCAGAAGCTTTCTTCTGGCAGTGTGTTATGAAAAACAAAAGAGCCCATGCCCTACGCAATCTAGCACAGGGCAAGGGAGCGCATCGGAGCATGAAATGCTCTGATACCAATATCAGGGGGGCTGCCTGGGTGAAAATAAAGGTATGCTCGGGTTCAGCTCTGAACCCGGACAACCCGTTTAAGTAAAAGTTTAACTGTTTTACTACAACTGACTCCTCATCTTTTCCACCATCAACCTTTGCACCCAACGGTGCTGGCGTCACGAACAACCGGGGTCCCAGCCTCAAAAGCACCCTAAACTACCATCTGGCTGGTGATCCCTGTACTAGAGAGTGCCCCGGAGGATTTAGTGCTGTCTTCCCCATCACTGCACACCGGCCCAGGGAGCTACAAAATTTGTGAGTACGACTACTACCCGCATCAGCCCACCATGCGCTCACAGATTGCCCCTGCGGTCCGGTTTGCTGCACGTTCAGCTGTTTAACCTTGAATTTACCTAGGGACGGGCGAGGAGCATCTGATCTTATTGGAATTTCTTCTGTACATCTCTGTTATGCTGTTGTCCCTCATACCTGATATCTGGCAGGGAAGATAGATAACATCCTTTCTTGTTTTATGTTTAACCACCTCAGGGGTGCACTGCCAATGAGGCAAGGTGAGGTGATAGCCACCTTTAGGCCTCTATCACACACGAGCATATTTGCAATCCATATGTCCCCTATTTTGTGTACTGGAATCCACTGCTAATGTAAATGAATAGGGCTATTCACATGGGCATATAAATTCCGTCAGTATTTGAAATATGCAGCATGTCCAGGTTTTGTGCGTATTTGCTTTTAAAAACGCCCATTATAGTCTATGGGAGTGCATTAAAAATGGAAGAAAAGGAAGTAATACGCATGTAAATCAGGAAGAATTATTGAAGCAATAGTGATGAACAATTTGGATGTTATATAATCCGGAATCCATGCGCATTCCGGAGCCGGAATATGGACAGTTTCCGATGCTCGTATGAAAGAGGCTGCAATCAGAAGTCACAGTGTCCTTTAAAGTGTATTAATAAAATATATTAAACTAATTGCATATCAATACCTAGCTATTGATTTTAGTGTGTTTGTTCACTGTGGGTCAGTAGAAAAATCAAGGAGACATGCAAAATTTTGTTTCGTGATGCAGACCAAACACGCCCATTGAAGTCTATGGGTTCGTGAAGAACAAGTGTCCGTGAAATATGGATGACACACAGAGGGCAAAAACAGACACACAGACCAGACATAGATTCTTTACGGACATCTTTACAGATGAAACTCAGATGGATTTTCCATGGATGTCGAAACATGGAAATGTGAATGTGGACAAAATTGTTTGCACCCTTCCGTTAAAGAAAGAAAAACCCACAATGGTCACTGAAATAACTTGAAACTGACAAAAGTAATAATAAATAAAAAATGACTGAAAATGAATGAATGCAAATGAAAATCAGACACTGCTTTTGAATTGTGGTTCAAGAGAATAATTTACAAAACAAACTAATGAAACTGGCCTGGACAAAAATGATAGTACCCTTAACTTAAAGGGGTTGTGCAGATCATATACAGTCAGGTCCATAAATATTGGGACATCGACACAATTCTAAAAATATTGGCTCTATACACTACCACAATGGATTTGAAATGCAACAAACAAGATGTGCTTTAACTGCAGATTGTCAGCTTTAATTTGAGGGTATTTACATCCAAATCAGGTGAACGGTGTAGGAATTACAACAGTTTGCATATGTGCCTCCCACTTGTTAAGGGACCAAAAGTAATGGGACACAATAATAATCATAAATCAAACTTTCACTTTTTAATACTTGGTTGCAAATCCTTTGCAGTCAATTACAGCCTGAAGTCTGGAACGCATAGACATCACCAGACGCTGGGTTTCATCCCTGGTGATGCTCTGCCAGGCCTCTACTACAACTGTCTTCAGTTCCTGCTTGTTCTTGGGGCATTTTGCCTTCAGTTTTGTCTTCAGCAAGTGAAATGCATGCTTAATCGGATTCAGGTCAGGTGATTGACTTGGCCATTGCATAACATTCCACTTCTTTCCCTTAAAAAACTCTTTGGTTGCTTTTGCAGTATGCTTTGGGCCAATGTCCATCTGCACTGTGAAGCGCTGTCCAATGAGTTCTGAAGCATTTGGCTGAATATGAGCAGATAATATTGCCCGAAACACTTCAGAATTCATCCTGCTGCTTTTGTCAGCAGTCATATCATCAATAAATACAAGAGAACCAGTTCCACTGGCAGCCATACATGCCCACGCCATGAAACTACCACCACCATGCTTCACTGATGAGGTGGTATGCTAAGGATCATGAGCAGTTCCTTTTCTTCTCCATACTCTTCTATTCCCATCACTCTGGTACAAGTTGATCTTGGTCTCATCTGTCCATAGGATGTTGTTCCAGAACTGTGAAGGCTTTTTTAGATGTCATTTGGCAAACTCTAATCTGGCCTTCCTGTTTTTGAGGCTCACCAATGGTTTACATCTTGTGGTGAACCTTCTGTATTCACTCTGGTGAAGTCTTCTCTTGATTGTTGACTTTGACACACATACACCTACCTCCTGGAGAGTGTTCTTGATCTGGCCAACTGTTTTGAAGGGTGTTTTCTTCACCAGGGAATGAATTCTTCGGTCATCCACCACAGTTGTTTTCCGTGGTCTTCCGGGTCTTTTGGTGTTGCTGAGCTCACCAGTGCGTTCCTTCTTTTTAAGAATGTTCCAAACAGTTGTTTTGGCCACGCCGAATGTTTTTGCTATCTCTCTGATGGGTTTGTTTTGTTTTTGTCAGCCTAATGATGGCTTCCTTCACTGATAGTGACAGCTCTTTGGATCTCATCTTGAGAGTTGACAACAACAGATTCCAAATGCAAATAGCACACTTGAAATGAACTCTGGACCTTTTATCTGCTCATTGTAATTGGAATAATGAGGGAATAACACACACCTGGCCATGGAACAGCCGAGAAGCCAATTGTCCCATTACTTTTGGTCCCTTATCAAGTGGGAGGCACAGATGCAAACTGTTGTAATTCCTAGACCGTTCCTAGACTGTTTTGGATGTAAATACCCTCAAATTAAAGCTGACAGTCTGCAGGTAAAGCACATCTTGTTAGTTTCATTTCAAATCCATTGTGGTGGTGTATAGAGCCAAATATGTTAGAATTGTGTCGATGTCCCAATATTTATGGACCTGACTGTATATTGATGACTCAATAGGTCATCAATCTCAGATTAATGGGGATCCGACACCAATGCCAATCAGCTGTTTGAAGAGGAGATGGCGCTCAGTGCGAGAGCTGCTTCCTGTTCATTACACTACTTGTCGTCTGCTCTTGACTCACTCCAATACTTGCATCCAGTATTTGTCATTGCACTGCACTTCCTAGGCTACGTGCATTGTAATGAGTAGGAAGCAGTGCTGTTATGGTATGCCGTCTCCTATTCAAGCAGCTGATCAGCGTGGATGCTGGGTGTCGGACCCCTGCTGATCTGATATTGATAAACTATTCTGACGATAGGTCATCAATATATATGAATTGTACAACCCCTTTAATATTTTGGTGCGCAACCGATTTCTGTAACTCTCAATGAGACATCTGCACCTGTCCAAAGATATTTTGGCCCACTCCTCATGAGGAAACTTCTCCTGCTGTCTCAGGTTTAAAGGGTGCCTTCTCCAGACTGCATGTTTCTGCTCCTTCCACAGATGTTCAATAGGATTTAGATCAGGGCTCATAGAAGAGCACTTCAGAATAGTCCAATGCTTTGCTCTTAGACATTCTTGGATGTTTTAGCTGTATGTTTTTATGTCATTATCCTGTTGGAGGACCCATGGCCTGAGATTGAGACCAAGCTTTCTGACACTTGGCAGCACATTTCGCTCCAGTATGCATTGCTAGACTTGACATTTTATTGTACTCTGCACAGATTAGAGGTACCCTGTGCCAGATGCAGCAAAGCATCTGCAAAACAAAACAAACCTTCTACATATTTCACAGTAGTGTCACACTCTAGTGTGGGAGGGAAACCCCACACCGAACATAGGAGGGAAAGGGAAAAGGAAGTAAGGCCTGAAAACTTAGGGAAGGAATATGGAAACCTCCTAGTGAAAACCCCAATGAAAGCCCTGTCTGACTACCAGTATGAACAGACCCCAGAGGTAGGTGAGTTCATACACAGGAATACCTAAAGTCCTATCTAACCCTAAAGGAACCTGGTGCTAATTACAGGAAAGAGAGATCCTGTTCCTCCAAAAGGAAGGATAAACAGGAGTCTCCCTAAGGCCTAATACAAAACAACAAAGAAATGCAACACACAGAAAAGATAAAATACAAAGGGAAAGGTAACACTTTACTTCCAAGAAGCTATGGCAGCACCAGGAACTCAGCCAAGATCCAAACACCAGCTATCCACAGGTCCAACTGAAGCTATAAACCGCACAGCATTGTGGGAGAAACAACTATAAATAGGGAAAGTTAAGTTACCACAATAGTGAAACCTGGAGGATAAGGATGCCAGTACCAGAAACAACACCGACACCTATTGATCGACAAGGTAAACATGTCAAATCAAACCACGTTGCCAGTCTCAAAGATCTCCTGCCACTCAATGTCGTGGGGACGTCCGTATGTCTCGGTACGTTCATGACAGTACCCCCCCTTTTACGAGTGACCTCTGGGCACCCAGGACCGACCTTATCTGGGTGAGACCTGTGAAAAGTTTTCACCAAACGACTGGTATTCACGTCAGATGCCGGTACCCACATCCTCTCCTCAGGTTCATAACCCTTCCAGTGAACAAGTGATCTACAGAGAGCTTGAGAGTCAATTATTTTGGTGATCTGGAATTCCAAACTACTGTCCACCCTGACAGGAGGAGGATGCGGCAAGGAAGACGGATCCAAAGGTTCAACATATCTCTTCAACAAAGATTTATGAAACACATTATGTATTTTCAGAACCTGTGGAAGTTCAAGACAAAAAGCTACAGGATTAATAATGGTCGTGATCTTATATAGACCAATAAACCTTGGACCCAACTTCCAAGAAGCTACCTTCAACTTAATGTTTCTTGTGGACAACCATACAAAATCACCCACTCTTAGGTCTGGACCCTTCATACGTTTCCTGTCAGCGACACATTTATACTTGTTTCCCATATTCATCAAGTTATTTTTACTTTTCTGCCATATAGATGATAATGATTACAAAAAACATTCCTCCTCAGGAATACCAGAAGTATCTGAACCAGAAAAAATGTCAAACTGCGGATGAAACCCATATGCCCCAAAAAATGGCAACTTACCAGTGGACTCCTGTCTACGATTATTTATGGCAAACTTTTCCAAAGACAAAAACAAGGACCACTCCTACTGGTTCTCAGAGACAAAACATCTTAAGTAAGTCTCCAGGCTCTGATTAATGCGCTCCGTCTGTCCGTTCGACTGAGGGTGAAAAACCGAAGAAAAAGACAGTTGTACCCCCAGCCGAATACATTACGCCTTTCAGAATCTGGACACAAACTGAGTCCCACGATCTGAAACCACCATGGAGTTTCACAATGTTATCAACAAATACTTGAGCACGGATTTTAGTATTAGGTAGGCCAGACAACGCTATAATGTGTACCATTTTACTAAAACGATCAACCACCACCAAAATAACAGTCTTTCCTAACGAATTAGGCAGATCAGTGATAAAATCCATAGAAAAATGAGTTCATGGTCTGGATGGGATAGGCAACGGAAGTAGGGATCCGGAAGGCCGAGTATGTGTCACCTTAGCGTGTGCACAGACACTATAGGGCGACACATAGTCCTCAACACACTAACGCAACCCCAGCCACCAGAATCTACGAGAGATGAGGTCGGCAGTAGATCTACTCCCAGGGTGTCCCGTAAGAACCGTACAGTGATGTTCCTCAAACACCCTGTAACTCAATTCCTATGGCACAAAAAATTTCCCAGAGGGGCAAGAATCCGGTGTGTCTCTCTGGGCCTCTAACACCTTCACCTCTAGGTCAGGGTATAGGGCGGACATCACCACCCCTTCCGATAGAATAGAACTTTGATTTTCAAAATCACTAACTCCAGAAAAACTACATGACAAGGCATCGCATCTGCCCTGACGTTCTTAACCCCAGGACGATAAGTGACAATGAAATTGAATCTGGTGAAAAACAAAGACCATCTGGCCTGCCTCGGGTTCAGTTGTTTAGCCGACTCCAGGTAAGCCAGGTTTTTGTGATCTGTGAACACCGTGATCAGATGAATCGCCCCTTCCTACCAATGATGAAATTCCTTGAAAGCCAACTTAATAGCCAATAACTCTGTTACCCACATCTTAATTTCTCTCCGTGGAAGAGAGTTTTTTAGAGAAAAAGGCACATGGATGCCATTTACCAGGTGACGGGCCCTGCGATAAAATTGCTCCTACTACCACCTCGGACGCGTCCACTTCCACAATGAAAGGTTGTGATATATCCGGCTGCACCAATATAGGGGCAGAAGAGAAGCACTCCTTAACCGCAGAAAAAGCTTGCAACGCCTAATCAGATCACACTGAGACATACGTCCCTCTCTTAGTCATGTCAGTTAAAGGGCTTCTGTCACCCCCAAAACACATTTTTCATTTTTGGGCTTGTTAAAATCCTTATTGAACGACTATTCCCTATATAGGGCTCTTACCTTGGTCTGTGGCTTCGTTTCATAAAAAATCGATCTTTTAAAATATGCAAATGACTTCACTACCAGCAAGTAGGGCGTCTACTTGCTGGTAGCTGCCGCATCCTCCTTTTAAAAAAACGCCCCCTCCTCCTGTTGATTGACAGGGCCAGCGAGCGCTCTCCTCCTCCGGCTGTCCCTGTCAGCATTTCAAATCCCGCGCCTGTCTTCATTCGGCGCAGGCTCTCAGAGAAGGACGCTCGCCTCCTCAGAACTCCCTCAATGCGCCTGCACCGATGACGTCACCGAAAGAGAAGATGTCATCGGCGCAGGCGCACTGAGGGAGTGCTGAGGAGGCGAGCGTCCTTCTCTCAGAGAGCCTGCGCCGAATGAAGACAGGCGCGGGATTTGAAATGCTGACAGGGCCAGCCGGAGGAGGAGAGCGCTCGCTGGCCCTGTCAATCAACAGGAGGAGGGGCGGTTTTTTAAAAGGAGGATGCGGCGGCTACCGGCAAGTAGACGCCCTACTTGCTGGTAGTAAAGTAATTTGCATATTTTAAAAGATCAATTTTTAATGAAACGAAGCCACAGACCAAGGTAAGAGCCCTATATAGGGAATAGTCGTTCAATAAGGATTTTAACAAGCCCAAAAATGAAAAATGTGTTTTGGGGGTGACAAAAGCCCTTTAAGGGTTTCACCACTGTCGAATAGTTCTGTATAAATTTTTGGTAATAATTGGTAAACCCCAAAATCCGCTAAAGAGCCTTCAGATTTTCGGGTCGATCCCAGTCCAATACAGCGCTGACTTTCTCCGGATCTATTTGAAAACCCGAAGACGACAACAGATATCCCAAAAATTGCACCTCGTATACACCAAAAACACACTTCTCTAATGTTGCATACAATTTATTATCCCTTAGGATCTGCAACACCTGTCTAAAGTGTAGAGATGTCGCGAACATAAAAATTTTCGTTCGCGAACGGCGAATATGAATTTCCGCAAATGTTCGCAAACGGGCGAACCGGGCAATCCGCCATAGACTTCAATAGGCAGGCGAATTTTAAAACACACAGGGACTCTTTCTGGCCACAATAGTGATGGAAAAGTTGTTTCAAGGGGACTAACACCTGGACTGTGACATGCCGGAGGGGGATTCATGGCAAAACTCCCATGGAAAATTACGTAGTTGACGCAGAGTCGGGTTTTAATCCATAAATGGCATAAATCACCTAATATTCCTAAATTGTTTGGAATAACGTGCTTTAAAACATCCAGTGTGTGTATACGATCAGGTATGATGTTGTATCGATCAGGTAGTGTAAGGGTTACGCCCGCTTCACAGTGACAGACCAAACTCTGACAGACCAAACTCACCGTTTAATGCACACGTAAACAACCGCAAACAGTCCATTTGCACAACCGCAAACTCCCCATTTGCACAAGGTTGGATACCAAGCTAGCCATGTCCCGTTCCTTGTCCTCACTGACGTCATTGAATGTCTCTTCCTCCACCCAGATGATCACAAATTAGGTATTGTTGCAGAAAAATTGATGTTTTCCAGGCAGAAAGTGCACTAAAACATTGCGGCTTGAACCCTAGTTGGTGGCGGAGAAGTCACGCAAGTTATCCGGCATGCAGAGATTAAATACAGCAGCGTGTGGACCATTTTTAGCCCAAGGCATCTCATCAGGCCTTTTTTAGTCAAATGCATCCCCCACTGTCAGTCCCTTCGGGATCCATGCCTCATTCATCTTAATAAAGGTGAGGTAATCTAGACTTTTTTGACCTAGGCGACTTCTCTTCTCGGTGACAATACCTCCTGCTGCGCTGAAGGTCTTTTCTGACAGGACACTTGAAGCGGGGCAGGCCAGAAGTTCTATTGGAAATTGGGATAGCTCAGGCCACAGGTCAAGCCTGCGCACCCAGTAGTCAAGGGGTTCATCGCTCCTCAGAGTGTCGATATCTGCAGTTAAGGCGAGGTAGTCTGCTACCTGTCAGTCGAGTCGTTCTCTGAGGGTGGACCCCGAAGGGCTGTGGAGATGCGTAGGACTTAAAAAGCTCTGCATGTCCTCCATCAACAACACGTCTGTAAAGCGTCCTGTCCTTGCCGGCGTGGTCGTGGTAGGAGGAGGATTACTTTCACCTCTTCCCCTGTTAGATTCCTGTTGTGCTGTGACATTACCCTTATACGCTGTGTAAAGCATACTTTTTAACTTGTTTTGGAACTGCTGCATCCTTTCCGACTTCTGATAATTCAGTAACATTTCAGCCACTTTCTGCTTATACCGGGGGTCTAGTAGCGTGGCCACCCAGTACAGGTCGTTCTCCTTCAGCCTTTTTATACGAGGGTCCCTCAACAGGCATGACAGTATTAAAGACCCCATTTGCACAAGGTTGGATGCCGAGCTACTCATGTCCCGTTCCTCATCCTCACTGATCTCATTGAAGGTCTGTTCTTCCCCCCCAGCCACGTACAACACTACGGGTACCAGATAGGTGACAACGAGCACCCTGGGATGCCTGCTGTGGTTGGTCTTCCTCCTGCTCAAAGCCACATTCCTCCTCTGACTCCTCTTCCTCAGACTCCTCTTCCAGCATTGTCGCAGGTCCAGCAAGCGATGATGATAAGGCTGTTTCTGGTGGTGATGGTGACCACAACTCTTCCTCTTCACGCTCATCTATGGCCTGATCCAGCACTCTTCGTAGGGCACGCTCCAGGAAGAAAACAAATGGGATGATGTCGCTGATGGTGCCTTCGGTGCGACTGACTAGGTTTGTCACCTCCTCAAAAGGACGCATGAGCCTACAGGCATTGCGCATGAGCGTCCAGTAACGTGGCAAAAAAATACCCAGCTCTGCAGAGGCTGTCCTAGCACCCCGGTCATACAAATACTGGTTGATGGCTTTTTCTTGTTTGAGCAGGCGGTCGAACATTAGGAGTGTTGAATTCCAACGTGTCGGGCTGTCGCAAATCAAGCGCCTCACTGGCATGTTGTTTCGCCGCTGAATATCTGAAAAGTGCTCCATGGCCGTGTAGGAACGCCTGAAATGGCCATACACCTTCCTGGCCTGCTTGAGGACGTCCTGTAAGCCTGGGTACTTATGTACAAAGCGCTGTACGACATGCCAGTGAGGCGCTTGATTTGCGTAAGTTTATCAAGACTTTTGCAGGAGAACTTAAGGTCATCTGTCCACCAGCTGAAGCTTAACTGCTGTCCAAAGAAAACATTGCTGCACGTTTACAGTTTGCACAAGAGCACCTGGATGTTCCACAGCAGTACTGGCAAAATATTCTGTGGACAGATGAAACCAAAGTTGAGTTGTTTGGCAGAAACACACAACACTATGTGTGGATAAAAAGGCACAGCACACCAACATCAAAATCTCATCCGAAATGTGAAGTATGGTGGTGGGGGCATCATGGTTTGGGGCTGCTTTGCTGTGTCAGGGCCTGGATGGATTGCTATCATCGAAAGAAAAATGAATTCCCAAGTTTATCAAGACTTTTGCAGGAGAACTTAAGGTCATCTGTCCACCAGCTGAAGCTTAACAGAAGATGGGTGTTGCAACAGGACAATGACCCAAAGCATAGAAGTAAATCAACAACAGAGTAGCTTAAACAGAAGAAAATATGCCTTCTGGAGTGGCCCAGTCAGAGTCCTGACCTCAACCCAATTGAGATGCTGTGGCATGACCTCAAGTAAGCGATTCACACCAGACATCCCAAGAATATTGCTGAACTGAAACAGTTCTGTAAAGAGGAATGATCAAGAATTACTCCTGACCGTTGTGCACGTCTGATCTGCAACTACAGGAAACGTTTGGTTGAAGTTATTGCTGCCAAAGGAGGTTCAACCAGTTATTAAATCTAAGGGTTCACATACTTTTTCCACCTGCACTGTGAATGTTTACATGATGTGTTCAATAAAAAACATGGTAACATTTAATTCTTTGTGTGTTATTAGTTTAAGCAGACTGTGATTGTCTATTGTTGTCTAAGATCAGATCACATTTTATGATCAATTTGTGCAGAAATCCATATCATTCCAAAGGGTTCACATACTTTTTCTTGCAACTGCATATAAAAAAAAAAGCAGACTGATGTACCAGCCCTAAAAAGGGCTTTTTGGGGTGCTGTCAGGATGCTGTCCTTACAGCAGATAAGTATTTGAGGTCTGGAGTGCACACAGAACACTGGCCTAGCTAACGATTTCCCTATTAATTCAGCAGCAGCAGCACTCTCCCTGCTCTAACTAACACTGCAGCTTCAGAATGAATCTAAGATGGATGCTGTCCTTGCTTTTTGATAGGAGGTGGGAGGGGCTGGGAGGGAGGGAATGCTGATTGGCTGGAATGTGTCTGCTGACTGTGAGGTACAGGGTCAAAGTTTGCTCAATGATGACGTATAGGGGGTGGACCGAACATCGCATATGTTCGCCGGGAACTGTTCGCCGGTGAATAGTTTGGGACATCTCTACTAAAGTGATCCTGATGTATCTCCACGTCTGGAGAATAAATTAGAATGACATCCAAATACATGACTACAAACCTCCCCACCAGGTGATAATAAATGTCATTCACAAAATGCTGGAAAACCGCAGGAGCATTGGTCAACCCAAAAGGCATGACCAGGTTCTCAAAGTGACCCTCAGGAGTATTGAAAGCCGTCTTCCATTCATCCCCTTCCTTGATCCTGACCAGATTATATGCCCCCCTTAAGTCCAATTTAGAGAAAACCTTGGCACCGATAATCTGGTTAAACAAATCAGGAATCAAAGGAAGGGGGTAAGGATCTCGGACTGTAATCCGATTGAGTTCACGGAAATCCAGACATGGCCGAAGACCTCTGACTTTTTTTTAACAAAAAAAACCCTGCTGCCACTGGAGATTTGGTAGGTCTTAGGTGTCCTTTAGCCATACTCTCAGTAATATACTCTCTCATGGCCAGTCTTTCAGGTCCAGAAAAGTTACACAACCTAGGTTTGGGCAATTTAGCTCTGGGAATAAGGTTGATAGGACAATCATATTCCTTATGTGGAAGTAAATCCTGGCATCCACTTTCAGAAAATACGTTGGCAAAATCAGATATAAATGAAGGCAATGTCTTAGTAGTTAAAACAGAAAAAGCTGTATTAGGACAATTGTTAATGCAATAATCACCCCAATCCAAAATCCGTCTAGCTTGCCAATCGATGGTTGCATTGTGCTTGCTCAACCACGGCAAACCCAGAACCACCGGAGCAGGGAGACCCTCCAACACAAAACACAAGATAAATTCCTGATGAAAGTCACCCATTCTTAATCTGATATCATGCACGACTTGCGATAAACACTTCTGAGCTAGAGGTGCAGAATCAATAGCAAAAATGGAAATATTTTCCTCTAATGCACTCGGTGACAACCGGTGCATACGAACGAACTGAGCATCAATCAGGTTCACTCCTGCCCTGCTTTTGATAAAAACCTCAATTCTCATAGTTTTTTACTTTAGCGCCACCTCAGCAGGAGTCAGGAGAAATTGGGTACTACCAGTCAAAGACAAATGCACATTTTCTGATTGTCCCCTCACCCCTCAAAGAGTCAGATGGGAATTAAACGTCCTTTTGTTTTTGACGCTGAATGTATGGCCATACTCCGATAAAATGTCCCTCCTGTCCGCAGAAAAAACACTCCCTTCTTACGACCAGTATGCTTAAAAGTGGATCCAGGAGTAGCTCCCGCTAACTGCATGGGTTCGTTCCCAGACCTAAACTCAGGAGTATCTTCACCCAAAGTATCAGAGGAGGATGATACATCATGTGATAGTACGTCCTGAGAGTTGGGGCCCCTAGATCTTTCTCTCAGGCGTCTATCAATGCGTATGACAAGAGACATAGCAGCCTCCAGAGACAGAGGAGTTTCATGAAAGGCCAAATTGTCCTTCATTCTCCCTGATAAACCCTGACAAAACTGGCTATGGAGAGTTGGAGCGTTCCACTCAATATCTGTAGCCCACCTCCTAAACTCAAAGCAATAAATCTCAGCGGAATGATTTCCCTGACGAAGGCAACGCAGCTTGGTTTTGGCCCGGGATGTCCGATCCGGATGGCCATAGATAAGACCCAAATCTTCGAAGAATTCATCCACCGACCGGAGAGACTGCGATCCGGTCGGCAGAGAAAAAGCCCATGACTGCGCATCCTACTTAAGCAATTAAATAACCACACCGACTCGCTGCTTCTCATCCACAGGTGAGTGTGGACGTAGCCTAAAATACTGTTTTCACGCCTCTCTAAACAAAATAAAATTATCACGTCCCCTGGAGAATCTGTCCAGGAGGGCAACTTTAGGCTCCACATAGGCCTCGTTTCCACCACCATCACCACCACTACCACCACCACCAGGGCCAACAACCTGTGGTCTCTGAATCTGCGAGACGGTCATGCGGAGTTTGGCTACTTCCAAAGACAGCCCTTGCAACTGTCCTGCCAGTGCAGCAATTGAATCCATGGCTGCACTCGAACAAACAAAAAAAAATGTTGGTTTGGCGGTTTATAATGTCACACTCTGGTGTGGGAGGGAAACCCCACACCGAACAGGAGGGAAATGGAAAAGTAAATAAGGCCTGAAAACTAGGGAAGGAAGATGGACACCTCCTAGTGGAAACCCTAATGAAAGCCCTGACTGACTACCAGTATGATGTAGAACTTCGTGGCACTCCGCCAACGTGTGCTTGGAGTCGGGTTCCCACCCCACGTGTAATGTAACAATGAAGAAAACTCCAGCAGTTATGATGCAAAAGGGTGATTTTTTATTGAAGTGCGGCCTTTACATACAGTGACATTTCGGCCGGATATGTCCTTTATCAAACTGTTGCCGCTTAGAGAAGATAAGGCAGTATGAATGATAGCTGTGCTCAAAAGGCAGGGGTAGCGTGCAGTACATAACCCCCCAGGCCGCCCCATCGTGGCATCTACTAACTCCATCCTATCTCCACTCTCCATTCTCCTGGAGAGAATCCTGACCCCGATCATTAAAAAGACAAGATCCTTTATACTTGATACTTCCACATTCTTGGACATGATCCACAACCTACCTCCACTCCCACCCGATACTTTACTGGTCATATGGGATGTAACGAGCCTTTACACATCAATACAGCATCAAAAAGGCCTTAGTGCAGTCCACAAGTGCCTCCTCTCCACCAACATGATACCAACCATGGTAGTCTTTTATATGGATCTACTAGAGCTAATATTGACCAATAATTTCTTTTTATTTGAAGATTACTTCTATTTACAGCAACAAGGGACCACGATGGGATCAAATGTGGCGCCTCCATATGAAAACTGCTATATGACTGATTTTGAGAAAACCTACATCTATCCTGACAGACGTTTCAACACATAGGATCTGGTGTGGAAACGCTATATTGATGACAACTTTTGCATATGGAGTTGCCTATTAGAAGCTCTGCTTGAATTTTATACCTTTCTCAATACTATTTACTCTAAATTACAATTTACCATCCACTTCCATTCTGAATCCATCAATTTCCTGGACACGATGGCCACCAAGGAATCAACAGGAACCCTCTCCACAGACTTTTACAGAAAACCCACTGATTGCAATAACTTACTCCATTACTCGAGCTTCCACTCACAAAATACAAAAAAATCCCTGACACATTCTCAAAACACACGCCTTAGGCGTATAGTCACATCGGAACAAACACGACAATTGAGAATAAATGAAATGAAGCAAATATTTCTGGATAGGGGTTATCCTGAACATCTTCTCAAAGACCAAACAAGATCTAAAATTCCTTAATCCGCTACTAAATCCACGCGCATTCCGTTTGTACACACTTACCATCCTAGCATTAAAAAAATCCTGAACAACATCAGAAGCCATTGGCCCATTCTACAGAAAGCATATCCCAATATAACTGAATTCAAGGATCCCATATTGGCCTGCACCCGGCGGCCTAAAAATCTACGTGATCTTCTAGTTAAAGCTGATATAGGATCAACCCACAAGATCCCTAAACAGATTTTCCTGGCTACACAGAAAACCGGTACCTTTCCATGTGTACACTGTTTACAGTGCCCTAACATCCAAAAGGGTTTGCAATTTTATCACCCACAATCAGGGAAGAGCTTCCCTATTAAAGGTTATTTCACATGTGACTCTTCGTTCGTGGTCTATTTACTTAAGTTCCCTTGCGGTAAAATTTATGTTGGCGAAACTACACAAAAAATCTGTGATTGCGTATGCCAGCACAAATCGAGTATCGGACGTAAGAACCTCCTATTACCGGTTCCGTCCCATTTTGACACGACAGGACACAATCTTGCAGAACTGAAATACCAGGTCATCGAACAAGTAATGCCACATAGAAGAGGAGATTGCATTACACAACTGAAAAGGAGATGTGACGGTCAAGTACACTACACACAGGGGGGAGAATAGTGACCACTGCACTCCACCCTCACCCCTGGCCCTGCCTACTTGCCTCTCAAGTCCTAATGACAGGGGACAACTAGACGGCAGTCCCTAACTTAGGATACATGCTGGGAAGACAGACAAGACAAATAACGGAACGTGAACGGACCGGGTCAATACCTAAAGAGCTACGCAGTACTAAGGAATAAGCAGAGAATAGTCAGGAAAAGTCGAGGTCAAATACCAGGAGAGAAACGAAGTACAACAGGAGTCCGCAAAGAATCGTCAGGTGGAAGCCGGGGTCAGGATACCAGGAGAGATGCGCAGTACAGGAGGAGCAGGCAAAGGATCGTCAGGGAACAGGATCAGGTGAGTATTCAGTAGTCCAACAAACAGCCAGGAACCTAGAATTAACAGGCAACCTGTGGCCAGCAGGCTGCCTGTATTTATAGTGGGGTCTGAGGGTCATGTGAGGTGGCCAGCGTCACATGACTGACAGACAGACAAGTCGAGCACCGAGTGATCAGCTCGGCGCTCAAGGCAGACCTAGGAGCAGGGAGCCTCCCAGGTAGCAAAGCCGCCCTGGGAACGAGGCCAAACAATGATCCTCGCTCCCGAAGCTAAGCAGCAGGCTGCGGCTGATGGGAGACCGAGTGCGCGTTTGGCGCCCCGTGACAGGAGAGAGGCATAGCTTGGAACCTAAGGGCTTAAATAGGGAATATGAGATACAACGTCTCATATAAGATGTCATTTTTTTACTTCTTATCATACATGCCATTGGCCATTTGATGTCGCTATTGCCCTTATGCATATTGCAATTGTAATGTATTATATATATTTATGTCTCATTTTCCAATTTTGTCAATAGTATAGTTGCATCCATCTATGATTGATATGATCGTTCCCTCTCCATTATAGATCAATTAGCGTGATTTCCGGATACCATCTACTGTATCCTTTACATCTGTTGATAATGTGTTATGTGCGAACTACTCTGTTCATTCCCCTTTTTCCCCATCTACTTGACTCTTTGCTCATTTACTCCCAAAGCTCATCTTTGCTCTTATATCTCCTTCTATATATCTCCTTTCACTGTGTTATCTGCTTATAATAATTTATCTATTTATAGTATTTCTACTTCATTCTCACTAATACAGCTATCTATAATATTTGCACTCATACGTATTATATAATAAAGCTTGGAGCACTCCCGAGACTTTCACGCATGCGCTTCCAGCGGGTCCGCACACATGAGCGTTTACCCATATGAGAACGAGACTACTGACCCGTGCAACTGCACGCTACCCCTGTCTTTTGAGCGCAGCCATCTTCTATACCTTATCTTCTCAGCGCTTGTCTCACTGGCGATGCAGGGGGAAGGCAACGGGTCAATTGTCGCCCCCCCCCCCCCCAAGAATATAATTAGAGTCAGGGAGGAGAGCGGATCGGGGGAGATGAGCGCTCATCTCCATAGTCATCTGTATGCGATACAGATGGCTGTGCTCCGGCAGGGGAGGGAGAGGCGTCTTCCTTCCCTGTTCCTCTGATAGGCTGCGGGCCTATCATCGCGCCGCCTGAGCCGTACAGCGCAGGGCACAGGCCGGAAGAGGCCTGCATCGCATCGCTGACATGGAGGTAAGTATAAGTGTCCATTTTTTTTTATACGGGACAATACTTGTGGCACATGATTGGGGGGGGGGGGCATGGAGAAGCACTTCTTTCTGGCACATTATTTGGGGGCATCTATGGGGGCACTTACTGGCACATTATTGGGGGGCATCTATGGGGGCACTTCCTGGCACATTATTGGGGGACATCTATGGGGGCACTTACTGGCACATAATTGGGGGGTCTCTATGGTGGCACTTTCTACTGGCACATAATTGGGGGGCATCTATGGGGGCACTTACTGGCACATTATTGGGGGGCATCTATGGGGGCACTTTCTACTGGCACATTATTGGGGGGCATCTATGAGGGCACTTCTTACTGGCACATTATTGGGGAGCATCTATGGGGCACTTATTGGCACATTATTGGGGGCATCTATGGGGCCACTTACTGGCACATTATTGGGGGGCATCTATGGGGGCACTTACTGGCACTTACTGGCACATTATTGGGGGGCATCTATGGGGGCACTTCTTACTGGGACATTATTGAGGGGCACTATGGGGGCTTCTAATGAGGATGATCAGAATGATCACTTATTTGGAGTTGTAACCAGTCAAACCAAAGTAATGTATATGGCACCCATAAATATTGAAAGTCTAATTCAAAAGTGGGATTGCCTTAAAAGATAACTTTTAATAGTCAATGGTTAAAATAGTAGGCCCAATAGTTTAATTAGAGACTACATACATTAGTAGTCATACACCACCAAATAAAAAAAAAGGTAGAGAAGAGAAGCAGGTGTGAAATGTAAACACTTGCTAGGAGGGTGAGTTTACGAAACATAGGGATACAGATAAAGAGGGAGACAGATGCTGGGTCTCTTCCCCTAGTATATCCCTAGGTTCTAGCTCAATTATGATGCCCTCACTATATGTCCCTTAGTGTCCCTTGCAGGCACCCCAGGGATACTAGTAAGTGCAGCGAGATCCCTGGGCGCCACGCTACACAGCCTGATGGTTATCTTGCAATGTTGGGACCCATGAAAGGTCCTCTTTAAACGTGAATGTGGGGGGGGGGGGGCTTTTGTATTCCCTAGAAACTGCCCTGCTACCAGTATGAACAGACCCAGTCTCCCTAAGGCCTAATACAAAACAACAAAGAGATTCAATACACAGAAAAGCCAAAATACAAAGGGAAAGGTAACACTTAACTTCCAAGAAGCTATGGCAGCACCAGAAACTCAGCCGAGATCCAAACACCAGGTATCCACAGGTGCAACTGAAGCTATAAACCGCACAGCATTGTGGGAGAGACAACTATAAATAGGGAAAGTTAAATGACCACAATAGCAACACCTAGAGGTTAAGGGTGTGGCCAATACCAGAAGATGGGGAAAAATATAAAATCACACAATATATCAACTGCAAAACAACAGGAGTAGTGTATGCTATTCAATGCGGATGTTCAAAACTGTACGTGGGGAAAACCATACAAGAACTTCGGAGACGCATCTCTAAACATCTTAGTGATATCAATTTACAGGCAGATACACCACTAACCAGACACATAAAGGCAGTACATGGTGGGAAAAGTGACAGCCTCAAAATTTGGGGAATCACAAAAATGAGGCCTGGCCCTAGACAAGGGAACCTAGATAGAAAGTTACGGCAAGAAGAGACCAAATGGATCTATCGATTAAAAATTCTATCCCCCCAAGGCCTAAATGAAGGGTTTACTTTTGCATCGTTCCTGTGAACGTAGCAATATGAATATGAATATAAGTAAAAGAAATATTAATACTATAATAGAAATCTAACCTAAAGAATATATACCAAAAAAAAATGGCGAGACTAAATCCAATAGCAGTAATAAACGAACAGGTACTTACCTTAAAAGAGAGAGGAGAACAGCAAGATAAATCCTAGGAAAATAGAAAATAGAGTTTATAGCTGTAAAAATAAAAATAATAATATAATAAATGAATATATCAAGGAGTTAAATGGCAAAATAAAATATTTAAAGCCAATCTAAATAAGTATAATAATAAAGAAAAAAGAATAGATAAATAATATAAGGTAGGTAAACAATAGTCAACCATAAGGATAATAAAATGATCGCAGACAGATACAGAAAGGCCTTCGGACTGGTAGAAAAGTATATGAGCCTAAGTACCAGCGCATGCGCTGACTAGGTACCTGTGAAAAGCAAACTAATAGGTACCGGGATATGCACAGAAGTAGAGAGAGAAAAAAACATCATCTCCTAAGTCTGAACACAAGCGCAGAAGTGACCCCTAACATCAAAATTATATAAGTCTAAGTACTAGCGCATGCGCGGACTAGTTACCTGCTAAAAGCGAACTAATAAGTATCGGGACATGCGCAGAAGCAGAGAGAAGAAAAAGCATTACTTTCTAAGTCTGAACACAAGCGCAGAAGCGATCGTCAATACCAAAAGAACGCAAGTGCAGAGACATGCGCGAGATGAAAGTAAGTATCGCGAGACACAGCAAAACGAACGTCACCAATGAAATAGCGCAAGTCACAATAGAAGGAGGAGAGAAGCAGAAAGGGGTCCAATAGGGTTGCACCTACCTTACAGAATAAATCTAAGAGCAAATATGATTGGCCACAAGCCATGATGTCAGATATAGGAGGTGATAAATAGATCTCGCCACGCCGATACATTGCACACTGCCCGATCCCCTGAAGACGCCAGGTAGCTGGTGAAACATGTCGGGGGGCAGTGCATGAGGCGATTTTAATCACAAGGTGTACGGTACCTAACAAAGTGCAACACATGAAAATAAATTATATAATTGCTAGGGGAGATCTGGAGCTAGCGCGCAGCTACCAGCCCAAAAGAAGATACATGTAATACAGCACTGGAATAGGGGATCACCTGTTAGTTTTTTAACCCCTTATGGTTAGATAGGAATATAAATTAAATTTCACCTAATAAAAGCTAAGTTTAATTAATAAGAAAAATACATGGCAAGATGAGGCAACTAGTAGTCCAATAACTAAATGTAAATATACAAATTTAAGCCTCTACATGTGTAGGGTTCATATGTAAAATAATCAATACCAGAAACAACACAGACGGCTATTGATCCACAAGGTAAACTTGTCAAATCAAACAACGTGTTGCCAGTCTCATAGATCTCCTGCCACTCACTGTCGCGGGGACATCTGTATGTCTCGGTATGTCAGTGATAAGTAGGTACAATGTTCTTTTCTTTGTATGCTTAATTTTTTAACACAGAGCTGATGTGATTTGCCAAAAGCTCCAGTTTTGTCCTGTCCAAAATACATTAAAAGTCCAATTGTGGCTTGTCAATATGCATTTTGGCAAATTCTAGTCTTGCTTTTTTATGATTTGTTTTTAACTGTGGTTTCTTCCTCAGTCATCTTCTATTAAGTCCACTTTGGCTAAGTAGTGATGAGCGTCATAAGCAATATTCGTTTTCGTGATATTTTGCTAATTTTTGCATAATATTCACAATAAATTAGCAAATTCTAGAATTCGTGATCTCCAGTCATTATTTTCGCGATTGCGCAAATCGGCACTAGTGATACATGCAACTTCACATTTTATCAGGTCTGAGTAGATATTATTGATTGGTGCACTAAGTATTGTTGTGACATCACAGCACTATGTCTGTAGCATGTACAGTACAGACCAAAAGTTTGGACACACCTTCTCATGCAAAGAGTTTTCTTTATTTTCATGACTATGAAGGCATCAAAACTATGAATTAACACATGTGGAATTATATACATAACAAACAAGTGTGAAACAACTGAAAATATGTCATATTCTAGGTTCTTCAAAGTAGCCACCTTTTGCTTTGATTACTGCTTTGCACACTCTTGGCATTCTCTTGAAGAGCTTCAAGAGGTAGTCCCCTGAAATGGTCTTCCAACAGTCTTGAAGGAGTTCCCAGAGATAATTAGCACTTGTTGGCCCTTTTGCCTTCACTCTGCAGTCCAGCTCACCCCAAACCATCTCGATTGGGTTCAGGTCCGGTGACTGTGGAGGCCAGGTCATCTGGAGCAGCACCCCATCACTCTCCTTCATGGTCAAATAATCCTTACTTTCAAAGTTTTCCCACCTTCATTTCTTAAAGTAATGATGGCCACTCGTTTTTCTGTACTTAGCTGCTTTTTTCTTGCCATAATACAAATTCTAACAGTCTATTCAGTAGGACTATCAGCTGTGTATCCACCTGACTTCTCCTCAACGCAACTGATGGTCCCAACCCCATTTATAAGGCAAGAAATCCCACTTATTAAACCTGACAGGGCACACCTGTGAAGTGAAAACCATTTCAGTGGACTACCTCTTAAATCTCATCAAGAGAATGCCAAGAGTGTACAAAGCAGTAATCAAAGCAAAAGGTGGCTACTTTGAAGAACCTAGAATATGACATATTTTCAGTTGCTTCACACTTGTTTGTTATGTATATAATTCCACATGTGTTAATTCATAGTTTTGATGCCTTCAGTGTGAATCTACAATTTTCATAGTCATGAAAATAAAGAAAACTCTTTGAATGAGAAGGTGTGTCCAAACTTTTGGTCTGTACTGTATGTATGGACAGCAGAGAAACAGTAATTCCTATCACACTACCTAACACCTTGCACTGGAACCTATCAGCTACACTATTCACTATCTAACCTACACTGACTATCTCCCACTAATTATCTGTATTATATATATGAGCTAACTAACTATCTAATGTAATTGGATAAGGAATAGGATCCAGATGAAAGCACAGATCACAGCAATGTCACTGCTCTCTCTCTCTCTCTCAGAACTGCAAAAAACAGCAGAAAATGGCTGCTGGGGAGGTTCTTATATAGTAAGGGGTAGGCAACTTTCCTATTAGTTGCTAGGGATGTTACTAAGCTCTGGCAAAGATATTGCAGCCTTCTCATTGGCCCACAAGCAAGAAGGGAGATTACTGATGAAAAAAAATCTAGAATATTCGCGATTACGAATATATAGCACTATATTTTACAATTCTCGAAGTGCCGATATTCACGATAAAAATTCGCGATTAGAATATTCACTATCAACACTATGGCTAAGACAGCGATGGAAGGGGAAATCTGACACTGATGTACTGTGACCTTGGAGTCCACCTCTAATCTCTTTGGAATTTGTCTGTGCTCTTTGGTTAGCATTTTTGTTATCCTTCTCTTCAAGTTGTCATTAATTTTCCTCTTGCGGCCACGTCCAGGGAGTTTGGCTATGGTCCCATATATCTTAAACTTCAGAATAATATATGCAACTGTAGAAACAGGAAACTAAGTTGTTTGGAGATGGTCTTATAGCATTTACCTTTAATGTATTTGTCTAAAATGTTCTTACTAATCTTCTGAGATAACTTCCTCCTTAGCTATCTTTGGTCCAGGTTCAGTGTGCACACCATGATAAGAAACAGCAGAGTGACTACATTTCACCCTCTAAACAGGCATACTGACTGATTACAAATTTGAAGACACCTGTGATGCTAATTTCAGGACACACCCTATAGTCAAATTATTTTCAGTCTTTTCTAGGGGTACCATCATTTTTGTCCAGGCCAGTTTCATTGCTTTGCTTTATAAATTATTCTGTTGAACCACAATTCAAAAGCAATGTCTGATTTTCTCTAACTGATTTTCAGTCAATTTTTATTTATTATTACTTTTGTCAGTTTTTTGGTTATGTCATTGACCATTGTGAGTTTTTTTTCTTTATCGGAAGAGTATCAATATTTTGTCCATGTGTTTATATAATCCATTTTTGTTACATAATCTTCCCCACCTGCAAAGAACCTCTGTTGTTCTGTCTCTGTTGCTGCTGCAGCTAGGTACTGTTTAGTTTAGCTGCATGACACTTTCTCACTGATTAGTTAGGCTAGTTGCACTCTAATGTTAACATCTGCCTGCTGGAGTTCATTGTATCCAGCATACCCGGAAAGGGCTGGAGCACCGCCAGACCCCATTAACTATAATGGGACCCCGTGGGGATCTGGCCTGTTTCTGCCATTACTTGCAGCATTTTTTGTTTGGCCGAATACCAGCACTAAGCCAGAAACAGGCCGGATCCCCGCCAGGTCCTATTAAAGTCAATGGGCTCCTGCTAGGAAAGGTAGTATCCGGAACTGCCGGAACTGCCTCCTGGAAGATTTTAACACTAGTGTGCGACTAGCCTTAAGGTACAGCCACATGGTCAGGTTTATGCATGGAGTTTTGGAAGTCAAAAACAGGAGTGAATTCAAAAAAGAATGGAAGATGTATCTTTCCTTTATATATTTTCTCTCCTTTTATAGTCTAATTCTGCTTTCAAAATTGCAGGCAAAAACCTGACCAAGTGACTGTACCCTGTACGGTTACAAATTGATTTTATGATCTACACATGTACCTGTTTCTCCCCCAAGTATCGTAGTGTACCATGGCAGCCAATAGGAAGAATGGTGTTGCAGTGTGATGCTCACATTTGCAAAAAGTCCAAAAGTGTTGGAATTTTTAGCGATTCGTGTGTCATGGTCGCAGCAAACGTGCAAGTTCTGTTGCTCTGCAGCATGACACTATCTCTCCACCTTTTTCCTGATTACTTGGTTCCTTGGATCCCAGCCTGCTGCTGAATTTTGCCTTGACTCATCCTCCTGGTACTACCGTTCCTGGACTCTCTCTTTCTTTTGTTCCGTGTATCCAATGCCTAGCCTGCTCCTGGACTGTGGTTTCCTGATTCATATGATTGCCTCTGACCCAAAGATCTGTCTGACCCCACTCCAGTTTGGCTTCTTGGATCTGATCCATAGCTCTGACTGATCAAGCTCCAGTCTGGTCCTCTTGACCTTCTACCAAAACTGCATCTTACCACACTTTATTCTGGACCTCCTGGCTCTGACCCAAGGCTCTGTCTAACCATACTTTAGTCTGGGCCTCTTAGCTGTGATCCATAGCTTTGTCTGACCAAGCTTCAGTTGAGTCCTCCAGACTTTTATTCATGGCTGCATGGCTCCATGCAGGTGTGGGTGTTGGATTCCTACCAATTTGGGTGGATCCTCCAGAATCAAACTTCAAAACAATGATCCAGCAGGGTCATGGGAAGGAGGTCCTGATTTGTCTGCCAAATTTTGACAGCATAGAGTAAATGAAGACTGCTCTATAAGTAAATTATCTGTTGGGTTCTTCCTCCTTCTCTGATTAGCATGATCCATTAAGCTCTGGCTGGCACAATTAGATGACAGGATGTATAAAGGAGAAATTACTTGGTTTGTTTGGCTCTCATGGAGAAAAAATAGATTACAGGTACTGGTAAAACACAAATAAAACAGAAAGTCAGTCCTGCGTCTCAACACGGACAGTTACTTGCGCTGCTGCTGGTCCCGGGTTCGTGTGGTAGGTTTCACACTGGCAAAGTCAAGTTCATAGGTTTTGGAACCGCGCTGCTGGGAGCTATGTATTCCGGTCACAGGTGGATGATACAAGGGTGTCAGCCCCTCTCCTCGACAACCAAAGGATATGGTCCTCCCAGACCTCCTCCTCTACAGGGTTTAAGGGGATAGGCAAGATGGTGAAGCACCCTTGAGAACGTTGTTCTAAAAGGTTTTATTCTACTTACAACAGGTCAGTAGACAAAAGGCATAAAAATACAAGATGATCGTCACGTTCCTGCCCGACCCGGGTTTCGCTACCTCGCTTCTCCTTGAAGAAGCGAGGTAGCGAAACCCGGGTCGGGCAGGAACGTGACGATCATCTTGTATTTTTATGCCTTTTGTCTACTGACCTGTTGTAAGTAGAATAAAACCTTTTAGAACAACGTTCTCAAGGGTGCTTCACTATCTTGCCTATCCCCTTAAACCCTGTAGAGGAGGAGGTCTGGGAGGACCATATCCTTTGGTTGTCGAGGAGAGGGGCTGACACCCTTGTATCATCCACCTGTGACTGGAATACATAGCTCCCAGCAGCGCGGTTCCAAAACCTATGAGATTACAGGTACTGGCTTTTATATCGTCCTAGATATTTACTTTTAAGTAACTGTACAGAAAAGTTCAGTACACTCTACAGATCCAGCTACTTAGCTCAGGTATTTGACTCATAGACGACGGTGACTTTTTTCTTTTCGATTGATGATTAAAATACAGTTCAATATGTGGTATGTATAGTCTTTTAGACATGACTTGGACTTAGAGGGAACCTTATTCTTTAGAGTGGAGTCTGAAGATTTATAAGCAAAGCACCATGCAGGGTTGGACTGACCCACTAGAGTATCAGAAGAACTTCTGATGGCCCTTGGATATGGCACACTCTTTAAAGAGGACCTTTCACCGATTCTTACCCTATGAACTAACTATACAGACATGTGGAGCGGCGCCCGGGGATCTCACTGTACTTACTATTATCCCCGGGCGCCGCTCCGTTCTCCTGCTATGCCCTCCGGTATCTCCGTTCACTAAGTTATGGTAGGCGGAGTCTGCTCTAGCGCTGGCCAATCGCATTGCAGAGCAAATAACCTCCCAGGCTGTGAGCTCTGCGCTGCGATTGGCCAGCGCTAGAGCAGACTCCGCCTACCATAACTTAGGGACTGGAATCTCCGCCTACTATAACTTAGTGAGCGGAGATACCGGAGGGCATGACGGGAGAACGGAGCGGCGCCCAGGGATAATAGTAAGTGCAGTGAGATCCCCGGGTGCCGCTCCACATGTCTGTATAGTTAGTTCATAGGGTAAGAATCGGTGAAAGGTCCTCTTTAAGCCCATAAGTCGGTTCTATTTAGAAGTGACTTTGGAGTCAATCACTTGTCACTACTAAGCATAGAAAGGCTTAGTATTTAAAGGAAATGCGGTGCCAATTTTTTTTCGGACAGTTAAAACCAGATACAGTAGCAACATATATCCCTTTTTTTAACCTATTTTTATTTTCTGAATGTAGATTTTTTTATTCAATTTCCTGAATGTGATTATGAGGTTGACCATGTTGCCTGAGCTGTTCTTAACAGCATTGAGAGATATGCTTTACAGCCAACATGGGTCATAGACGTAATAGACAGAAGAGCTGACTCATTAACTTCTATAGGAGAGTTTTCTGGGCATGCTCTGTGACCAGTGCAAAGGTCATTGTACAAGGAAAGAATACACTTTGAGAATTGCCTATTGTGAATGGTGGATCTTGAATTATCTATTCTAATCCTGCTTGGATTGGGGTTGGGGTGCTTGGAGAGGTTGGGGTGCTACCCTGAGCGCTGCCGCCTCTTCCTAGGCCATAGACATCGAGCTCATCTGTTACATGGCCTATATGGAGCTCGGTCTCATTCAAGTGAAGCTGGGCTGCAATATCTAGCAGGCCGCTATCCAATGTAAGGTGCTGTGAGGTGGCTGCAATGCTCACTGATAAATGGCTTCTTGGAACAGCTAATTGGTGTTGGTGCCGGGAGTTGGAATCAGAAAATGATGATTTATCCTTAGGAAGGGCCATCATTATGAAACCCTTGGAAAAACCCTGTAAGTAATCTCTTTCTCACTCTCTCTTTTAAACGATACATCATTTAAGACCCTCTAGGCTTAGGCTACTTTGACATTTGCGGCAGAGTGATCCGGCAAGCAGTTCCGTCGCCGGAATTGCCTGCCGGATCCGTCAAAATCAACATCACCGGATATTTTTCATGCAACGGATCCGTCGTTCCGTCGACGGAAATTCAAGCCGTCATAATAGCGGATCCGCCTGTTCCGTTTGCTTCCGTTTTTAAATGGAAAGACGGATCCGGTATTCAAATTTTAGAGATAAAAAGATGCAATCTGTTAAGCAAATACTACAGTGGCTATAAAAGACAACCGAAGGTCACTTACCACTCAGAAGTTCCTTCTGCAGATTGCAAAGATGATGCCGGACCATATTAGTTTTGGATTTCAGGCTCTAATTCTGGTTTCACGCTGGAGAAGACGTCTTCGAGCCAGACGGCGTAGAAAGCGTCGCTATTGGGTGCATCCAATAACCTCTGCAAGAATAAGAAGAGGAGTTTTCGAAACTCTGTTTCCCGAATTGAGGGATTATCCTGAAAAATTCTTTAACTATTTACAGATGACGGTAGAAAGTTTTGATGATCTAACGTGTGTCACCTCACATTCAAAGACAAGACACCACTTTCCGCCGCTGTGTTTCCCCAGCAGAACGCCTATTGTTGACCATAAGGTAAAGTACATACTTATTATCTATAGTACCAATTAATTTCTGTCTAAATTTTTAAAAGCTGCTCTTTGGTAGTGTGAAAACATAAAAGTTTTTGAACCAAAATTTGCTCAGTTCTTCTGGGATCACTGTACAAAGTGCCAAATTTAGCCCACAATTGATGCTCACCATTATTATTTTTAATTCTACATCTTGTATGTTAAATTTTTAATCCATATAATGGTCATTAACGATGTAGAATGAACTGTGTTCAATATTGGTCACCATGGAGAAGAAACCTTTATCGTTATATTTTCCCCAAAATTTTATTGGCCACATAAAAAATCTTGCTCAAAGAAAAATATTGAAATAAGGTCCCATAGAATTGTGTCCGATTGATATACATTGTATATTATGTTATTTTAAAATCTAATACCCTAATATTTTTATTTTTTTAGGTTTCTTGCAAGTGGAGAAAGTTTCAGCTCACTCCATTTTCAATTTCGCCTTGGCATATCAACGATTTCCATAATTGTGAAGGAGATATGCCGTGTTTTGTGGGATCAACTGCATGATGAATTTATTCCACATCCAACTAGACAGCAATGGACAGAAATTGCAGAAAAATTTGGGGATGTTTGCCAGACGGGAAACATATTCGAATTATCAAGCCCCAAGGAACCGGATCAGAGTTTTTCAACTACAAAAAATATTTTTGGATTATACTAATGGCCATCGCAGATGCCCAATATCGTTTTGTTGCCATCGGCGTAGGGGCCTATGGACGCACCAACGATTCAATGGTATTTAAAAATTCTTATATGGGCCGTAGTCTATATAACAGACATTTTGATTTCCCTCTGCCTCAACCACTGCCAGGTACTGATGCCCCACTGTTAGCAGTTTTCTTCAGGCAGGTTTATGATGGTTGTATGATGAGGCATCAGGCTCCAACCCGTGAATATTTATTTCCCTGTGCAATGAATATCCGGTTTGCTTCTGATCAGGAGATAGATTTCAACCCAGACTGAACTTAGGTTGTTAAATATCTGAAATCTTTATTTCTCAGCACATACTTATAGGGCTTATTGGGGGTGGGTGCATATGGTCTCTTAAGATCCAATTGGAACAATCCTGGTATTTCTTAGCAGGCCTTGGGAACATGTTTGTCAAGAATCAGTTGAAACTTTGTTAAACAATACTGGTATCTGCTATATACAATACATGAAAGGGTTATCTTACATTGAACAGGTTTACTCTACATGCTAATAAGTTGAATAGGTTATCATAGTTTTCTGTCATTGTATGTGAGGTGAGATGTTAAATAGCCTTTTGTTGAGGGAGGCTGCTATTGTGTTCAGCACTGGCAGGGTGTGAGATGTGTAAATTCGAGGTACTGCATTCCACAAGAGATGAGGTTTGTATAATCTATGTCTATTCTGTGATGTATAAAAAAGTAAGATTTATGAAAAATCCCTTTCACCCACCCATGCCTCTTGTATTGGTTGGTGATGAGGCCTTCCAAATGTGTGGAAATCTTCTGAAACCGTATTCAAGCCGCGGATTAGATGTGAAAAAACGCACATACAACTATACAACTACCGCTTGACCAGGGCTCGAAGAATGGTTAATGGACATTTGGAATTTTGGTCGCAAAATGGAGGATTTTCACCAGATGGCAAGCATTCAAAGTTTTGGACCTCGGTCAAGTGTTGCGGTTTCACGTATGAGAGACTGTTTTGCAGATTATTTTTCCTCTGAAGCAGGTAGGGTGGACTGGCAGGACCGATTTGTATAAACATTTTGCGATTAATTTTCAAATAACCGTTAATTTCTTTTTATTTGCCTGTTTTTACAGTTTGTTGTATTTGTTTTCAATTGGATTTGTGGATCAATAAATATTGTTTTTCAACGTACTAGAAATTTTCATTTAATATATTTATTTGCCCACGATAGAGGAGAAATACATTCTTGCGTTGCTACACTGACGATGTTATATTATGTGAGGCATGTTTATAGAGACTCATTTTCAATCTCCCCACGAGAGAAGTGACACATACTTGAGTCGCTCCACTGGCGCTGGTAGATTTATTCAGGCCTGTTATGTAGTGAGGTTTAATCTGCTGATGCTAGAGGAGCGACACATACTTGTGTCGCTCCACTGGCGCATATAGATTTTATCAGGCCTGTTATGTAGTTAGGTTTAATCTGCCCACGCTAGAGGAGTGACATATACTTGTGTCGCTCCACTGGCGCTGGTAGATTTATTCAGGCCTGTTATGTAGTGAGGTTAAATCTGCCCACGCTAGAGGAGCGACACATACTTGTGTCGCTCCACTGGCGCAGGTAGATTTTATCAGGCCTGTTATGTGTTGAGGTTAAATCTGCCCACGCTAGAGGAGCGACACATACTTGTGTCGCTCCACTGGCGCTGGTAGATTTATTCAGGCCTATTATGTAGTGAGGTTTAATCTGCCCACGCTAGAGGAGCAACACATACTTGTGTCGCTCCACTGGCGATTGGACATTTTTAAAGACCTGTTCTACATACACTAAAGTTATCTCCCATCGCTGGTGGAGCGAACCAAGTATAGGTCGCTTCAAAAGCGATGTGAGATGTTAACTTTTATTAAAATCTTTTTTTTTTTAAATACAAAACAAATAAAATTTTGAAAGAAAAAATATTTTATTTTAAAAATAAATATATTTAAATAATATTAATATTTTTTTTTAAAGAATAAAAAAAAAGGATACAAATGCCTGTAGGTTCGACCGGTGAGAGTAGAAGGTTGAGTGGTGGAGGGGCGAACACTGGTTGGTCCCCCTCGTTTCTGTTCCTGTGCCCCTGTGGACATATAAGTGTGTGTTGGGGCAAGCACAACAGAGGGAGTATGCAATCTGGATGAGGGAGCAGGAGAAGGAGTTGACCGAGCAAGAGTAGAAGAAGTGGTGAAACTGGTAGCAGGAAAGTAATGAGGAGGAGAAGGAGAAAAGTGTTGAGAAAAGTGCTCGGTGGATTGGGAATGGGGATGGGTAGGCTGGGATGGGGGCTGAGGAGGTTGGAAAGGGGGGTAGGTAGTTTGGGAAGGGGGTTGTTGAGGTTGTGATGGGGGATAGGGCATGGATGGGGGATAGGGCATGGATGGGGGATAGGGCATGGACGGGGGATAGGATGTGGGGCAGTGCTGTACTTGCCACAAGACACTGTCCACCTGTGTTCGGGCCTTAACCAGCGGGTCGGGCGTAAATCGTTCCATCACGGGGAGCAACAATAACCAATAGTGGTGCACAGGACCCAATTGCGACGTATGCACTGCCCCCTCCTGCAGACGTCGCACTGTGTCCTCCAAAGCTGCAACTCTATTGGTGAATACCATCAAGGACTCGTAAACGAGCCTTGTGAGATCCTCGTAGTCCGCCTGACGGCTCCTACCGGTCCTCTGGCGACGCATCAATGCCTCAAAAAGTGGTGCCATTGTGGCCATTGTTGAGTCGCCAGAGGGCACAGGTAGGGGAACATTGAGGTCCCGACCAGCTGTTGGAGTGGGACGAGAGGGACCCGTGGTGGGCGGCTCTTCGGGGACCGCCTCTGGTGCTCCAGCCTCTGGAAGGACTTCACAAGGAGGTTCGTGCGCCTGAGTACTGCTAGATGTGCTGTAAAGGAAACAAAAAATAAAATTAATGAAAAAATAGAGAACTATATGTGGATGTCCCGGACAGAGTGTCAAATGACAGTCTGCCTGGGCCACACACATAGATTGTAGATTAACATTCATAATTATTATAAACATTAGAGCTTACCTTCGCAGCTGTAGGGTTCTACGAAGAAAACCTAATGCGGCCGCATACCGGTACGGCCGCTTTTGGCTTGCTCTTGAACCACTCGGGCACTTGACCTCCTCGTTGTAGTCCTTCTTATAGCGGTCCCTCATTGACTGCCACCGCACCAGGATTGTAGTCCCTGTCCACAAGAAAAAAAATAAAAAATTAATATTATAATTATTTTTTTCAGACATCAAAAATGGTTTAGTATTTGATTGAACCTGCCACAACAACAATAAAAACAATATTGATGTTTACTATAGGTAGCAGTGACCAACTTCAACCAGACACAAAACCAATTTTGAATGAAATGTACACATGTGCATTATACTACTGTATACTTACGGCACTCCTCCCGTTGACTGTCATTGAGGTCGTCCCAATTTGGCACTATAACTTCGCAAATCTGAAGCCAGAGGAGCCGGGTAGCATGATGGTCTGTGTGGCGGCGGTCCGTGTGGTCCCACAGTGGTGGTCTGTCTTCCACCATATGGATGAGGAGTTCATTGTCGATAATCAAACCGCCAAATTCCTCCTCATCCGTTCTGGTGGAGCATCTGGAACCCTAAAAATAGAAAATAAATAAATAAATAAATTAGAACCTCATGTTTGACAGATTTGCAATTAAAAAGACTCATTGATGAAATACTCTCACGAACACGACCGCCGCGTGCTCCCCGACTTCCTTTGGCTTTTGCTTGACGATCTCTATTGGAGTCAGCGAGACAAGCGGCCTGTAAGCGAAATAACAATGATTAAAAAATGTAGAAAAATAAAATTCATATTATTGAGCCCAAAAAAAAATAAAAAAATTTTAAAAAAATTACCGCTTGCTGTCCTCCACCGCCGACTTCCTCCTCTCCTGCGGTCTCTGGGCCGGGAGGCCTCTCCTCCAAAGATGATGACTGTGAAATAAAAAAATGAAATATTGAAAATTTTCATACCGTATCATGTCGACTACGGCGTCTTGGAGGAGAGCTCCCAGCCTCAGTATAAAAAAAAATTATAATTAGATTTGAACTATTAATAATACAACAAACCCACACAAAAAATACTTACTTGACAGTCTGGCTGGCCTGTTTCCGTTTCCCTGATCTTGCAAGCAAGGCTTTTTTTCTGATTTTTTTTTTCCCGCGAAAATAACAGTTTTTATATTTTTTGGACTACATGAGAAAAAAATAAAAGAGTTACCATGTTGTAGGAGTACTACCCCTAGCATCCACTAAGTACTTGCACCACATGCAGTGCCTATGCAAAACTACATAGGCACTGCATGTGGTGCAAGTACATAGTGGATGCTAGGGGTAGTGGTCAACAGGACTACCACCCCTAGCATCCACTATGCACTTGCACTACATGCATTGCCTATGCAAAACTACATAGGCACTGCATGTGGTGCAAGTACATAGTGGATGCTAGAGGTAGTAGTCAACAGGACTACCACCTCTAGCATCCACTATGCACTTGCACCACATGCATTGCCTATGCAAAACTACATAGGCACTGCATGTGGTGCAAGTACATAGTGGATGCTAGGGGTAGTAGTCAACAGAACTACTTCCCCTAGCATGATCTATTTACTACAGCTCCTATGTATAAATACAACTTTCTACTCATCTCTCTAATGGCGTCCACCTTTCTCCCTCGCAGGCAGGATCGAAGAGAGTACAGGAAGTTGACGGTGCCCACAGCTCCTCCTATTCGATTGCGCAGGTGCAGAAAGAAAAGTCGGATCCGTCGATCAGGCAAACGACGGAAATCTTTGCGGCGGATCTGGCTCTAATGCATTCCTATGGAGAAAAACGCCGGGTCCGTCGTTCCGGCAAGTATTCCGTTTTTTCGCTGGAGAAAAAACCGTATGGGGATATGACTGCATGGGGATATGACGGATCAGTTGTTTTCCGGTATTGAGCCCTTTTGACGGAACTCTATGCCGGAAAACAAAAACGCAAAATCTATCTACCTAATTATCTCTTTATCTACAGTATCTATCATCTATCCATCATCTATCTACCTATTTCATATATATTTTCTATCTATTTTCTTTACCCTTGTGTGGCTGCAGGCATTAATTCCAGAAAAAATTCTGAAGGAAAATACCATATAAATGTTAATGACCTTCAATTAATATTACAAAAATAATGTTGGTTCACGTACATATTTGCCCATAATGTTTTATATACCATATCAGCTTTGGTTTTATGAGCACTGCAATAAGCTGTGGTGCACTTACAACTGCTGTTTGAGATAATTGAATGAAATAAAATGCCACATTTGTTGGGGACGGAGTGGCATTTACATGAGGTGCACTGCCCATCTCAGTAAAACGACCGCTGTTAATTATTTTTATAAGACGCCTCAAGCTTGCTGTAGCAGTGTGTAAACCACCTGGTAATAGGAGATAAAGCCATATTTGTGTAAAAAAATATCCCTATGACATGCCCTGGGCACGCTAAGTGGATACTGTCAGTGGATGGTCTAGGTCAAATAGTGACCTTCTCAAGCTATAATACCAATATACTGTATATGTCTATTCTATTATTTACTATACATACAAATTAGCATTTTCTTCCATTTGAATGACATTTATTAAGAGTTAGGCTACATGCACACGACTGTGCCGTTTTTTGCGGTCCGCAAACCGCAGATCCACAAAAAACGGAAACCGCCCGTGTGCCTTCCGCAATTTGCGGAACGGGCGGCCATTGATATAACTGCCTATTCTTGTCCGTTTTGCGGACAAGAATAGGACATGTTATATTTTTTTTGCGGGGCCGCGCAACGGATGCGGACAGCACACAGAGTGCTGTCCGCATCTTTTGCGGCCCCATTGAAGTGAATGGGTCCACATTCGAGCCGCCAAAGCGGCGGCTCGGATGCGGACCCAAACAACGGCCGTGTGCATGAGGCCTTACCTGGAGCTCTATTTTAGGGCTGTGGTGTAGCAGCTGCTGCAGCGACCAGGCCTCAGGTGTGTGCGGGCGTGTGGATGGCCGGATGGGTGCAGTACAGGGCTGGGCTGACCATCACCCAAGGCCAAACCATTTTAGATTTGGGTCCCGAATATTTTACCCAGGGCCCCTAAAGTAGAGCCTGCTGCAGATTCAACTGTATCACCTTCCTCAGAACAGTGATACAGTTAAATAGTGCGATGGTGCACAGGGACCAATGGTCCCCTCCCCGCCATTCAGTCTCATAGGCCACTATGCCTAAAACCTATGAGGCAGCGCAGGCATTTGTAAAGCATTGACACCATTACAACTGGCTGCACCAGGTCTCAGACAGTTGTGATGAAGTCATTGCCCCAGGATGCAGGTAGCATGCTGACTTAATTGCAAGTGCCTGCACAAGGATACGGGCAACTCAGTTTGCAGGCTGGAAGAGGCCTGTGGCCTGTTTCGCAGACTGGAGCATGTGGCATACCTCCAATAGAGGCAGACCACACAGCTGCTATGGGGCCCCTGGGGGAAGGGGGCCCGCAGTGGAGGATAGGCCCCGCCCACTAATTGCAGTTGTATAGCTACCTGTGTGAAAAGAGACTGTAAGAAGTGGAGAAGGACCTTTGGTGATGTCATCAGCCATGTGACCAGTGCAGGAAACCAAGGAATAGCAGAGCAGCAGAAGTCTGAAGGACCTTTGGTGATGTCTTCATCATGTGACCAGTGCAGAGGACTGGTGAAAGACCTGTGGATGTCGCTGTGACGGGGCGGAGCTTCTGTGTGGTGCCTTGAGGAGAGGTTAGTGGTGTTCTGGGATAACCTTTATAACATCCCATAAAAGCTGGCAGTTGTACTTTTGTCCTATTATATCCTTCTCCATGTAATTTCAACTTATGCCCTAGTACAGTCTGATAATGCTGGGAGTTGTAGTTCTCTCCTCTTATTCTTCCTCTCTGTAATGTATACTGATACCCCATAATAAGTCTGGCCATACTGGGGGTTATAGTTATTTCCTTTTAAAGCTCTCACCTAGTACAACTTGATGATGCCCTTTTTTTCATTTTCCATCTAAAATAACGGAAATGGAAATGGCTGAAACGGATGCCAAATATGCAGATCAGAAGTACGGAAAACTAACAGTGATGTGAACCCGGCCTTATACTCTCTATGTAATATCCACTTGTATCCAATAATAACAGCCTCGACATGCTGGGAGTTGTAGTTCTCTCCACTCTTACCTCTCCCTGTGTTGCCCCCTAATTTCCAAAAAAACAGTCTGGTGATGATGAGACTTGTAGTTCCCTTGTCACTATTGTAGCAGCAACTGAGGTGTGTATTAGGCTTTGTTCGCATCTCTGCTGGTGACGTTCGCTGTTCTGCCCTGTCATAGGAGCACAACAACGAAAATCACTGCAGTTTCGGATCTGACATCTCATAGACTACAACACCTGAAGGATCCCACTGACTATGGTCAGATCTGACGGGTTTCCATCTGCCAGGCTAGAAAATTGTGTCCAGCATTTATGACCTAATCTGTGACTGAGGCCCCTAACACAGATGTGATCAAAGTCTTACATGTTCTCTAGCATCAGATTATGATGTTCTGCAGCAACTGAGGTGTGTATTATGAGGTTCTATAGAAGCTGAGGTGTACTAGGAGGTTCTGCAGCAGCTGAGATGTGTATTAGGAGGTTCTGCAGCAGCTATGGTGTATTATGAAGTTCTGCAGCAGCTATGTGTATTATGAAGTTCTGTAGCAGCTGATGTGTGTATTATGAAGTTCTGCAGCAGCTGTGGTGTGTATTAGGAGGTTTTGCAGCCGTCAGAGAAACATCAGTTGTGACTGTATTAAATCCTTTAGTTTTCCGTGTCTGCACTTTGTAAAATGTCCCTGTCCTGTTCCTCTGCCAGCACACGTCGCTCTGTGACCTGACTGACCAGTCCGGACCTGACCTGATCCAGCAGTGGCACCAGTCCAGACTCCAGACCAGCTCTGTGAAGATCTGCCCCAGGCCCTGACCATGCTCTGCCAGCAGCACAAAAAGTAAGTCCGCATTGGGGAGGAGGTGAAGCAGAAGCAGGCACAGTCCATAGGGGAAGGATGGCACACTATATAAGAAGTAGCAGCAGCGGGCACAGTCCATTGGGAACGGTGACACACCATATAAGAAGTAGCAGCAGCAGCTGCACAGTTCATTGGGTAAGGCTAGATAATCACTTGCAATCAGATTTTGGTATTCTGTTCCAGCATACCAGCAGAATACCAGAATCGCCAGATCCAGCATATGCCAAACACTGCTGGCACCTGCTGGATCCCATTCACAATCATGGGGTCATTTAAGATCCCACACGCAGTGGTATTTTTCCCTTTGTTTTTGCCAGAATCTGCAACGGAGGCTTCTGCTGGAAACTCTGCAGCAGATGTGCACGTACCCTAAGGGGTGCGATGGGTCACGCACAAGGGGGCCCAATTCAGATTCTTGCCATGGGGCCCAGTGATTTCTATGTACGCCCCTGATGGAGCGGGTATTTTTTTTCCCCCAGTCATTTTTCAGGCAATATAGGATGGCAGTATAACCACTGGGGACTACAGGGGGACGTAAGTATTGTGTTAATACAGGGACATTATAGAAATAGGACCAGTACATGGGAACAGTGATGGCGAGTTCGCATTGTTCACCCGCGAACACATGCGGTCTGCCATCTTTTCTCACAAGTCCGGCGAGGGACAGGTAAGCCCTTACCTGTACCTGTGCCGTGAGCCGGTCTGAAACAACTGCGGTCAGCGGGAGCAGGCAGTTCCGAGAACAGCCGGATGAAGGCCCCCGACAGCTGTTCTTGGAACTGCCTGCTCCCGCTGACCGCATTTGATTTCAGACCGGCTCGCGCACAGGTATGGGCTTACCTGTGCCTCGCAAGACTTGTGAGAAAAGATGGCAGCCCGCATGTGTTCGCGGGCGAACAATGCGAACTGGCCATCACTGCATGGGAACATTATACACACATGGACAAAATTGTTGGTACCTTTCTGTTAGGCCTCTTTCACACGACAGTATGTCTTTTTCAGTGTTTTGCGGTCCGTTTTAAACGGATCCGTTGTTCCGTTTTTTGTTTCCGTTGTGTTTCCGTTTCCGTTCCGTTTTTCCGTTCTGTTTTTCCGTATGGCAAATACAGTATACAGTAATTTCATAGAAAGAATTGGGCTGGGCATAACATTTTCAATAGATGGATCCGCAAAAAACGGAACGGATACGGAAGACATACGGATGCACTTCCGTATGCATTCCGTTTTTTTGCGGACCCATAGACTTTAATGGAGCCACGGAACGTGATTTGCGGCCAAATATAGGACATGTTCTATGTTAAAACGGAACAGAAAAACGGAAATACGGAAACGGAATGCATACGGAGTACATTCCGTTTTTTTTGCGGAACCATTGAAATCAATGGTTCCGTATACGGACCGTATACGGACCGCAAAAAACGGACCGCAAAACGGAAAAAAAAAAACGGCCGTGTGAAAGAGGCCTTAAAGAAAGAAAAACTGACAATGGTCACTGAAATAACTCAAAACTGACAAAAGTAATAATAAATAAAAATTTATGAAAGTCAACTAACAGAATAATTTATAAAACAAACTAATGAAACTGGCCTGGCCAAAAATGAATGTACCCTTAACTTACGGTTAATATTTTGTTGCACAACCTTTTCAGGCAATCACTGCAATCAAACTATTTCTGTAACTCTCAATGAGACTTCTGCACCTGTCCACAAGTATTTTGGCCTACTCCTCGTGGGTAGAGTTAAGCGAACCTGGACTTTAAAATGTGAAAAAAGATACAAGACGGATCCGTCTGTCCGCATGACAAGCGGAGAGACGGATCCGTTCTCACAATGCATTTGTGAGACGGATCTGCATCTGGATGCGTCTCACAAATGTTTTCAGTCACATCCAGATCGGCGGATCCGGCAGGCAGTTCCGACAGCGGAACTGCTTGCCGGATCACACTGCCGGAAGTGTGAAGGTAGCCTAACGGAAAATAATAAAGTGAAGTTCAGGTCCCCATTGACTTAAATGGGGTCCGAGTTCGGGTTGAAGTTCAGGTCAAGTTTGGGTCCTAAACTTCCACGGGTTCACTGAACCCTACTCGTGAGTAAACTGCTCTAGGTGTCTCAGGTTTGAAGGATGCTTTCTCCAGACTGCATGTTTCAGCTCCTTCCACAAATGTTCGATAGGATTTAGATCAGGGCTCATAGAAGGGCATTTCAGAATAGTCCAATGTTTTTCTCTTGCCATTGTTGCATATTTTTAGCTGTATGTTTTGGATCATTATGCTGTTGGAGGACCCATGATCTGAGATTGAGACCAAGCTTTCTGACACTGGGCAGCACATTTCGCTCCACAATGCCTTGATAATCTTGAGATTTTATTGTACCCTGCACAGATTCAAGACACCCTGTGCCAGATGCAGCAGAGCAGCCCCAAAACATAACCAAGCCTTCTCCATGTTTCACAGTAGGTACAGTGTTCTTTTCTTTGTATGCTTCATTTTTGCGTCTGTGAACATAGAGTTGATGTGACCAGCCAAAAGGTTCCAGTTTTGTGTCATCTGTCAAAAGGGCATTCTCTGAGAAGCTTTGTGGCTTGTCAATATGCATTTTGGCAAATTCCAGTCTCGCTTGATCTTGATTTGTTTTTAACAGTAGTTTCCTCCTCGGTCATCTTCCATTAAGTCCACTTTAACTAAGTCAACGACGGATGGTGCGATCTGACACTGATGTACTGTGACCTTGGAGTTCACCTCTAATTTCTTTGGAAGTTGTTCTGGGCTCTTTGGTTACTATTTGTATTGTCCGTCTCTTCAATTTGTCATCAACTTTCTTCTTGCGGCCACGTCCAGGAAGGTTGGCAACAGTCCAGTAGGTCTTAGGCTCCATTCACACGTCCACAAATGGGTCCGCATCCGTTCCGCAATTTTGCGGAACGGGTGCGGACCCATTCATTTTCTATGGGGACGGAATGGATGCGGATAGCACACAGTGTGCTGTCCGCATCCGCATTTGTGGAGCGCGGCCCCGATCTTCGGGTCCGCAGCTCCGCAAAGGTAAAACATGTCCTATTCTTGTCCGCAGCTGCCGGGCGGGTGCCGGGCGGGTGTGTTGCGGATCCGAAATTTGCGGGTCCGCAACACACCATGGACGTGTGAATGGAGCCTTACACTTCTGAATAATATGTGCAAATGTAGTAACAGGAACATCAAGCTGTTTGGAGATAGACTTACAGCTTTTACCTTCAACATATTTGCCTAAAATATTCTTTCTAATCTCCTGGGAGAAGCCTCTCCTCAGCTTTCTTTAGTCCATGTTCACTGTGGTATACACCATGACACCAAACAGCACAGTGACTACTTTTCATCCTTTACATAAGCAGACTGACTGAATGCCAGTTTGAAGACACATGTGATGCTAATTACAGGACACACCTTATTTTAACATGTCCCTATGGTCTAATTATTTGCAGTATTCTCTAGGGGAACCATCATTTATGTCCATGTCAGTTTCATTAGTTTGCTTGTTTTCAAAAGAAATGTCTGAGTTTCATTAGCTGAGTTTTCAGTCAATTTTGATTTATTATTACTTTTGTTAGTTTCAAGTTATTTAATTGACCATTGTGGGTTTTTCTTTCTTTAACAGAAGGGAAACCAACAATTTTGTCCACATGTGTAGCTACAAGGGGCACGTTATAAATACTGGGGCACAACAGATGGCATGAAAACTACAGGGGGCACTTCTTACTACTGGGGGCTCTACATGGTGCCTTATAAAGGGGCCTTATTACAACTGGAACCACTGGAAGCACTTTAGGGGGCCTGGGGGAACATTATTATTATTGTGGTGGGGGGGGGGGGCGTTATTATTATCGGGCATAATGTGGAGGGCACTACTACTTATGGGGGTACTGTACTGCTAATAGGGGGCTATTACTAATGAGGGCACTCTGGGAGAGAATTATTAAATTAATATTAGTGAAACATTTGGGAGGACTGTGGGGGAACTATCTGTATGGCACTGATATTTCTTCAGTATAGTATTTGAGGGTGTTGCAAAGCAGAGCAGGTATAGTATTGGGAGTAGCAGTATGATAACACTGTTGGGCAACGGGTGGTGGAGGATGATGGAAAAGTGAGGAATCTAAAGTGGCAAATTCTACAGAGACAAGATGTGGATGGAAGATGTTATCATTGCGGTCTGCTCCCGATGAAGAAGATTAGGACAGAGAACAACTACATCAGAGGAGACATCACTAAATGTAATAGGTATGTAGTGCTGTATCCTCCTGTATGTGTGATAGTGATGAATCTAATGTTCATGCAAATATGCCATTAGCACAGGGGGTGCACACACATATTTTATATTAACCACACATCAAGTGGGCCAATCTTTTTTTAAATGCCAGTGCTGAATTTCAGTCCCAGTCCAGCCCTGGTATAGTAGTAGTTGCAATACTTCCAGTTCTGGAGCTCCTTGGGCCTGTGTGCAGTGATGTGAAGGGCACACATTTTCTTCCCTTTGGTGTACACTCCGGTTCTAGGGTTCTTCTAGCAGTTGGTGGTGAAAGCAGATGATAGTTTTGGTGGCCTTGGTGATAAAGGATTTGAGGTGCAATGCAGGGTCCCAGTTGTTGTGATTTTTCAGTTTAATAGTAGTGCAGGAAGCAATGAGGAGGCATTTGTGCAGCAGAACAGTTTTTTTTTGCTAATGAATTAAATGCAAACAGATCAGGACAGTTCTAATCATGTGATGGACTGGCAGTTGTTCACAAAATGTACTTTCACAGATGTTACAGGTTTCCCAGCTGCACAGGTAGTTCATAGGCCAAAATGTGTCTTTTTAAAGCAATCTTCCTCAATCTGCACTTCTCTAGATAGCTCTGACATAAGCATCTAGATGTGGAGTGTATAATTTAGATAATACAATGCAACCAAAAGGGTGGTTCTCCCTTACAGCAGGCAAACTCTTCTGCTCCATTCTTTGAACAGGTTGCTGTACTTAAAATACATTTCCATGAAAATCACCTTGGGATGTGGTGCGTATCCAGGCATTGGAGGCCTCTCCTGGACATGTGCTATAGATCCTATAAGTCCTTTTTAGACAGTTATCTTTACCGGACTTTCCCTACACCTCCTTTTCTCATCTGGCTTGCTTCTGTAGATGTTCTGGTCCTGTCCAGGGTGGTACCTGTTCTGGGACAGGTCAAATTCTCATCACTACATCTTTCCATGTGGTTTGGTTGCTGGTAGACTCAGACTGACTGTTTTAGACTGAATGGACTAAACTGCACTACACTCTCCTCTAGAATGTTCCAAATCCTCCATTTATATAGAGGGTGACACCAGCCCTATCTAGTGGTGGCTATGCATATGACCTGTTATTACCATGTGCATACAGGAAATACAGTAAATGCCTACATTTTACAGACAGATATTTTATTGGTAGGTTGCAGTATTCTACACCTCTTGGAGCAGGATGCCGCACTGAATTGCATCAAAAGCTCATGCACATGGCTCTGTAATCCTGCATACCAATTTCATATCCAATGAGTACCACAGATCAGCATGTGGAGTCCCTGTTACTAAACTACTAAGTAAACAGGTACATAGACCAGTGTAAACAATGGAAAGAGGACACAGTGCTTGCACTAGTGCCACAGTCCCTTCAAATAGATGGTTGGTTGGAGTGTTAAGATAGTCAGATCCCACAGATGTGTTATTAATGACCTATCCTGTGCATAGACTATTAATATCCTGAATGCAGAAAACCCTTTAATGACATATCCTAGTGAGATATCATCAATGTCTTTAGTGACTATTGATACAATCATGTGGAAGCAATATAGTCCTTTTTAATCTGATTCTATTCTTAGATAATCCCTAAGTTTTCTTCCTATTGAGTAACATTTTATTCAATATTCTGTTCAATCTTTGTCTTTTATGCATGTGGTTGTGTTACATTGGTGGCCTGTGCCTGCTGCTACCCTGCTGTAGGCAGACACAGGCACTGCTCCACTCATGCTGTGTCTGTCGCAGTTCTAGGGCTCTGGAAGAGGGCTCAGGAGCCGGTGTCCTGTGTGTCTCTTGGGGAATATTCTTCATTTACCCTCACCTTATTCTGGGTACTGCAAGCAGGGTCGGATTTGCAATAGATCCTACAGGGAAATTTCCCGGTGGGCCAATGTCTGGGGGCCACTCAAGCCCTCTTGATGGCCGCAGGCCATCATAATGATATGATGCTCAAAAGCCGCAGGTGCCTTCCTGAACTCAACTGTAGTATTGTTCTTATGATGGTGATACAGTTTAATAATGTGGTGAGGGCAGTAGTATTTTGTGCTGTCCTGTGGTATTTGGTTCTGCTTGGGCAGTATTCTGTGCTGCACTACAGTATTGCAGACCCTGCCTATTTCGGTTCTCCCTGCCTACTTATTTTGGCCCATCTCCTGTCAGTTTGAACACACCTACAACACAGGGCCATTATTTTTTTCAGGGCTACTTTGAGTTCCCAATCGACCCCTGACTGCAAGGGTTAAACCCTCCTTTGGTTCTGTGTGCAGTTGGTAGGCTGTTTGTCATGGCTGTGTCACAGTTTTGTTGTTGTTGGCCGTGACACATTTGCCGTGCATGCTGGTTGCCTAGGGCAGCGTGTAGTTGTCAGCATGTGTGTACTCTTCTCCTTTATGGTTTGTTTCCCTTCTCTGTCTGTTTTGTTGTTGTTGGCCGTGACACATTTGCCATGCATTCTGGTTGACTGGTTTTCCCCCCACTCCCCACTGTGACAGTATGTCCCACAAGGTGGCCCTCAATGACTGAGCAGATGGATTACCCAGCACCAGAGCATAGCTCCGGAACCAACAGAAGCTGGAGTACAACTAACTCCAGGCTACCAGCCACAGGCAAAATAGCACCAAGTGACCACACCCAGCCAGGTAGTTAGATCACATGCGGAGGGATAGCTCCCCCGGGTATAAACACGCTACAGTGTTTGGGGTTTTGAGCACTTCCTCCCATTTAAGCCACTTCATTTTGTGATTTTTTTTCCTTTCTAGGCTCAGCATAAAACTTCCTGCATCAGGCCTTGGAAACCCATTACAGCATCCCCACTAAGAGTTTGGGACGATCCTTGGTGGTGACATCTGTCAACAGGATGGCATTCTCAGACCCATTCTGGGGCTCATGGTCAGAATTCTACACACTGAAAAGATTCCCTTCTATATCCTGCCATTGTCTACCATACCTTTCTTACTTGGAATTAGTGATGGACGAACATCGGCTGGGACGATTCGCGAACGCGATCAAATGTTCGCGGACCGCAAGTTTGTGGCGGGCCCATCCACTTTAATGGCAGGCGGACCTGAAAAACCTTCAGGTCATATTTGCAGCCACCAGACAACATGGACAGTGACATACCAGAGGGGGATCAATGGCAAAAATTCCCACAAAAAATATGTATTTTAATCAGGAGCCATTTTTATGCGTCTTAAAGGGAAACTCTCAAAAATGTGCCCTGCTGGAGCCTAGAAACGTTTTATTTTAGACCACGGCAGTACAGGCCCAAAACATTAGGCATTCACCGGACAGAAAACATCAATGGATTATGTGGCTGGAGGTACAGTATATTAGACGGTCATCGGATATCAACTTTACTGCAGGCCAGTGGTGTACAGGCCCCAAAAATTATTAATTCGCCGTACAGAAAACAACAAGTGATTATGTGGCTGGAGGTATATTAGACGGTCAATGAATATCAATTTTACTGCAGGCCAGTGGACTACAGGCCCAAAATATTATTTATTCACCGTACAGAAAAGAATAACTGATAATGTGGCTGGAGGTACATTAAGCGGTCACCATATAACAATTTTACTGTTGGGCAGTTAGATTACAGGCCCCAAAAATTATGCATTAACCGTACATAAAAGATCAAGTGATTATGTGGCTGGAGGTATATTAGACGGTTGATGGATATCAATTTTACTGCAGGCCAGTGGACTACAGGCCCCAAAAATTATTCATTCACCGGACAGAAAACATCAAGTGATTATGTGGTTGGAGGTATATTAGACGGTCATTGGATATCAATTTTACTGCAGGCCAGTGCAAATACATGTCAAATACATATGTTTAAAAGAACTAAAAATATATAATTGGATTAAAAACATGGCTAATGAAATCCCCCCTCTTGAAAAAAAACCAAATGATAATAGTTGAAATTCGATAACACGTGGTCTTCACAGGTGTCGAATTCCTCCGTGGCCCTAAACATTAGGCATTCACCGTACAGAAAAGGCCTTTTATGCCGCTGTGTTTACATAAGACAGGGACCATTCTTTGTTCTGGGTGATGGCGGATATGTGTGGGCTAGCATGAGGAAATTCAATTAAACGTGGTCGTCACAGGTGTTGAATTCCTCCTAGATCCATGCCTCATTCATTTTTAGAAATTTTAAGTAGTCCACATTTTCGTGAGCTAGGCGAGTGCGCTTATCGGTCACGATCCCCCCTGCTGCGCTGAATGTCCTTTCGGACAGGACACTCGACGAGGGGCAAGCCAAGAGTTCCATGGCAAATTGTGCCAGCTCTGGTCACAGGTGAAGCCTGCACACCCAGTAGTCAAGGGGTTTCTCGCTTCTCAGAGCGTCCACATCCGCCGTTAACCCGTTGTAGTCGAACACCTGTCGGTCTAGGCGTTCCCTGAGGCTGGATCCGGAGGGCGGCTGTCGATGGGTTGGCTGCAAGAATGATCTCATATCCGAAGTGACCAACACATTTTCAAACCGCCCTCTTCTTGTACGCGCTGTAGGATTGGTACCCGCAACTGTTTCTCTGTGGGTGGAAATTCCTCTGCCAGCACCCACAACAGCAGAATGCAGTATCTCTCGAGGCAAGGCCTGGAAATGCTGCATTCTGACAACCCTCTGTGATGCTGGTAACATGTCCACCATTTTGTGTTTGTAAGGGGTCTAAGTACGTTGCCACCCAGTACTGGTCCTTGCCCTTTATACTTTTTATACGGGGGTTCCTCTTCAAACACTGAAGCATGGAGGCCTCCATTGGCATTAATTGGAAGCGGTGGAGCGGCCTGGCTCCTGCTCATCACCCAGGAGAATGTTGTCCTCGGTCTTCTCCCCCCATCCACGGACAACACCAGGGATCCCAGAACAGTTTAAAGCCTGTTCTTCTTGCTTCTCCTCCTCCTCCCCCCAGGCACCATCCTCCTCTGACTCCTCTTCAGACTCCTGCTGACTTGTCTCAGATGGAGTAGCTCCCCCCCCAGGAATTCATTCAGCATTGCGACTTCCTCATCTTCCAGCTCCTGCTCCTCGACGGCTTGATCAATGACACGACGCAATGCATGCTCCAGAAAGAAGGCATAAGGTACGATGTCACTGATGGCACCCTGGCTGCGACTGACCAGTTTAGGGATCTCATCAAATGGCCGCAGAAGTCTGCATGCCTTGCGCATGAGCTGCCACTGGCACGGTGAAAAAAAAACAAGCTCCCGAGAACCTATCCTGCCGCAGAGTTCGTACAGGTAGTCCGTTAACAGCACGTTTCTGCTGGAGCAGCCTAACAAGCATATACAAGGTGGAGTTCCAGCGCGTCGGGCAGTCACGGGCAAGTGCTAGCAACTGTAGTTGTGTGGTCATTTACTGCTACCTTGGAAGAGCAGTATAGGAGTATAAAGCAGGTAAGTCTGCTGTATATGCAATGGACACAGTGGCTAATATTGCAGATACATGGATGATTGGCATTTTATGGGCACAATGGATGGCATTATGGATATTGTTAGTATTATGTTAGGACTAGAACAATAAACCCACATATACTTTTGTGGCTGCCCGTGAATTCTAGCATAACTTTAAGCCCAAATTTGGTGCATCTCGTTTTAGACATGTCTATGAATCAAAGAAGCAAAAGAGACTAATCCATAGTGTCTGCCGAGGAGACATAGCTTTGTGGGCAAGGACCATGGCCTAACGACAGTGCAAGGGTTCCCTCTGTGCTCTAAATGCAAATGGCTACGAATGACTATGAATGCTGCCCAGCTAATCCCTGGCCTGGGGGGGGGGGGGGAAGGGGGGTCATTCCTGTAGTCTGTAATTGCCTGAGCACTATTCTCAGTTGTTCCCTGCCATGTCAAGAACAGGAGCAGAAGGTGGAAAAAAAAAAGAGGGCCAGGGCACCATTGGAATGGCAGCGGTGGGGAGCAGTGAGGTGAGTATAAGTGCTGTTATTTTTTTACAGTATGGGACAACTCTTTTCTTGTGCTAGAATACCCCTTTAACTTCACACTTGCAACTGTGTATTTAGTCAAGTTAACTATTACTTGATCTGTACTACACAAGGCACTGTGATATATCTATGCACTGTGACTGCTGGTGTTAAATGCACTATCCTAGAGCTTTGCACAGAATATAAGTTGTCCCACTGTTGCATCATCAGCCTGTGCCACATTGGTCCTGCTAGAACTAGATAAGATGGCTGCGACCAGGTGTGTCCACCTTGTTTCAAACACACAAGTACGTTAGTGCAAAGACTAACATTATACAACTCATCCAAATAAATGGGAAACAATAAGGGAACTGCGCATAACATATAATATTGTGTGATATCACCAGCAGGACACGCTAGCTCCTGGCAGAAATAACCCCAATTGTTTCCATTACCAGTTATCATCCCAAGTTTCCTGACCATAGTTTATACTATTCACCTTTTATCCCTTTAGTCCACGTTTAAATGTCAGGCTTCAAAAAGTTGAAAGCAGAAGTTTGCAAGTTAGACATATGGTGCATTAAAATACTTAGCATTCCATGGAGCTAAGTCATTTTATTTAAGGAGCATAGAATTGCAAACTGCCCGTGGCCGCGTGTATCAATTAGGCGATATTAACATTCTTTAATTTGCAAGGGCCTTTATAAATGGGCCCCAAAGTGGAAAATAACAATTTAGTAAATCCCAGAAGCAAATGCATTAGAATAATTTGGATAATAAAGTAAATCACTCAGCAGATCATTAGCATGCTCGCTCTGGAGTCCCATAAGTTTAGTAATGTCCTAGTGGCAGACTTGTGTATACAGGTAGACAAGTGGCAGGATGCTGCTGCTATTAGGCATAATCCGTACAGCTAATGTTCCCTCATTCCCAAATCCTGCACCTGACACTAAGGTGTTATTTGCTGGAATATGGCACTAAGTTTCAGTCTGGTGCACTGGTGACAGTAATGCATTGTCCCTGTGCACTGCCGAGTAGTGGCAGACATCTGCTGATCTCACATAATATGGGGAAAAAAAGGACTTATATCCAATGCCAGCACTGAGGGGTGAATATTAATTTAAGGCAATTCCAATATAAGATGGGACTTGCACTGCTGTCATAGTGTTGATTGAATCGAAGCCAAACAAATTGACTTCGATCCGAATTTCAGGAAAACTGGATTTGCTACGAAGCTGAATTCCCTTGTTCTTCGTGGTAACGTATCTATTTTTCCTGAAATGGTAGCAAAAAAAATAAAAATACATTCTCACCTTATTCATTTGCTCATCTTAATTGAAGAAATGGGGCAAAATCTTGCGCAGTATGATGTGTGATGTCACCACGCTGGCCAGGGCAAGGTGACCTCATCAGTGAGATTTTGCGTGGTTTCCTTTAATCAAGATGGCCATGTACCCTCTCCGCGAACAAATTGATAAGGTGAGTATGTTTTTTTTAACCCCGATTAACCCCTGAAAGGCCTCCATTTTAACATCAGATTCAGCGATAAATGTGGCTTCTGAGGGGTTCAATGACGAGTGGGGGCACGATCGCCGTTCCCCATAATTGCGCCCGCTGCTTGCAAAGCAATATGATTCATGATAAAGTAATTTGTAACAAAACAAATTTCTTTGTGAAATTCTCCTTAGCAGCCGAATTGAATTTTATTATGACTTCTCTTATCACTAGTCATAGTCAATAGTCAGCATATGGCAATGTCTATAAAATTACATTTGGAAAAAAAGTAGATACAGAGAAAGGGGCATCATCATAGGGATTGCAGAGCTTGCACCAGAACCTAGGGGGGCCCAAAAGTTCCCACTGCTTCATATGTGAATACTGGTAGTATAAATTATACACGATCGTTATAGGTAGTGTTGAGCGAAGCATTCGAAACAGAATTCAGTCCAAAGTTTTGGAAAACTTCTATTCGCAACAAATCCTAATTTCCTTGTGCTCTGGGAATGTGAGATCACCCATAATGCTGTGCAGCCGGCCAATCCACAGATAGCCCTCCCCTATGATGTCACAGCCCTATAAAACCCTCATCCAGCATGGTCTCTGCCATTGTCCTGTGAGCTGAGCATAGGTAATGATGTGGCAAGCGCCCATGCGCTAGGGACTTTGTTGCTGAAAATGATTAATAGAAGAATATTGGAGAGAGAGAGTGCTGGGAGATTTATTCTGTGTCAGTTTTATTTATTTCTATATTTACTTATTCCTACATCAGCCGTAAACTAAGATATGTAATTCAATACCAATAAGATAGAAGCCTTTATTATTCTACTGCCAGCATGCCAACCAATACCATCCAGTCTGCACCCCTTGGGGGGGAGGGCAGGTCTTAATGATGACCATCCTCATCTTTTGCTGACTTTATTTCTTCCAAATCATCCTTCACAGTCTTCATGTCCAAGAAAACTCTCAAGATGCAGAGAAAGGAGAAGCTGGATGTTACTGATGACATTCTTATCGATAATAGTTTATGCTGAAAAGGAGGAAAAGCAGATGGCAGAAGAAGGGTTCCCAGCTGTAGGGCAGGAGAGCACTGGGTTTGGAGGAGTGGGTATGCCAGAGCTGATTAATATCCAGTGTTTACCGTCAAATACCCTACAGGAGATTGCAGGCAAGAACAGCTATAATATGCATATTGCCCTCCCCCCCCCCCCCGACCTAACCAGCCAAACCCCATATCAGCAACAGCCCCTGTTTAAAAGTGTTGCACAGCTATTAACAATGAAGAAGTACTATACAGTGCAGTCTTCATTATTAAATGAAAGGCAGCTGCAGGCTAAATAACCACACGGTTTTTCACCGCAGCATGGTCACTCCATGTGGCCGTACCGTAAGGCAGAGTGGCCCGGCTATATCTGATTTATAATGATTCATAATGAATTAAATCGTAATGAATCAAATTTCTTAATGAACTTCGGCAAAGTTGCCGAATCGAATTTTTCAAAACTTTGCTCATCTCTAGTTAAAGGCTTTGTTATAGATTTTGCATTGGTGTTCAGGAGCTTCAGGAAATACTATGTTGATATAGTCAACCAAAAAGGTCCCCACATATCCCAATCTCTTCCTTCCACATAACTTCCTTTCCAGAAGTGAGGAGAATGACTCTGAAGTGGCCGGGTTGGGGGTGGCCCCAACGGTATGCTAGGACCCACAGACACCGTTGAGGTGTCACCACATGTTGCTGCTCTCTGAAAGCGATGGTAAGGCGTGATGCACTACAATGGGAATTGAGTCCAGAGAATCAGGGTCTGCGATAAACCAGTGTGCTTCTTTACTGGAGAAACTCAAGTGCAAAACAATATACGCAATGCACTGAGCTGGCTTCTCCAGTCTCCTACCTGGCAGAAGAAGTGTTTGATGCTGAGGAAAGGCCTGACCTAGCTATCCCCCCTCTCTCTCAGAATGCTGGAACCCTGGCCAAAGTCTGGAGGCCCAGGCTCTGTGGCAAAGTAGTCTGGCTGGCTCCTTGGTCACAGGGCTGGTGACCATAGGTCTGTGGCTCAGCATCCCCATCTCAGCGTCTTTTTCTAGCCAGCCATGCAGTCTGGCATGAGTCTCTTCTGTGCAAGGATCCCTCACTTCAGAACACTAGGGGCTCTGAATTTTCTCTTTATATACAGTTTCTGGCTGAACTAGAACTTCTAGTGGGAAGAGTGGAGTGGAGAAACACAACCCAAACAAATACAGTTTTACAGTTCTAGTCTCTGATATACTTACATTAGAACTTCAATGATACTCAATGGCAACGACACAACAGTTTTCCCAGACAAAAACACGTTTTCAGACATAATAACATAGCTAAACCAGGCATCCAATAGGTCAGTCTGCCTAGTTTTGGTGGTAAACAAGTCTGGTTTCCCTTCAAAACATACTTTTTTTTTGGTAACTGTGGAAAATTACTAGCTTCTCATTATTAGCTAGAAAGTCCCAAAAGTCTCCAAGTATTCATTAACCCTTTCCACAGTGCTGTGCAAATATAGTGCAAATGAGCAGGATACAGTATATATCACAAACAACATAAAATGCAGTTACACAGTATTAAACAGTTTAAGTCAGAGCAAATTAACCCCTTAATGTGCAAAATGTTGCACCCTGTGAATTACAAAGCTATCATTTTTGTGTAAGATATGAACATACTTCAGTTCTCTGCATTTAAAAGTTGTTCACGCTAACAAAATTGATTGTCATGCTACTGTATGCATTTTTGTAATAAAGGGAGTCTATCACAATGAAATTCACTGGTGAACCAGGCATAATGCTCAGTTGGATGTAATGATACCTTTCACTTACCAATCCGTTACTTCATTCTGCAGAAAAGGTCATTTTAATCCATATGCTAATGAGCAGTTAAGTGCACCAAGGGCAGGCCCAAGACACTCTTTGCTTTCTCTGCCTTTCTTCTTAATTGACAGGATCAGGTGAAATGACTATGCAGGATCTAGGGCCTGGCTAGAAGAGGAGGTAGGAGGAGCAGGGGTGCACAGAGTGGCTAGGACCCATTCTCAGGGCGCATAACTGTTTATTTTCATATGAATTGAAAGTACTTTTTTTCCAAAATGAACGGTATCATTACATTCAGCTGCGCTAGTCCTACAAGACACTGTGCCTGGTTTGCCAGTGAATTTCCTTTTGATAGGCTCTGTTTAAAACTTTTAGGAAGGGCTAGATGAAGGCTTATGGACATTATAAAGGGAACATTTCTATTTTTGGAGGATAGTGAAAAGAGAATTGAAAGCAGGTGAATGATTAAAATTAGTGATGAGCTAATAGGATAAATTTGATTTGCCGCAAAGCCGAATTTCCTCGTGCTTCGCCGTAGCAAAAATAATACCTGATCCATTTGCTTGCGATGGGCCAGCCGCTGCCATCTTGCTTGAAGATCTAGGCAGAAATCCCGTGCACAATGATGTATGACGTCAACATGCCAGCCGGCGTGATGATGCCATCTCGGGCTACATGAGATTTCATGTCAGACCTTCAAGCAAGATGGCAGCGGCAGGCCCGTCGTGAGAAAATGGATCAGGTAAGAATTATTTTTTATTTTACACTGTATTATTCCTATCAGATGTTGCTATCAGCTATGAACGTGGCATCTGAGGGGTACAATGATGGGGAGTGGCACAATCGCCGCTCCCTGTCATTGCACCCACTACTTTCAAAGATATACTGTACGCTTCATTATGAAGTAATTCATCACAAAGCAGGTTTTTTTCAAAAAATTTGGCAAAGCAGACATATTGGATTTTTCAAAACTTCGCTTATCTCTAAATAAAATTATTCCACCACAAGATATAACCATTTCAAACAGTAGTACCATGCCTTAGAACAATAGTGCTTCATAAACATCCATAGTTTACATCTATAACAATACCAGGGAATGTCCAAATAATACCACACTATCTTGCAGAAGAATAATGCAAGCACATTACCCAAATAACAGGGCTATATAGTGACAAAATAATAAAGCCATGAAGTGCCCTCATAACACCACAACCATAAATAATGCTACACTACAATGCCCAGATAATAGCGCTCTGGTTTCAAGTTCAGCATCAGAGACTTGAGTGCTGGAGGTCCAAGACGCTGGAAACTCTAGAGCATTTGCCTATTGTCTTTCTTCTAGTATCATAATGCCAATAGATTTATCACAGTGGGCTTTTCCATATACACAGGGATTCTGCTAGCAGGCAAGGCCGGACTGAGACTCAAATTATTTACTGGCATTCTAAAACAGACAGGCCCACTTAGGCCTCTTTCACACGGGCGTTAAGGGAAAAGGTGCGGGTGCGTTGCGGGAACATGCACGATTTTTCTGAGCGAGTGCAAAACATTGTAATGAGTTTTGCACTCGCGTGAGAAAAATCGTGCATGTTTGGTACCCAAACCTCTTCACAGAAGTTCGGGCTTGGGATCGGTGTTCTGTAGATTGTATTATTTTCCCTTATAACATGGTTATAAGGGAAAATAATAGCATTCTTAATACAGAATGCATAGTACAATAGGGCTGGAGGGGTTTAAATATTTTTTTTTATAATTTAACTCACCTTAATCCACTTGCTCGCGTAGCCCGGCATCTCTTCTGTCTTCACCATGGTAAAAGATCATGTGACGGACCATGTGATGACCGGAGTGACGTCACCACAGGTCCTTTTCCTGCACACAGCAAAAAAGAAGACAGAAGAGAAGCTGGGCTGCGCGAGCAAGTGGATTAAGGTGAGTTAAATTATTTTTTCTTTTTTTTAACCCCTCCAGCCCTATTTTACTATGCATTCTGTATTCAGAATGCTATTATTTTCCCTTATAACCATGTTATAAGGGAAAATAATAATGATCGGGTCCCCATCCCGATTGTCTCCTAGCAACCGTGCGTGAAAATCGCACCGCATCCGCACTTGCTTGCGGATGCTTGCGATTTTCACGCAACCCCATTCAGTTCTATGGGACCTGCGTTACAGCCCCATAGAAATGAATGGGTCAGGATTCAGTGCGGGTGCAATGCGTTCAACTCACGCATCGCATCCGCGCGGAATACTCGCCCATGTGAAAGGGGCCTTACTGTATGGTGAGTGTGAAATATGTTTGTGCACCACCAATCCAGCTACCCCCCCTCCCCACCCCAACCTGCCCCAGTGCTAATTGCAAATTTAGATGGAGATTACACTCAGCACTACCAAACATGCAGGAGAGTATAGCATACTACATACCTATTACATCCTGTGACGTCTCCACTGATGCAGACATTCTCTTTCATAATCTTGTCCATTGGGAGCAAACCGCCATGAGGATTTCTTTCAGCTTTGTCTCTATCTATGCAGAGTTCACCACACAGACATCTAACAGTCCTCACTTTTCCATCACCCCCCCAGTCTTATAGAAACATAGAAACATAGAATGTGTCGGCAGATAAGAACCATTTGGCCCATCTAGTCTGCCCAATATACTGAGTACTATGGATAGCCCCTGGCCCTATCTTATATGAAGGATGGCCTTATGCCTATCCCATGCATGCTTAAACTCCTTCACTGTATTTGCAGCTACCACTTCTGCAGGAAGTCTATTCCATGCATCCACTACTCTCTCAGTAAAGTAATACTTCCTGATATTACTTTTAAACCTTTGCCCCTCTAATTTAAAACTATGTCCTATTGTAGCAGTTTTTCTTCTTTTAAATATTCTCTCCTCTTTTATCTTGTTGATTCCCTTTATGTATTTAGCAGTTTCTATCATATTCCCTCTGTCTCGTCTTTCTTCCAAGCTATATATGTTAAGGTCCTTTAATCTTTCCTGGTAAGTTTTATCCTGCAATCCATGTACCAGTTTAGTAGCTCTTCTCTGAACTCTCTCCAAAGTATCAATATCCTTCTGGAGATATGGTCTCTAGTACTGAGCACAATACTCCAAATGAGGTCTCACTAGTGCTCTGTAGAGCGGTATGAGCACCTCCCTCTTTCTACTGGTAATTCCTCTCCCTATACACCCAAGCATTCTGCTAGCATTTCCTGCTGCTCTATGACATTGTCTGCCTACCTTTAAGTCTTCTGAAATAATGACCCCTAAATCCCTTTCCTCAGACACTGAGGTTAGGACTGTATCACTGATTTTATATTCTGCTCTTGGGTTTTTACGCCCCAGGTGCATTATCTTGCACTTATCAAAATTAAATTTTAGTTGCCAGATTTTTGACCATTCCTCTAGTTTTCCTAAATCCTTCAACTCTGTTACAAATCTGTGTCATCAGCAAAAAGACACACCTTACCATCGAGGCCTTCTGCAATTTCGCTGATAAAGATATTAAACAATATGGGTCCCAAAACAGATCCCTGAGGTACCCCACTGGTAACGAGACCTTGGTCTGAATATACTCCATTGACTACAACCCTCTGTTGCCTGTCCCTCAGCCACTGCCTAAACCATTCAACAATATGGGAGTCCAAGCCCAAAGACTGCAATTTATTGATAAGCCTTCTGTGTGGGACAGTATCAAAAGCCTTACTGAAGTCTAGATAAGCGATGTCTACTGCACCTCCTCCATCTATTATTTTAGTCACCCAATCAAAAAAATCAATAAGATTAGTTTGACATGATCTCCCTGAAGTAAACCCATGCTGTTTTTCATCTTTCAATCCATGGGATTTTAGATGTTCCACAATCCTCTCCTTAAGTATGGTTTCCATTAATTTCCCCACTATTGATGTCAGGCTTACTGGCCTATAGTTGCCCGATTCCTCCCTACTACCTTTCTTGTGAATGGGTACAACATTTGCTAATTTCCAATCTTCTGGGACGACTCCTGTTGCCAGTGATTGGTTAAATAAATCTGTTAATGGTTTTGCTAGTTCACCGCTGAGCTCTTTTAATAGCTTTGGGTGTATCCCATCAGGCCCCTGTGACTTATTTGTATTGATTTTAGACAGCTGACTTAGAACCTCTTCCTCTGTAAAGACACATGCATCAAAAGATTCATTAGTCTTCTTTCCTAACTGAGGTCCTTTTCCTATTTTCCTTTGTAAAGACTGAACAGAAGTATTCATTGAGGCAGTCAGCTAGTTCTTTATCTTCTTCCATATACCTTCCTTCTTTTGTTTTTAATTTAGTAATTTCCTTGTTTTAGTTTCCTTTTTTCATTTATGTATCTGAAGAATGCCTTATCGCCTTTTTTCCCTGACTGAGCTAATTTCTCTTCTGCCTGTGCTTTAGAAGCTCTTATAACTTGTTTGGCCTCTCTCTGCCTAATCTTATAAATTTGACTGTCATCCTTGTTTTTTTTTTTTATAATTCCTAAATACTATCTTTTTGTTTTTAATGATTTTGGCCACTTCTGCTGAGTACCACAGTGGTCTCTTCCTTTTTTTGCTTTTACTGACAAGCCTAATGCAATTAAGTAGTCCCATTTCTCCTGGACTCCAATGAAACTGTTCCAATCTGATAGGAACTCGTATACCACTAATCTAATTTTAGAAAAGTCAGTTTTTCTAAAATCTAAAACTTTTGTTTTTGTGTGGTGTGACTCAGTCACTGTACTTATAGTAAACCACACTGACTGGTGATCACTAGATCCCAAGCTTTCCCCTATAGTAATATCATATACCAAATTCCCATTTGTGAATACTAAATCTAAAATGGCCTCCTTCCGGGTTGGCTCCTCAACTACTTGCTGTAGAGATAATCCCAGTAGGGAATTTAGAATATCTGTACTCCTGGCAGAACTAGCTATTTTGGTTTTCCAGTTTACATCTGGAAGATTGAAGTCTCCCATAATGATAACTTCCCCCTTCAATGTCATGTTAGCTATTTCCTCAACTAGTAGATCATCTAATTCTTTGACTTGGTTAGGTGGTCTATATATCACACCTACACGAGTTACCTTATGATTATCAAGCTGCAAGGTAACCCAAACTGACTCTAAATTGTTCTCGCTAACTTGTATCGAATTAGATTTTATGCTGTCTTTCACATACAGGGCCACCCCTCCCCCTTCTTGCCTTCTCTGTCTTTCCTGTATAGAGAGAACCCTGGTATTGATATATCCCAGTCATTACTCCCCTTGAACCACGTCTCAGTAACAGCCACTACATCTATATTCTCAGATGCCATTATAGCCTCAAGTTCATTGATCTTATTCCCTAAACTGCGAGCATTTGTAGATAAGAATCTGAGCTTGTCATTTCTTAACCTTTGTGCTACTGGCATCTTCTGGCATTGTTCCGGGGGGCAGTCGGACTGCTGGATTATCACTCTTTTGCCCCCCTTTCCTAGTTTAAATGCTCCTTAGCAAATACTTGGAACTGTTCACCGAGGACATTCGTTCCTTTGAGAGAAAGATGCAAACCATCTTTCTTGTACAGTTCTTTTCCATTCCAACAAGAGCTAACATGAGACACAAAGCCAAACCTTTGGTTCCGACACCATTCACCAAGCCATACATTGAATTCCTTAATGCGCATCTTCCTGTCATGCTGAAGGTTATGCACAGGCAAAAATGCAGAGAATGAAACAGTTGATGCAACCTCCCGTATATTCTTTCCAAGTGTGTGAAAAGCTTCTTTCACCTTTGAAACCTTATTGCAAGCCAGATCGTTTGTCCCAAGATGGACAATAACATCCACTTCCCTTTCCTGCTTTGCTTGCCTAACAATATTAAGGATCCGTCATCTATCCCTGCTAGCGGTAGCACCAGGGAGACATCTCACAACACCTTTCTCCTCAAACTTCACACCTCTTATGATGGAATCGCCCACCAACAGCTGCTTACTATCAGTCCTCACCTTCTCCTTTTTGTCTTTGGCTGCAGTCTTGCATACTTTAGGCATGGGAGATGATTGTTTCTCACCCACTGTGCTTGAGCTATCCACCATGTTGCTCTTGCACTCTGAAAGTGCTGCAAATGAATTATGGAGAGCCACAGACTGTGGGACATGTCTTCTATCCACAACTCTCAGTCTACCAGAACCTACAGTAACCCATCTTCCATTTCTAGAGGGCCTCTGTGGCAGTCGCATTGCAATGTTCTCAGCCTGAGTTTGTTTAATGGTTAATTTACAAATCTCATATTTCAAAAAGGTAATTTCCTGTTGCATTATGGAGAGCTGTCTACCGATCAGACAGTATCCAAACCTCTAAAGAGTGGAACCTGAAATAAAAGCACAACAATTCCTGCACAGAACCAGGTCTGCCATTGCAAAGAGGGAAATTTTTTAGGCAAACAAATCTTACTTGTTTAGCTTGTATCCACCTCTAGATTACCTCCTGAGTATCTCCTGAATATCTCCAATGCACTTGCAGACCAGCACTTGATTAGACTAGCACTTCTGCTATACCCAGTACTGTACCCACTCTGCTGCCCAAAGCCCCCAAATACTATACTGAAGAAATAACAGTACCATATAGATAGTCCCCCACATATTAATAGTGCTTCCAAAAGTCCCACCAATTAAATTTCTCTGACAGAGTGCCCTCATTAGTAATAAGCCCCATTAGCAATAGTGCCCTCCATCTTGTGCCCAATAATAATCATGCTCCCTTGAAAAAAATCCACAAATAGCATGATTTTGATTTTATTCTCAAAGAGTGCAAAGAAAACTCTTGAGACCGAAAGTACAGCCTTAAACTGCAATAGATGGGACTGTGAAAATCACTCCAAAAATGCTATGAATATATTCTGACACTACTTTTTAACAGACTGATGGCCAAGGTCTTCAACATCTTCACCGTTGTAGGTCAACTTCTATAGATCTTTAACAGATTGTTTCACATTTATAATCCGCAGAAGAGGCATTGCTTCAGACTTATCCCCTTAGGGTGAATTCACCTCACTTCTAGGTATTTATTTTGTCTGTGCTACGTTAAAGGAGAACAACGAAAATAATAGAAGTGTCAGCATATAACTGAGCCAAATAGAGCTGAACAGTCTTCATTGACTAATGAAGGATCCAATGCAGATGTGAACAAGCCCTTAAAGAGTTATTCCTATCAAAGAAAATGATGGCAAAATGCTAGGACATTCTCTCAAGTGGTCCACCACCTGTGCAGGGAACTATAAATGCTTTCAGCAAAATTATTACATAAAAGAACAAATGTAAAAGTGTTAGTGTTAGGCAGCAGGTGTGGACCCACTGTGTCACTTGAACAAATTTGATTTGGAGCTACTCCCAAGGCGAATATCTAAGTGGTCCCCTAAAGGTATCTGGACTCCGCTGCAGGGGAACACCCAGGCTGCTACCTCTGTTCAAGAGACTGGTAACCCACAGGGGTGAAAAGACACTGGGGAGAAAAACAAGGGATCAAGCAAAACCGTAGTCAGGGAAAGGCCAAGGTCAGGGCAGCCAGCTCATGGTCAGTACAGAGATCAGGCCAAAGTCAGCTAAGGGTCAAAATCCAGGAAAGAGGCATAAGTTGGAACACGAACAAATGAACATAAACAGCACAACTTTGCAGAAAATAACAAACTGGAACCAATTGCTCTGGCACCCTCAATGTGGCCAGCCATTGGCTGGTGAAGATTAGGGTGTGCCCATGCTGGCCTTCTAAGAGGACATGTATGTTCAACTGCGACCAGCCATGGCTGTCTATCTGTTTTTAATGACCATTTTGCATCCATTTTGAATTTAGTAGGGTTTTTCTTTAGAATTTTTTTTTACCCATTTAACCCCCATGTTTTGCATTTTCATTTTTTCCTTTCCACGTTCCAGTAGCCATATCTTTTTTATTTTCCATTCATATAGCCATATGAGGGCCTATTATTTTGAAGGATAGGCTGTATTGTTTTAAGGGTATCATTTAGTTTACGATGTCTGTTATTGGAAAAAGGGAAAGAAATATTTGTTGGGTTGAACTGAAAAAAACACAATTCCGCCAAGGTTTTTGGGGTTTCGTCATCACGGCTTTCACTGTGTGCTAAAATGACATGACATCCTTATTCTACGAATCAATATAAATTGAATAGTATAGTATTTTTTTTTTCTAGTGCTTAAAAAAAACTAAAAAACCTTTATAAGATATCCAAATTTTCTTTCCACGCCATATTCTGACAGCAATAACTTTTTTATATTTCTGTCCACAGAGCTGTATGAAGGGTTGTTTTTTGCAGGACAAACGGTAGTTTTTATTGGTACCATGTTTGTAATATGTTTGACTTTTTGATCACTGTTATTCAATTTTTTAGGGGGTTGAAAGGTGACTTAAAAACGGCAAATTAAGTGTTTTTCATTTTTTAGATTATAAGTTCAGACATTTTTAATGCAGTGATACCTGATGTTTATTTTTTTATTGTTTATATATTTTTATCTGTAAAGTTGGGAAAGGGGGGTGATTTAAACTTTTAATATATATAGTTTTTTATAATAACGTTTACGCACATTAGGAGACTAGAACCTGGAATATTTGGATCCCTTGTCCCATTCATCCTAATAGAGATTCTCATAGGGTGAATGTGATTTTGACACGCTCCCTGCAGGGAGCTTACCATGGCAGGCCTGGAAGCTTCAGTAGCGTCCTTGCTGCCATGGTAACTGATCGGAGTCCCGCAATTTCACTGCAGGGGCTCCGATGGGAAGGTAGGTGTAGCCGCATTCTTCTGCCTTACCTCACAGATGCCACAATCAGTGTTGAACGCGGCATCTGAAAGGTTAAATGACGTGGTTCAGTGCAATTGCCGTTCCTTGTCATTGCATCCAGATGCCTGCTGTATTATACAGCCAGAACTCGCCGCGTATGGGTTCACAGCAGCAGCCTGCTCCATACATTACCTCAGCCACCATGACATACCGGTACGTCACGTTGGCTGAATGGGGTTAAATCCTAACCCCTGCAATGCCCTCAGTATGCATAATATCCCCCCATAGTGCCCCTAGACTTCAAAAGGCCCCCATAGTGCCCCCAGTATGAATAATGCCCCCTTAGTGCTCCAGTATATAAAATGCCCCCTTAGTGACCCCCAGTATAAATAATACCCCCTTAGTGCCCCCCAGTATATGTAAGGCCCCTCTTAGTGGCCCCCAGTATATATTAGTGCCCCTCAGGATAGTGCTGACAAAAAAAAAACTTACCACAGGGACTTGCGGAGAGACTCACTCCTCACTGGAGGCTGCAGGACCTGAGCACCCAGCATGATCATGTGACATCATCAGGCTGGAAGTTTCAGGTCCTGCTGCCTCCAGTGAGTGAGTGTCCTTACTAGTTCAGGTGGATGAGGTAAGTATTTTTTATTTTTTTTATTTCATCCCCTGAATGGCCCTTGTAGCCATTTTTAACGGCTGTTATATGGCCATTAAAAACAGGCCCACTGATTACAACAGGGCCCATCTGGCCATGAAAATGGCCAGAAATAGGAGGGGTCCTATTTTTTGATGGTGGCTATTTATTGGCTGTGGCAAAAATAGCCATGTGACTAGCCCCATAGACTTTAATTGGTTCAGAAAATGACCACGTCACACAGCCATTTTTCACTGTCGTATAAATGCAATCATGCAACCCCTTTAAATAAAGGCCACATTTTATCTTCTATACCAGGGATCAACAACCTCTGACACTCCAGCTGTTATGAAATTACAACTCTCAGAACTACAACTCCTAGAATGCTCCATTAACTTCTGAGGGAATTAGAAGAACAGCTAAGTATGTTTGCATATTGGGATTTGTAGTTTCACAGCAGCTGAAGTGCCGAAGGTTGCTTATCTCTGTTCTATACACTGCTTGGTGCTGAAACTTTTTTGCTTCTTTGAAACAACTGGATTAACTCTGGGTGTTCCCCGGCACAAACTGAAGTATCTGAGCGGAGGGGCGAGGAGCTGACCATGGTTTTCTTTTTTTTTTAACCAAAAGAAGAAAATGGTATATACTGTATGTGCATCCTATAACTTGAGATAAGGATGCTTCATCAATTTGCTTTAAACAGTAGTGGAAATTACATTTGAGTTCATATAATCTTTTCTTCCTTTCCTTTTTTATGTGTCTATTCAGTTATACACTATGTATTGTTATATTTTATTTCTACTTACATGAATATTGGCCTTGATAGGAGACAATTCTTTTGAAAATTGACTATCCCATTGAAATTCGCAGAACACTGTAATTTGCCCACATAACAGGAATCACCTTAGAAAACATATTGACCTCATCAGTTTTGATTTATCCGAGGATATTTAACTAATAGAAATGATACTTGAAATGATTACTGTTTGCTATCATTGTGATACTGTGCTAATTCTCTGCATGTAAAGCACAGGCTGGAGACATGTAGCGTGAGTGGTTTTTCTTCTGTATTCTTTATATCAAATCAACGATATTTAATGAAGTTCATTTGCATCAAGCATTTGAAGTGCACTAGAATTCTTCATTTCTGCACTTTCTTGCTCTTTCCTTTGCAGGGTTCTGTAATTTATGCTTTTCTTTTTCTACAAACTTTTGATCAACTCCGGTCGGAAATCACTGCCAAAGATTCCATCAAACATAAAAATCACAATTAGGCCCCTTTCAGACAAGCGAGTTCCATGCATTAGACTCGCAGCGTGAGTATGCGGCAGTTCCCATCCCGACCTCCCGGCACTGACAGCATCGCATAGCCTTATATTGCTTTATGTGCTATGTAACCTTGGATGTTTCATTTTGTAATGGAAAAAAATAAAATGTAACATTTTTGCAGACTTTTGCAGATTCTCAGTGATGTAAAAGATATATATGCCAAATTTCGAGAAGATTGGATAATATTTAGAGGTTGCACACTTTGATCAGTTTTGTAAAAGTAGGCAAAAATTAAGATTTTTCAATGTTAATTACTTTTATTGGGAAAACTAGAAATCACAAACTTCAAATAATATTAAAACTAGACACTAAGATTAATAGGTAGTATGATAGGCAAAACATGTGTTATATTAATTAACTTTGAACTATGCAATCCCTTCTTTTGTTAGTTTGGTGACGACTTTTCTGTGATGCTCGACTACCCTCAACAAGAATTGTTTTTGTTGTTCGTCCCTGACCGATTTGTTAAATTTTTTATCAGAGCAATTCCTCTTTCTGCTGTACCATTGACCACCTTAAGAGCGTTCACATGGCTTCTTAGAGAATCACTGCAGTATTCTGTCACGTCGTGGATCCCAAACAATTCAAAGAACTTCTTTGTTTTATTAGTAACGAAATGGCTCAGGTCTTTTCCTTCAAAAACTAGGTTTCATTTCCTTTTTCTTTTTGGTTTCTAAATTTTTAGTCATATTTTACTTAACAGCCTGAGTAATACATTCATCCAAAAAAGCCAATCCTAAGTTTGTTTCTGATAGATACCAAGGGTGTCTCTTAGCAACTGTGAGAGCACTTTTTTTGAAGTCTGCATCTGGTTAAGTGCTCAGAAGCTGTAGCATATCCAAATCATTATTTTTAGCCCATTGACTTACCATTGCCTTGTACAAAAAGCAAACATATATGATCTGAGAAAATGTGCAACCCGTTTCATTCCTTTGAATTCTCGTTGAGGAATATTCAACTGTTTAGAAAAGAGGACAATTTTAAGTGCATATATTGCCTTTGCCATCCACCTTGCTTGATGCAGAGCCCCTGGGATCCTGAAACTGAAGTAATTTTTAGACCAACCTCCTAGGTACAGGAGTGAGAGTAGTAATAAAAGTGATCAATATGTGCAACCCCTAAATATTATCCAATCTTCTTGATATTGGGATATATATCTTTTACATCACTGAGACACGGGGCGTAAGCAAAGTCATATGAGAATCACATCTTTGGAAAAATGAAACACCCTAATGTAACCCTTAGCGTTCTGGAATGTATTGGATAACACTGACATAATGCTGTCAGTGTTATCCAATACATTCCAGAACTGTAAGGGTTACATAGCATCATAAACCAATATAATGCTATGCGACCCTGTCAGTGCTGGGAGGTCAGGACAGGAGCTGCCGCATACTCACACTGCGAGTCGGATGTGTGGAACTCGCTTGTCTGAAAAGGGCCTTATACAGAAAAGTGAGAAGTAAACAAGACCATGAAGTACAGCAGTTTCCTATTATCCCATCCTAAACCAAACCATAACTGGTTATTCTGTCTGAATGGCTCAAAGTAGCGGCATATCAGTAAGTGGTGCAGAGTTAAAGTCGCACCCAGGCCTTATAATAATAAATAATAAAATAATAAAATGTATTTATATAGTGCCACCATATTCCGCAGCGCTTTACAAATTCATAGGGTTCATGTATGAAACAAAACTAACTGGCTAATATGCAACTGAAACACTAGGAGTCAGGGACCTGCTCGCAAGAGCTTACAAGCTATGAGGAATTGGGGGTAACACATAAGGTAGTTGATTGTGATAAGTAGGATTTGAGCCATTATTAAACTGACAGGAGTGGTGCCGGCCGATCTGCTTTGGGTTTGGGACTACTAGAGGATCGAGTTCAGGCCAGAGGAGTTGGTGGGGGAGAGGTTTAGTCGGGGAATAGTCAGTTTAGGTAGCTTGATAAGCCTGCCTGAAAAGATTATTTTTTAAGGCACGTTTGAAGGTGGAGAAGTTGTGAATTGACCTAGTATTCTGGGGTAGAGTATTCCAGAGAGTAGGTGCGGCTCGAGAAAAGTCTTGAAGACGGGAGTGAGAGGTACGAATTATGGAGGTTATTAATCTTAGGTCACTAACAGAACGGAGAGCACGAGTAGGGTGGTAGATGGAGATGAGGGAGGAGATGTATGGAGGTGCAGCACTGTGGAGAGCTTTGTGGGTGAGGGTGAGAAGTTTGAACTGTATTCTGTGGTGGATGGGCAACCAGTGAAGTGACTGGCACAGACTAGTAGCATCAGTGTAGTGGTTGGATGGATAGATGAGCCTGGCTGCAGCATTTAGGACAGACTGAAGGGGGGAGAGTTTAGTGAGAGGGAGACCGATTAGTAATGCGTTGCAGTAGTCAAGACGAGAATGAATCAAGGCAACAACAAGAGTTTTTGCCATTTCCACCGTAAGAAAAGGGCAGATTCTGTCGGGAACGTGTAAGGAAAGATCAAAGTCAAATGGGGCCACAAGACAGCAGGCATGTTGCGCAGGAGTTATGATAGTGCTGCAGACCGAAATTTAAATATCAAGTTTAGGTGAGTTAGTAGATAAAGGGAAAGACAAGAAGATCAGTTTTTGAGAGGTTTAGTTTTAGATACAAAGAGGACATGATGTTAGAGACAGCTGCCAGACAATTACTGGTGTTTTGGAGTAAAGCAGGGGTGATGTCAGGGGATGAAGTGTATAGTTGGATGTCGTCAGCATAGAGATGGTATCGAAAGCCAAATCTACTGATAGTCTGTCCGGTGAGGGCTGTATAGAGGGAGAAGAGTAGAGGACCTAGTACTGAGCCCTGCGGAACAACGACATCAAGAGGAAGAGTAGAAGAAGAAGAGCCAGCAAATGATACACTAATGGAGCGACCAGAGAGATAGGAAGAGAACCAAGAGAGAGCAGTGTCCTTAAGGCCAATTGAGTGGACCATGGTGAGGAGGAGTTTATGGTCTACGGTATCAAACACTGCAGAGAGATCCAGCAGAATGAATAGCGAATAGTCATCATTTATTTTTTCTGTTAGGAGATCGTTAGACACTTTAGTAAGGGCAGTTTCTGTAGAGTGAAGAGGGCGAAAGGCAGATTGTAAGGGGTCAAGAAGAGAGTTTGCAGAGAGATAGATTATTAAGTGAGAGTAGACAAGACGTTCAAGAAGTTTAGAGATAAAGGGGAGGTTAGAAACAGGTCTGTAGCTAGCAGCACAGGTCGGGTCAAGAGATGTTTTCTTTAGTAGTGGGGTGATAATAGAGTGTTTGAAAGAGGAGGGAAAGATACCAGAAGAGAGAGAGAGGTTAAAAATTGTAGTAAGGTGAGTGATGACGGCCAGGGAGAGGGACTGGAGGAGGTGTGATGGAATAGGATCACTGCTACAGGTTGTGGGTCGAGAAGAATAGAGAAGCCTGGAGACTTCTTCCTCTGTTATAGGGTAAAAAGAGGAGAGAGCATGTGGAGGAATTGGAGGGAGGAGGATTGAAATTATTTGGGGACTGGGAGATTATTTCCTGATGGATACTGCCAATCATGTCTCTGAAGTAAGTGGCCATGCCATCAACGCAGAGGTCAGTGACAGGTTCTGGAACTTTAGGGCATAGAAGGGAATGAAAAGTGTCAAAGAGTCGTTTTGGGTTATTTGAGAGTGAGGAGATGAGAGAGGTGAAGTACTTTTGTTTGCAATGTTGAGAGATGAATTATATGTTTTGGGCATAAATTTATAATGGAGGAAGTCTGCTGATATTCGCGATTTTCTCCATAAGCGTTCTGTACATCTGGAGCAGCGCTGTAGAATATGTGTTTCAGGCATGTGCCAGGGTTGCCGTGTTCTGTGTCGAGAGGGACGGATTGATATTGGAGCCACTTCATCTAGGGTGGTTTTAAGGGTCTGGTTGTAATGATTGGCAGCCAAGTCTGGACAGGGGAGGGAAGGGATTGGGGTAAGAGCTAATTGTAGGGTGTTAATAAGTTGCTGGCAGTTAATGGTGTGTAGGTTTCTGTAAGTGTGAAAAGTAGGATTGCCTTGAGAAAAGTGAGAGGTCTTTATGGTAAATGAAAGAAGATTGTGGTCAGAAAGTGGGAAGGATAAGTTACTAAAGTTTGAGACTGAGCAATGACGGAAGAAGACTAGATCAAGTATATTGCCCTGTTCATGCGTGGCAGAGAAAGTAAGTTGTGACAGGCCAAGAGAGGAGGTTAAATAAAGAAAGTGAGCGGCTGATGGGGAGATAGGATTATCAATGGGGATATTAAAATCACCCATAATAAAAGTTGGTGATTCAGAAGATAGGAAGTGAGGAAGCCAAGATGCAAAGTGAACCAGAAATTAATGGTGGGAGCCTGGGAGACGATAGACAACTGCAACTCTCAGGGGGAATAGATGGAAGAGTCTAATGGTGTGAACCTCAAAAGAGGGGAATGTGAGAGAGGGTACAGGGGGAATGACCTGAAATGTGCACTGTGGAGAAAGTAGTATGCCTACTCCTCCACCTTACCTGTCATCAAGTCTGGGGGTATGGGAAAAGTGAAGTCCACCATAGGATAGGGCAGCAGGGGAAGCAGTGGCAGAGAGTTGAAGCCAGGTTTCTGTAAGGGCTAGCAAGTTCAGAGAGCGTGAGAGGAAGAAATCGTGGAGGATGTGCAGTTAACATTAATCCTTGAGAGGATTTTATTTGACTGCTTCACCGAAGCTCACAAAGAAATTTGATTTGTTACAAATTACTTTGTCACGTATCGTATTCTATTGTATGTAGCAGGGCCAATGATGGCAAATGGCGATCACACTGCCCCCGTCATTAAACCCCTTAGATGCCGCGATCTACGCTAATCGTGGTGTCTCACAGTCACATTGAGGACTTTCAAGGGTTAAAAACAAAAAGATACATACTCATGTCATCCATTTATTCTCAGAGAGGCCGCTGCAGCCATCTTGAATGAAGTAAACGCTCCAAATCTCACGCGCTCTGATGCGATGACACCATCACGCCATCAGCAACATTTGTTGGGTTTTCTTCAATCAATATGGCTGCAACGGCACCTCCACGATGAAATGGATGGGATGAGTATGTTTGTTTTATTTTTAATTTTTTTATTACTGCCATTTTTTCTTGAAATTCAGATTGAAATCAATTCGTTAACTTCGATTCGCTCAACGCTAGTTATAAATGACTCATTATGGGTGAACCCTATTACAGACTTTGTACTAGTGCCCGGTAGTTTTAAGTGAATCCTGTACCTCCAAACATTACTCCAAATATGGTTTCCAATTTCCCATATCTTGCATCAAAATTTAAGAATTGGTATACAGTGCTCCATAGTTTATAGTTTATTCACTTACGGCTATCATGGGCACTTTGTGTATTGGCTTCAATAAGTCACCGAATTTCTTACTGAAAGCAATGCATCTACAGGGATAATACCTCCATAATAAAGCATTTGATGAAGCACATCACAATCTTTTTGCATATCTTCAATGAATCCAAATAATTTTGGCGCAGATGATTTTGATCAAAATATACACTCCTCAGCCCTGAAAATGCCACACCAAAAAGGAAAAGTAATGGAATTATGGAAACCACAGGATAAGTAGACATGTTAATGAAATGCAAACGATAAAAAATAGTAATAAAATATTCAAAACATCTCAATTTATTCAACATTGTGTGAGCTCCACGCTAAGAAATACACTGTCTGAGGAGTGTTCTACCATGCTGAATGCACTTGGGCATGCAAATCATCAATATCTGCTGCTTGCAGCTCCCTTTGCAACTGCCGCCAATGACTTCCCAGATATGCTGAATAGCAGATAAGTCTGGAGACACTGCAGGCCATGGTAGCATGTTTAGGCCATGTAGGCTGTATATAGTAGCAAGAGCAATAGGCAGCCTGGCACTTTCCTGTTGAAAAACGGCTTCTGGGACACTTTGGAGAAATGGTCACGCCATTGGTTCCATGATCAAATCAATGTAATGATGAGCTGTATGTACGGGTGACTTGCATTATTCCTTCCCATGTGCATAACCTTACATTTTTCAGTGTTAAACCTCATCTGCCACTTCTCTGCCGAAGCCTCCAATGTATCCAGATCCCTCTGTAGCAGTATACTGTCCTCTTCAGTGTTAATTACTCTACACAGTTTATTGTCTTCTGCAAAAATTTGTATTTTACTGTGCAAGCCTTCTACAAGATCATTAATACATATATTGAAGAGAATAGGGCCCAATACTGACCCCTGGGGTACCCCACTAGTGACAGTGACCCCTATAATCCTGACCGCTGTGGTACCCCACTAGTGACAGTGACCCAATCTAAGTGTGTACCATTAATAACCACCCTCTGTTTTCTATCACTGAGCAGTTACTTACCCACATACAGACGTTTTCTCCCAGTCCGAGCATTCTCATTTTATATACTAACCTTTTATGCGGTAGAGTGTCAAATGCTTTGGAGACATCAGATATACGACATCCATTGATTCGCCGCTGTCAAGTTTAGAACTTACCTCCTCATAGAAACTGATTAAATTAGTTTGGCATGACCGATCCCTCACAAAGCCATGCTGATATGGCGTTATTTGCTTATTTTCATTGAGGTACTCCAAGATAGCATCTCTTAGAAAACCTCCAAACAGTTTACCCACTACAGATGTTAAACTTACCGGCTCTGTTTTTGCCCCCTTTTGAATATTGGCACCACATTTGCCAAGTGCCAATCCTATGGAACAGACCCTGTGATTTTAGAGTCCTTAAATATCAGAAATAAGGGTCTGTCTATTACTTATTTCTCTTAGGATACAGAGGTACATGCCATCTGGCCCCAGTGAAGTGTCTATTTTAATCTTTTTAAGTCAGGCAGACCAAATTTAATAAGGAGTTTACATTTACATTCTGCATTTCATCTGACAGTTTATTTTCCTCAGTGACTATAATGGAAAACATTTTTCCTTATCGCTCTTTGCAACTCCTCCCTCATCACTCCTTAAAGGGCTAAAACACTTTCAGGTTTACACTTTTTATCATTTATATAATTAAAGAACATAGTAGAAGCACCAGTGCTTTGAATGAAGGCAGGGAGGAAGCTCCTTCTGAGATTTCAACAGCTACAGGTGAAAGTCGAAAAATTTGAATATCCTGCAAAAGTCCATTTATTTCAGTAATGCAAATTAAAATAAATTGCATTAATGCAGCTTAAAATTTGAATTTTGTAAAAAGGTTCAATATTATAGGTTCAAAGTGTCACACTCTAGTCAGCTAATTAATCCATACCCCCTGAGCAAAGTGTACCTCAAAATTGTGACTTTGGGGTTTCATAAGCTATAAGCCATAATCATACAAATTATAACAAATAAAGGCCTGAAATATCTCGCTTTGCATTTAATGAGTCTATCTCATATATTAGTTTCAACTTTTAAGTTGCATTACTGAAATAAATGAACTTTGCACAATATTCTAATTTTTAGAGTTTCACCTCTATGCAGAAAAGCTATTTTTCAAAATCAATGCAAGCATCATTCTCTCTCTCTCTCTGTCTTTTACATATAAACTGTAAACTTTAGAAGAAATAAAGTGATATCAGAAACCAAAATGTCTCGCTAACTTATTTATTGGGTTCCTCTTTTAAGACATTAATAGGATCTAACTCTACTATATGTTATCAGTGCACTAGCCATAGGGGGGTTTCAGCCTTTTAGACTTCCTTTACACACACTTTTATGTGCCATTTTTTTCTGGCTTGGATAAAATATCATAAATTTCAAGTGATTTTTCAAGCTATGGACCCAAAAAAGCACACCAAAAGAGGAAAACCACCACGAAAATGCAATGTAGTGCATTTCATATTTCCCTATTGAATTTCAGTTAACATTTGGCTGCTGCTTTAATGAGAACCAGTCAACTCTCCTGACCAGTCTATTTTAATAACTTCTTTCACCTCCCTTGTAAAAAACATTCTGGGTCATCTATTCTTATGTCTCTATGTTGTCCCATTTCTTTATTATTTATGCTAGAAATTATGAATGAATTACTAGCAGCTTGCAATAAAGGTCCATCTGGGTATTACCAGTGATTGGTGTGTGCCTGCACGGTCTGATACTATCCAGTCAGTGCTGCCAGTGTCACACTGCTGATATAGTAGGATTAATTAAGCAAAATTAAATCTTGGATATACCTAGGTTGCAATATTTTGTAAAAAAGCTAGATGGCGACAGATGGGACATCATGTTTTGTTTTTTCTGTGCAGGATATAAGCATCACTCTTTGTTAAAACACGTCACAGTCCTATTGGCTAATTTGTATTTTTAGGTTGTAAGGGTGACACCAAGGCTTATAATAGGAGTCTTTTTCTGTTTGGGGTCAGAGCAAGCAGAAGACTCAAATACCACTATGAATTATGTCTTCTCATTCTTTTGCCCATAGATTGAATTTAAAGGGAGATAGTCACCTACTTTGAGTGTTGTAAACCGCTCATATCAAGTTATAGCACAGCTGTCCAACATACAAATAGTACCTTTATTGTGTCTGTATCACGTTGAGAAGCTGAAAAAAACACTATATACAATTATGCAAATTAGGCCCCGCAAGTGCCCACAGGGCGTCGTTATGGCTGTAATTGCCCAGGCCCCTCTCTGTTGTGCATGCATAACCGCTCCCCTTGCAGTCCTCTGGTCTGCCCTCCTCTCCTACTTTGTCCTTCTCCTCTGGCTTGGAGATCTCGCGTGAGCGCTAGTGTTGATTGAGCACCAAAGTGCTCGGGTCGAAAACCTCGGGATGCTCAGGTGCTCTACCAAGCATCCGAGCACAATGGATGTCAATGGGAGAACCCGAGCATTAAACTAGGCACCCCCTGCTCTGAAGAGGGGAGGATTCATAGGAAAAGGTCATCAATTTATGGAAACACCACCAAAATGGTTCGGGAACAGCATGGAGAGGATGTCTGGATGCATCTTGGACTCCCAGGTTGCTGCTGGGAACAATGTTGTCTGAGTAGTACACCACTTTTACAGACAATAATATACACAAAACCGAATATAAAATCGATTTTAGATGAAAAATTGTTAGGAAACATTCTTTCCTGTATATTTACTTGTATACAGTCAGGTCCATAAATATTGGGACATCAACACAATTGTAACACTTTTGGCTCTATACACCACCACAATGGATATGAAATGAAACAAACAAGATGTGCTTTAACTGCAGACTGCCAGCTTTAATTGGAGGGTATTTACTTCCAAATCAGGTGAACGGTGTAGGAATTACAACAGTTTGCATATGTGTCTCCCACTTTTTAAGGAACCAAAAGTAATGGGACAATTGGCTTCTCAGCTGTTCCATGGCCAGGTGTGTGTTATTCCCTCATTATCTCAATTACAATGAGCAGATAAAAGGTCCAGAGATCATTTCAAGTGCGCTATTTGCATTTGGAATCTGTTGCTCTCAACTCTCAAGATGAGATCCAAAGAGCTGTCACTATCAGTAAAGCAAGCCATCATTAGGCTGAAAAAACAAAGCAAACCCATCAAAGAGATAGCAAAAACATTAGGCATGGCCAAAACAACTGTTTGGAACATTCTTAAAAAGAAGGAACGCATCGGTGAGCTCAGCAACACCAAAAGACCCAGAAGACCACGGAAAACAATTGTAGTGGATGACCGAAGAATTCTTTCCCTGGTGAAGAAAACACCCTTCACAACAGTTGGCCAGATCAAGAACACTCTCCAGGAGGTAGGTGTATGTGTGTCAAAGTCAACAATCAAGAGAAGACTTCACCAGAGTTAATACAGAGGGTTCACCACAAGATGTAAACCATTGGTGAGCCTCAAAAACAGGAAGGCCAAATTAGAGTTTGCCAAACAACATCTAAAAAAGCCTTCACAGTTCTGGAACAACATCCTATGGACAGATGAGACCAAGATCAACTTGTACCAGAGTGATGGGAAGAGAAGAGTATGGAGAAGGAAAGGAACTGCTCATAATCCTAAGCATACCACCTCATCAGTAAAGCATGGTGGTGGTAGTCTCATAGCATGGGCATGTATGGCTGCCAATGGAACTGATTCTCTTGCATTTATTGATGATGTGACTGCTGACAAAAGCAGCAGGATGAGTTCTGAAGTGTTTCGGACAATATTATCTGCTCATATTCAGCCAAATGCTTCAGAACTCTTTGGACGGCGCTTCACAGTGCAGATGGACAATGACTCAAAGCATACTGCAAAAGCAACCAAAGAGTTTTTTTAAGGGAAATAAGTGGAATGTTATGCAATGGCCAAGTCAATCACCTGACCTGAATCCGATTGAGCATGCATTTCACTTGCTGAAGACAAAACTGAATGGGAAATGCCCCAAGAACAAACAGGAACTGAAGACAGTTGCAGTAGAGGCCTTACAGAGCATCACCAGGGATGAAACCCAGCGTCTGGTGATGTCTATGCGTTCCAGACTTCAGGCTGTAATTGACTGCAAAGGATTTGCAACCAAGTATTAAAAAGTGAAAGTTTGATTTATGATTATTATTCTGTCCCATTACTTTTGGTTCCTTAACAAATGGGAAGCACATATGCAAACTGTTATAATTTCTACACCGTTCACCTGATTTGGAAGTAAATACCCTCAAATAAAAGCTGACAGTCTGCAGTTAAAGCACATCTTGTTTGTTTCATTTCAAATCCATTGTGGTGGTGTATAGAGCCAAAAATGTTAGAATTGTGTCGATGTCCCAATATTTATGGACCTGATTGTATAAAGTGAAAGTGCTACCAAAAATAACAAGGAAGAGGCACTCCGATGCAACCTGTATATCACGTAATGTAGGGCCTCATTCACATTGTGGTACAATTGTTCAGGTAGTGGGACTCCTACACTCATAAAGCCTATGCACTAAGTGAAAGGGCTTCCAAAATTACAAGGAACCGGCACTCCAATACACCCTTTATTACACACAAAGGAGGGCATCATACACACCCTTGAAAAATTATGATTGATGGCCTGCTGGTGACCCTCAAAAACATTAGGAGCAAGGGCCTGCTGGTGACCCTCTAAAACATTACGGGCGGGGGCCTGCTGCTGATGTGACCATCTAAAACATTAGGGGTGAGGGTCTGCTGCAGAGCTGACTCTCTAAAACATTAGGGGTGAGTGCCTGCTGCTGATCTGAGCATTGAAAAAATTATTAGTGAGTGCCTGCTGCATAGCTAACCATTGAAAAAATTATGGGCGAGGGCCTGCTGGTGAGCTGACCCTGTAAAACATTATGGTTAAGGGCCTGCTGGAGAGCTGACCCTCAAAAACATTATATGTGAGGACCTGCAGGTGAGTTGACCCTCTAAAATATTGTAGGTGAGGGCCTGCTGGTGAGCTGACCCTCTAAAACATTACATGCGAGAGCATGCAGGTTAGCTGACCCTCTAAAAGATTGTAGCTGAGGGCCTGCTGGTGAGCTGACCCTCTAAAACATTATATGCAAGGGCCTCCAGGTGAGATGACCCTCTAAAAGATTGTAGGTGAGGGCCTGCTGGTGAGCTGACCCTCTAAAACATTATATGCGAGGGCCTGCAGGTGAGCTGGTCCTCTAAAAGATTGTAGGTGAGGGCCTGCTGGTGAGCTGACTCTCTACAACATTAGTTGCGAGGACAGACTAATAAGCATGTCACCAGTGGCAAATAAAAAATTACAGGGAATATCACAGGTATTTGGGATCTGGAAATGTCACACAGGAGATATACCGCAGATTATGTCAATGCTGTCACCAGCGGCTAACAAAAAATTATAGGGAATGTCACAGGTATTTGGGATGTGGAAACGTTACACAGGAGAAATACCGCAGATAATGTCGCTGATGTCAGCAGCGGCTAATATAAAATTGCAGGGAATGTCACAGGTATTTGGGATGTGGAAACGTTACACAGCAGATTATGTCGCTGATGTCACTAATGGGTAATAAAAAATTACAGGGAATGTCACAGGTATTTGTGATGTGGAAACGTTACACAGGAGAAATACCGCAGTTAATGTTGCTGATTTCACCAGCGGCTAATAAAACATTACAGGGAATGTCACAGGTATTTGGGATGTGGAAACGTTACACAAGAGATGTACCCCAGGTAATGTCACTGTCTGCAGCGGATACCGTCTACGGAAAAAGTACACTGGATGCCACAGATATTTTTGGGATGCGCACACGTTGCACAGGAGATGTAGAGCAGATAATGTCGCTGTCTGCAGCGGTCTAACTACTGCACGCTATTTAGAGGATGCCACACACAATAGTCCTTAAAAGGACTTTTGGGTCTGTAAATTTTTAGCAATTTAGCGCAGGTTGCTCTAAATATATATATTGCTTCTGTCACACACAACAATTGTCCTTAAAAGTACTTTTGGGTCTGTAAAGTTTTAGCAATTTAGCGCAGGTTGCGCAAAAAATATATAATGCTGCTGCCACACACAATAGTCCTTAAAATGACTATTAAGTTTTTCAACTTCAAAAAAAAATTATTCACTTCCTACACTATCTTTGCCTTCTTCAGCACAGCTCTCCCTGACTAACACTGAGCCGAAAACGTGTTATAGAATGCTATATAGCACCAGATGACGCGTTCCGGCCAGCCAATCACTGTAATGCCAGTAACCAACATGGCTACGGCATTACAGTGAAGGGCAGTACTTACCTGCATGTTTATTCGCTGTGTAGCAGTGAACAAACGTGCTGGGAGGAGATTCGAGCATTGTGCTCGAGCACATGCGGTATTCGGCCGAATATTGCCATGTGCCGAGCATCGAGATGCTTGAGCCGAACTGGTGTTCGGCCGAGCATGCTCGATCGACACTAGTGAGCGCCAGTCACCACTGGGCTTGCACATGCACGCTCCTCTGCCCACTATGTGCAGTGCGCAGGCCCGGCGGTAACCGGAGCTTGTGTGAGATCTCCAAGCCAGAGGAAAGCCATGCAAACATTTTTTGACTTTTTGGTGGTCTTATACCATGTCATCTGATGCGAGTGGGGCAGAAATAAATAAATCCCCCTCCCCTCATTGGTGCTTTAAACCCCCTTAAGAATTATATTTTAGAAATTTTGATAGATGTTGCCGTTTTTGGTGTTTTTTTGTATTTTTTCTGGCCTTTTTTTTTACAAGTCCAGATGTTACATGGAAGTCTATGGGAAACTTTAAATGCAGCACACGCAAACACTTTTTGTAGCACCATTTTTGACCCTTGAATTTTTTGGGACAATTGTGTTTTTGTTTTTTATTTAGTGTTTTTCCTATTGTCCCATAGACATCCATTGTTTTGAGGTGGGTTTGAAAACACATCAAAAACTGCATGTGTGTTCCCAGCCTAATGCAAGGATATTCATCAGTTTAGTAATACATTTACAGTAAAGAATGCATTCAGACAGCAGCACATCATCCTTCACGTTCTGCTTTATGAGTGCTCTTACATTGCTGTTACTCAAACACCAACCTTTTCAATCAACTGAGGAAGGAAATAAGTTTGGTTAGGTGCAGCGTGCTCTTGTCACATCTGTATAACGGGTTCATGAGAAAATGGTATATCAGTGATTACAAAATTACAGTAATAAAAGAATTGCTAGAAAATAGTCCTTAGAAGTATGACATGTAGCCATTACTAGAAATTACTGGTGGATTTCACAATTACGTTTGAAATATGGATAGGAAAAATACAGGAGAGAATAACAGAGCTCTACAATATGACAATGTCCATTAACGACTGCTCACTATCTTTTGATGGCAGGCAATGCAGGGCTTTAGTCTGGAGTGATGCTTTTTGGTGTCGCTACAGTAGAGCAACACCAAAAGGCATCACTCTGGCGCTAAGAACGAGCTGTTACAAACAGCTCCGATTCTTAGCGCAGGCTCCTGCGTTACAGTTAAAGGGGTTGTCAAATGATAAATATTCTACAGTTTTCAAACCAGCACCTGGATCTGAATTCTTTTGTAATTGCATGTCATTAAAAATTTTGTATAGCCACTGAGTTATTCAATAAAATGTATCTGTATAGCGCCACCTGCTGTTTATTTATTTTTCTTATTTCTTTGTCTTGCTCACTGAGAAGGCCGCACATGCTCAGTTTTATCCTTCAACTGCCTCCTGAGCTGTGATAGGGGAGCTGAGACACGCCCCCTGAGCTACAGCATAAAAGACACTCCCCTTGAGATATAAATCTAGCAGAGCAATGAATGGGGAGATCTCTGGATCCATGTGAGGAACAGAGCTGGTTCTAACTTTTTAGAAAGAAATTGTCATGTGCTATATGATCTCTGATTTTCACATTTTACATTAATCATGGGATAACCCCTTTAAGTTCAGGGGAAGCTGCCATCCTGGCTGATAACCAGCCATGATCCATGGCCGCAGCATGATCAAAGAGGTCACACCACAATCAGGTCACCAGGTCTCCTAGCGAACTGACTGGAGACCAGAGGAGCCATCTGTAGTCAGCCCTGAGAACCTACTAAGAACCCCAGGGCTGTTCAGTAAGCCTGGTGTAAGGGCACAGGAGGAGCTAATGCACAATAAGTTATTCCATAATGGGATTTTAAAACATGTAATATAATTTAAAAAAATAAAATAAAATCAGAAAAATACCCTAAGAAAACAAAATGTCATTATTTTGTATACTATATTTTACTGTGTACAAATTGACTAAATATAAAACTATACCATAATAAACTGCAAATTCCATTTATCAGGTTATTTAGTGAGATAAATGGCATACAAATAAATCAAAAAGGCACCAAAATAAATAATTTACTGTAGTTTATAGCTAACCCAGAATGAAGCCAAATAATAAAAGAAGGCCTCAGACAGCCACATCAATAAAACATTTAAAAAAATTATGGCTACTAAAGGGCAGAGAGACCAAAAAAACGATTTGCTTGTAGTGATGAGTGAGCATGCTCGGCCGAATACCCGTAAACAGCCAATAAACGTGCAGGTAAGTACTGCCATCACTGTAATGCCAGTAGCCATGTTGGCTACTGGCATTACAGTGGTTGGCTGGCCGGAACACGTCATCGGGTGCTATATAGCACCCAATCACGCAGGTTCGGCTCATTGCGAGTCAGGGAGAGATGCGCTTAGGATGGGACAGATAGTGTAGGGAGATTGTGATCGCAATATAATCCAGTGAATAACGTTTAAAAGACCCAAAAGTCCTTTTAAGGACTATTGTGTTTGGTGGTGGCAGCAATTTAATTGTGCAATGTAGTACTCGTTTATTTTTTTTATACTTTGCGAAATAGCGATTCTTTTGCTACATAGAAGGTGTCTGCAGTGACTTGTGACATCTGTGCAGCAATACCTTGAGAGGAAGAATATTAGTGAAAACTATAATTTTTTTTCCCATAATCCACATTTTTACTGTCAACGGTGTAATCTGTGCATTGTGTGTTCTGCGCTTCAACACCTTGTGTGGTTGTCAGGCCTAGATATAGGGAAAAAATTTAAAATACAGAAAAAAAAATTCTCCCATAATCAATCCAGATTTTTGCTGTCAACGGTGTAATCCGTGAATTGCGTGATCTGCGCTTCAACACCTTGTGTGGTTGTCAGGCCTAGATATAGTGAAAAATATAAATATAAACTGCATCAGAAAAGAGTGTCTGTACCGCAGATTCAAATAATCTGGGCCTAAAATAGTGTCCATTTTCTGTGGGTTTCTGTTACATATACTATCCTGCATCCGAAAACTGTTTCTTTAGGGCTAATTCCAATAATCTGGGCCTAATATAGTGTCCATATTCTGTGTGTTTCTGTGACATATACTGTCCTGCATCCGAAAAAACTGAGTTTGTATTGCAAATGCCAATAATCTGGGTGTCACGGATGTAGTATGGGAGAACACCAAAAGACAACAAGACAGAAGGGAAATAACACTAGGCCTCACCGCTAGGGAAGGAAAAGGGTCACCACCTATGAAACCCTGCTCCTGGCCCTAACTCCTATCCATATGGGCACCTCTCGATGGTAGAGATGCCCATACACAGGAACCTAGAAAACCCTGGTGGCCCTCAGATGCCCTAGACTTAATGACAGGGCAGAGACAACCCGCTCCTTCCCTGGTGAAGGAACCAGCGTCTCACTGAGGGGGGGGGGGGGGGGAATACAAAACACAACAAGCTGAACACTTAACTTCTAAGGATGATGGATGATTAGGACTTCAACTAGAACCACACTCCAGCTCTTCCAACACCAAATTAAGCTATCCAGAGCAAGGAGTGATGGGTGAAGTCAAACTAAATAGGGGGAGGTAAAGGTCACATGATCCACACCTGAACAGGAGGTGTGGACATACAAGCAACACACAGACAAAGTGAAACCAAAAGATGCTGTCAGATCACTAATGAGCAGATAATCTTTCAGACCTTCTCAAACCTGTCACCGGTCTGACAGTACCCCCCCTTCTACGGGTGACCTCCGGGCACCCAGGACCAACCTTATCAGGATGAGCTCTGTGGAATGCTCTCACCAGACGACTAGCATTAACATCGGTCGCTGGAACCCACACCTCTCCTCTGGTCCGTACCCTCTCCAATGAACGAGATACTGGAGGGATCTCCAGAGAACTCGGGAGTCCACAATCCTGCTGATCTGAAATTTCTAATTGCCGTCCACCATGACAGGAGCGGGAGGCAAGGAGGACGACTCAAAAGGTTCAACACATTTCTTTAACAATGATTTATGAAATACGTTATGGATTTTTAATGCCTGAGGAAGTTCAAGACAGAAGGCTAAAGGGTTAACAATGGCAGTGATCTTATATGGACCAATAAATCTTGGGACCAACTTCCAAGAAGGTACCTTAAGTTTAATTTTTCTTGTAGACAGCCACACAGAATCACCCACTCTCAGGTCCGGACCACTCATACGTCTCCTGTCAGCCGCAAGCTTATACCTGTTGCCCATCTTTTCCAGGTTATTTTTCCGCCAAATAGAAGACAAAGAAGAGGAAAATCGTTCCTCCTCAGGAATGCCGGAATTATGAGCACCAGAAAATGTACCAAACTGTGGATGAAACCCATATGCCCCAAAAAACAGCGACTTATCAGTGGATTCCTGTCTACGGTTATTTATAGCAAACTCAGCTAACGACAAAAATGAAGACCACTCTTCCTGATTCTCTGAAACAAAACATCTCAAGTAAGTCTCCAGATTCTGATTAGTGCGCTCCACCTGTCCGTTCGACTGAGGATGAAAAGCCGAAGAGAAGGACAATTGTACACCCAGACGAGTACAGAACGCCCTCCAGAATCTGGAAACAAACTGAGTCCCTCTATCGGACACCACATCAGAGGGAATGCCAAGTAGTTTCACGATGTTGTCGACAAACACCTGCGCAAGAGTTTTAGCATTGGGTAGACTAGGTAATGCAATAAAGTGTGCCATTTTACTAAAACGATCGACAACCACCAGAATCACGGTCTTTCCTGAAGAATTTGGTAAATCCGTGATAAAATCCATGGACAAATGGGTCCAAGGTCTGGACGGGATGGGCAATGGAAGCAGAGATCCGGAAGTCCGAGTATGTGTCACCTTAGCACGTGCACAGGTACCACAGGCTGACACATAGTCCTCAATACACTTACGCAACCGCGGCCACCAGAATCTGCGAGAGATGAGATCAACAGTCGATCTGCTCCCAGGTTGCCCAGCAAGCACCGTACAGTGATGTTCCTCGAACACCTTGTGACGTAATTCGGGGTGAACAAACAATTTCCCCTGAGGACAAGAGTCCGGAGCATCCTCCTGTGCCTCCAACACCCTGGCCTCGAGATCAGGATAAAGAGCGTAAATAACTACCCCTTCAGATAAAATGGGACTAGGGTCATTAGACTCACCCCCCCAGGAAAGCTACGTGACAAAGCATCCGCCTTGACGTTCTTAACCCCAGGGCGGTAAGTGACGATGAAGTTAAATCTGGTGAAAAACAATGACCATCTGGCCTGCCTTGGGTTCAGTCGCTTAGCCGACTCCAAGTATGCCAGATTCTTGTGATCCGTAATTACCGTAATAGGATGAATTGCTCCTTCCAACCAATGCCGTCATTCCTCGAACGCCAACTTAATGGCCAGCAATTCCCTATTCCCCACATCATAATTCCTTTCAACAGTCAAAAGTTTTTTAGAGAAAAATGCACATGCGCGCCATTTACTGGGTGAAGGACCCTGCGACAATATTGCTCCTACCCCAACCTCTGACGCGTCAACCTCAACAATAAATGGCTGAGACACGTCCGGTTGCACCAGAATAGGGGCCGAAGCAAAACATTCTTTCACAGCAGAAAAGGCCTGTAATGCCGCATCAGACCAGATAGAAATATCAGCACCCTTCCTAGTCATGTCTGTAAACCCCTTAAGGACCGGGCTCATTTTCACCTTAAGGACCAGGCCATTTTTTGGAAATCTGACCAGTGTCACTTTAAGTGCTAATAACTTTAAAACGCTTTGACTTATCCAGGCCATTCTGAGATTGTTTTTTCATCACATATTGTACTTCATGACACTGGTAAAATGAAGTAAAAAAAATTATTTTTTTTGCACAAAAAAATACCTAATTTACCAAAAATTTGGAAAAATTTGCAAATTTCAAAGTTTCAGTTTCTCTACTTCTGTAATACATAGTAATACCCCAAAAAATTGTGATGACTTTACATTCCCCATATGTCTACTTCATGCTTGAATTGTTTTGGGAATGATATTTTATTTTTTGGGGATGTTATAAGGCTTAGAAGTTTAGAAGCAAATCTTGAAATTTTTCCGAAATTTACAAAAACTCAATTTTTAGGGACCAGTTCAGGTCTGAAGTCACTTTGCGAGGCTTACATAATAGAAACCACCCAAAAATGACCCCATCTAAGAAACTACACCCCTCAAGGTATTCAAAACTGATTTTGCATACATTGTTAACCCTTTAGGTGTTGCACAAGAGTTATTGGCAAATGGGGAGGAAATTTGAGAATTTCATTTTTTTGTCTAATTTTTCATTTTAACCCATTTTTTCCACTAACAAAGCAAGGGTTAACAGCCAAACAAGACTGTATCTTTATTGCCCTGACTCTGCCGTTTACAGAAACACTCAATATGTGGCCGTAAACTACTGTACGGCCACACAGCGGGGCGTAGAGTGAAAGGTGCGCCGTTTGGTTTTTGGAAGGCTGATTTTTATGGACTGGTTTATTTACACCATGTCCCATTTGAAGCCCCCTGATGCACCCCTAGAGTAGAAACTCCATAAAAGTGACCCCATCTAAGAAACTACACCCCTCAAGGTATTCAAAACTGATTTTACATACGTCATTAACCCTTTAGGTGTTGCACAAGAGTTATTGGCAAATGGAGATGAAATTTGAGAATTTCATTTTTTTGCCTAATTTTCAATTTTAACCCATTTTTTCCACTAACAAAGCAAGGGTTAACAGCCAAACAAGACTGTATCTTTATTGCCCTGACTCTGCCGTTTACAGAAACACCCAATATGTGGCCGTAAACTACTGTACGGCCACACAGCGGGGCGTAGAGTGAAAGGTGCGCCGTTTGGTTTTTGGAAGGCTGATTTTTATGGACTGGTTTATTTACACCATGTCCCATTTGAAGCCCCCCTGATGCACCCCTAGAGTAGAAACTCCATAAAAGTGACCCCATCTAAGAAACTACACCCCTCAAGGTATTCAAAACTGATTTTACATACGTCATTAACCCTTTAGGTGTTGCACAAGAGTTATTGGCAAATGGAGATGAAATTTGAGAATTTCATTTTTTTGCCTAATTTTCAATTTTAACCCATTTTTTCCACTAACAAAGCAAGGGTTAACAGCCAAACAAGACTGTATCTTTATTGCCCTGACTCTGATGTTCACAGAAACACCCCATATGTGGCCGTAAACTACTGTATGGCCACACAGCGGGGCGTAGAGTGAAAGGTGCGCCGTTTGGTTTCTGGAGGGCTAATTTTGCTGGACTGTTTTTTTGACACCATGTCCCATTTGAAGCCCCCCTGATGCACCCCTAGAGTAGAAACTCCATAAAAGTGACCCCATCTAAGAAACTACACCCCTCAAGGTATTCAAAACTGATTTTACAAACTTTGTTAACCCTTTAGGTGTTGCACAAGATTTAATGGAAAATAGAGACACAATTTCAAAATTTCACATTTTTGGCAGATTTTCCATTTTAATATTTTTTTTACAGTTACAAAGCAAGGGTTAACAGCCAAACAAAACTCATTATTTATGGCCCTGATTCTGTAGTTTACAGAAGCACCCCATATGTGGTCGTAAACCGCTGTACGGGCACACGGCAGGGCGCAGAAGGAAAGGAATGCCATACGGTTTTTGGAAGGCAGGTTTTGCTGGACTGTTTTTTTTGACACCATGTCCCATTTGAAGCCCCCCTGATGCACCCCTAGAGTAGAAACTCCATAAAAGTGACGCCATCTAAGAAACTACACCCCTCAAGGTATTCAAAACTGATTTTACAAACGCTGTTAACCCTTTAGGTGTTCCACAAGAATAAATGGAAAATAGAGATTAAATTTCAAAATTTCACTTTTTCGGCAGATTTTCCATTTTAATATTTTTTTTCCAGTAACAAAGCAAGGGTTAACAGCCAAAAAAAACTCTTTATTTATGGCCCTGATTCTGTAGTTTACAGAAACACCCCATATGTGGTCGTAAACTGCTGTATGGGCACGCGGCAGGGTGCAGAAGGAAAGGAATGCCATATGGTTTCTGGAAGGCAGATTTTGCTGGATTGTTTTTAGACACCATGTCCCATTTAAAGCCCCCTGATGCACCCCTAGAGTAGAAACTCCAAAAAAGTGGCCCCATTTTGGAAACTACGGGATACGGTGGAAGTTTTGTTGGTACTAGTTTAGGGAACATATGATTTTTGGTTGCTCTATATTACACTTTTTTGTGAGGCAAAGTAACAAAAAATAGAAATTCAGAAATTTCATCTCCATTTGCCATTAACTCTTGTGGAACACTTAAAGGGTTAACAAAGTTTGTAAAATCAGTTTTGAATACCTTGAGGGGTGTAGTTTCCAAAATGGGGTCATTTTTTGGAGTTTATACTCTAGGGGTGCATCGGGGGGGCTTCAAATGGGACATGGTGTCAAAAAACCAGTCCAGCAAAAACTGCCTTCCAAAAACCATATGGCGCTCCTTTCCTTCTGCGCCCTGCCGTGTGGCCATACAGCAGTTTACGACCACATATGGGGCATTTCTATAAACTAAAGAATCAGGGCAATAAATATTGAGTTTTGTTTGGCTGTTAACCCTTGCTTTGTTATGGGAAAAAATGAATTAAAATGGAAAATTTGCCAAAAAATAGCTGTTTTGGCACTGTTTTTATTTTTTAATATTTACAACGTTCATCTGACAGGTTAGATCATGTGCTATTTTTATAGAGCAGGTTCTTACGGACGTGAAGATACCTAATATGTATACTTTTTTATTTATTTAGGTTTTACACAATAATATCATTTTTGACACAAAAAAAAAACATGTTTTAGTGTCTCCATAGTCTGAGAGCCATAGTTTTTTCAGTTTTTTGGCGATTGTCTCAGGTTGGGTATCATTTTTGCGGGATGAGATGACGGTTAGATTGGTACTATTTTGGGGTGCACATGACTTTTTGATCGCTTGCTATTACACTTTTTGTGATGTAAGGTAACAAAAAAATAGCTTTTTTGACACCGTTTTTTTAAAAAATTTTTTACAGTGTTCACCTGAGGGGTTAGGTCATGTGGTATTTTTATAGATCAGGTTCTTACGGACATGGCAATACCTAATATGTCTACCTTTTTATAATTTATCAGGGTTTTACACAATAATATTTTTGAAACAAAAAAAAAATCATGTTTTAGTATCTCCATAGTCTGAGACCCATAGTTTTTTTATTTTTTGGGCCATTGTCTCATGTAAGGGCTCATTTTTTGCGGGATGAGGTGACGGTTTGATTGGTACTTTTTTGGCGTACATGCGACTTTTTTGATCACTTTTATTACCTTTTTTGGGAAGTAAGGTGGGCAAAATTTCAATTTCCTCATAGTTTTTATTTTTTTATTTTTATGGCGTTCACCGTGCGGGGAAAGTAACATGACCGTTTTATAGATCAGGTCGTTACGGACGCGGCGATACCTAATATGTGTAGTGTATTTTTTTATTTTATTTTTTATTCAGTGATAAATGTGTTTTTTTGAAACTTTACTTTTTTCACTTTTTTTTACTTTTTTTTTGACCCAGACCCACTTGGTTCTTGAAGATCCAGTGGGTCTGATGTCTGTATAATACAGTACAGAACAATATATATTGTACTGCACTGTATTTTACACTTGTCTGAACAGATCTATGCTTTCAGCACAGATCTGTTCAGCACCATGGACAGCAGGACGCCTGAGAGGCGTCCTGTTGCCATGGGAACCTTCCCCGTCTGCTCAGTACTGGTCAGAACTGCGCAGACGGGGAAGGGTAAGTACAGGGCTGAGGGGGGCTCTCTGGGGGCTCTCTCCCTCTCCCATCGGGGGGCTGCAAAGGCACAGCTGCCCCCCGATGAGAGAGGGAGAGAGCTCCCTGCGCTGTTAACCTTTTCCATACAGCGGTCCGTACGGACCGCTGTATGGAAAGGGTTAAACGGCTGACATCGCATCGCAGATGTCAGCCGTTTATACCAGGGTGCCAGCAATGTGCTGGCACCCTGGTATCCCCACTAGAAGCCAACGATCATTGAAAGGGAGGCGGGCGGGGGATCGCGATCCCGCCTGCCGCACCGCCCGCCTCCCGCAGCTTACCGCACCTCCCCACCGCCTGCGACACCCCCCCTGCACCACCCGCCCACATAACATCATTCAGGGGTGCAGGGGGGGTGAAAAAGCTTTATTTTGGGCATAGTAAAGTTTCTGATCCCCGCGGTCAGGGACCGCGGCGATCAGAAACCGCTACAAACCGCAGGTCTGAATTGACCTGCGGTTTGCAGCGATCGCCGACATGGGGGGGTCACAGGACCCCCCTCGGCATTGACCTAAGGTGCCCGGCTGTGTGTGACAGCCGGGATCTCAGCGCTGTCACCATGTCTGCAGACATGGTGACAGTTTATGCCATGACGTGTATACTCATCATGGCGCGCTAAGTAGCAGTGCGCCATGACGAGTATACTCGTCATAGGTGGGGAATATTTTCACACTATCTCCTTCTCTGATCGCTTCCCTGACAGGAATTGGGGCGATCAGAGAAGGAGAAGCACATAGTCCCTCCCTAACCCCCTCTTACCTGCCCCGATGCGCTGTGATTGGTCCCTCTGCAGTAATGGACCAATCACAGCGATCGCGGGCGGGTCAGAGCTCCAATACAGCTCCTGCCGGCTTCTCTGGTTGCCTAGCAACCCCAGCACGCCGGCTTCACTGGAGCTTCAGCGCTTCGCTCCCTGCGCTGACAGTGAAAGCCGATCACGTACATGCACGTGGGAATGCGGTGAGGCACCACATTCCCCCACGTACATGTACGTGATGTTGCGTGAAGGGGTTAAAGGTTTAACCACCGATGAATAGTTCAAGATAAATTTACGGTAGTAGTTGGTAAACCCCAAAAACCCCATACGAAAACCTGAGGATGAGAGAAGGTAACCCAGAAATTGCACTTCCTGTACAGCAAATACACACTTTTCCATCTTAGTATACAACTTATTCTCTATTAGGATCTGTAACACCTGTTTCACATGATCCTGACGAGTCTCCATATTAGGCGAATAAATTAGTATGTCATCAAGGTATACAACGACAAACCTCCCCACCAGATGATGAAAGATGTCATTGACAAAGTGTTGAAAAACCGCAGGAGCATTGGTTAACCCAAAGGGCATGACCAGGTTTTCAAAATGACCCTCAGGGGTATTAAATGCGGTCTTCCACTCATCCCCCTCCTTGATCCTTACCAGATTATATGCCCCCCTCAGATCCAATTTAGAGAACACCTTGGCACCAACAATCTGACTAAACAAATCCGGAATCAAAGGAAGGGGGTAAGGATCATGGACGGTAATACGATTGAGCTCACGGAAGTCCAGACATGGTCTCAGGGTACCATCCTTTTTCTGTACAAAGAAAAATCCAGCAGCCACTGGGGACTTGGATGGTCTAATATGTCCCTTTGCCAAACTCTCGGTGATATACTCTCGCATAGCCTTTCTTTCGGGTTCCGAAAGATTATACAACCGAGATTTGGGCAATTTAGCTCCGGGAATAAGATTGACGGGACAGTCATACTCCCGATGCGGAGGCAACTCCTGATTACCACTCTCAGAAAACACATCAGAAAATTCTGAAATGAACGAGGGTACAGTTTTAGTGGTCACCATAGAGAACGATGCATTAAGACAGTTGTCCATGCAAAAATCACTCCACTCGAGAATCTGTCTCGCTTGCCAATCGATGTTAGGGTTATGTTTGCTTAACCATGGTAAGACCAACACCAACAGAGCAGGCAGACCCTCCAACACATAACAGGAGATAGATTCCTGATGCAAATCACCCACTCTTAAATGAATGTCATTCACTACCTGCGACAGGCATTTTTGGGTGAGAGGTGCTGAGTCAATTGCAAAGACAGAAATACTATTCTCTAATGCATTAGTAGTCAACCCGTGAATGCGTACAAACTGTCCATCAATCAAGTTAACTCCTGCCCCACTGTCGATAAAAGCTTTGATTTTCACAGTTTTGGACTCTAGCGCCACCTCGGCTGACAGGAGGAAACGGGTACTACCAGTAAAAGACAAAAGTAGGTTTTCTTGCTGCCCACCCACACTACACACAATAGTAATTTGGGGATGAAACTTTTTTTTTCTTTGGTTTACACCTTGATGCTGCAAGTTCAGACAAATATTCACAAAATGTCCCTTCTTGCCACAACAAAAGCAGACTCATTTCACATGACCCAAGCTTTTGCCAGTAGTTCCAGGAGTAGCTCCTCCTAACTGCATAGGCTCATCACAAGGCACAACCACCGGAGTCTCTCCACCATAAGTGTCAAAGGAAGCAGTACCCTTATTGGACAGTACGTTCTGAAGGTGAGGACCCCTAGATCTCTCCCTCAGGCATCTATCAAGACGTACAGCAAGGGACATAGCTGCTTCCAATTTTCAGTCTCTCAGAGAGACCCTGGCAGAATTGGCTACGGAGAGCAGAATCGTTCCACACTGTATCCGTAGCCCATCTCCTAAATTCAGAGCAAAAGGTCTCCGCAGAACGTTCTCCCTGCCGCAAACCCCGTAACTTGGTCTCGGCCATAGATAAGACCCAAGGCTCTAAAGAATTAATCTACCGACCGGAGGGACGGTAATCCGGTCGGCAGAGAAAAAGCCCAACATTGGGCGTCCTCTTTAAGTATTGAAATAATCATACCCACACGTTGACACTCATCACCAGAAGAGTATGGACGAAGCCTAAAGTATAATTTACATGACTCCATGAACAGGATTAAATTGTCACTACCCCCGGAAAACCTGTCCGGGAGAGCTACCTTCGGTTTAGGGCAGGCCTGGTGCCCACCAACGGAACCAGCAGCCTGTGGGCTCTGAATCTGCAAAACCATCGCACGGAGGTCTGCTACCTCCAAAGTCAGATTCTGCAGCTTTTCGACCAGTGCAGTCATAGCATCCATAGCTGCACAGATCAGAACAAAAATGGCGGTATGGGCTCTGGATAATGTCAGGTATGTAGTAGGGGAGAACTCCAAAAGACAACAAGACGGAAGGGAAAAGACACTAGGCCTCACCGCTAGGGAAGGAAAAGGGTCACCACCTATGAAACTCTGCTCCTGGCCCTAACTCCTATCCGTATGGGCACCTCTCGAATGGTAGAGATGCCCATACACAGGAACCTAGAAAACCCTGGTGGCCTTAGATGCCCTAGACTTAATGACAGGGCAGAGACAACCCGCTCCTTCCCTGGTGAAGGAACCAGCATCTCACTGAGGGGGGGGGGGGGGGGGAATACAAAACACAACAAGTGGAACACCTAACTTCTAAGGATGATGGATTATTAGGACTTCAACTAGAACCCCACTCCAGCTCTTCCAACACCAAATGAAGCTATCCAGAGCAAGGAGTGATGGGTGAAGTCAAACTAAATAGGGGGAGGTAAAGGTCACATGATCCACACCTGAACAGGAGGTGTGGACATACAAGCAACACACAGACAAAGTGAAACCAAAAGATACTGTCAGATCACTAATGAGCAGATAATCTTTCAGACCTTCTCAAACCTGTCACCGGTGTGACACTGGGCCTAATCTACGGTCCATAGTGTGTGGCTTTCTGTGACATATACAGTACTCTACCCGAAAACTGTTTCTTATGGGCAAATTTCAATAATCTGGGCCTAATCTAGTGTTCATATTCTGTGGGTTTCTGTGACATATACTGTCCTGCATCATAATACTGTGTCTCTAGTGGACTGTAAAACAATCTGCGCCACATCTAGTGACAAAACCATTAATATGAAGAAGGCGAGCACTAAGAGACGGGGAAGTGGGCGCAATGAAACTGTGCCTGCTGCTAATGCACCCAAAAAAAAAAAAAAAACATCCACCATACCCAGCTTCATGTCCAACTTAGCTGGGCGGCGTAGGACAACACTGTCCAAGTCGGACCAGTGCGAATAGTTGGTCGGTTGGATTGCTGAAGATAATGCTTCCAGTCGGTTAACCACTTCTCATCTGGGCCCTTTGCCCCCTTCCTGACCAGGCCAAATTTTGCAAAACGGACATATCTCACTTTATGTGGTAATAACTTTGGAACGCCTTTATTTATCCAAGTCATTCAGAGATTGTTTTCTCGTGACACATTGTACTTCATGATAGTCATAAATTTGAGTCAAAATATTTCACCTTTATTTATGAAAAAATCCCAAATTTACCCAAAAATTTAAAAAAATCGCAATTTTCTAAATTTCAATTTCTCTGCTTTTAAAACAGAAAGTGATACCTCATAAAATATTTATTATTTAACATTCCCCATATGTCTACTTTATGTTAGCATCATTTTGGAAATGTCATTTTATTTTTTTAGGACGTTAGAAGGCTTAGAAGTTTAGAAGCAATTCTTCAAATTTTTAAGAAAATTGCCAAAACCCACTTTATAAGGACCAGTTCAGGTCTGAAGTCACTTTGTGGGGCCTACATAGTGGATACCCCCATAAATGACCCCATTGTAGAAACTACACCCCTCAAGGTATTCAAAACCGATTTTACAAACTTTGTTAACCCTTTAGGCGTTCCACAAGAATTAAAGGAAAATGGAGATCAAATTTTTACATTTCACTTTTTTGGCAGATTTTCCATTTTAATCAATTTTTTTCTCTAACACATCGATGGTTAACAGCCAAACAAAACTCAATATTTATTACCCAGATTCTGCGGTTTACAGAAACACCCCACATGTGGTCGTAAACTGCTGTATGGGCACACGGCAGGGCGCAGAAGGAAAGGAACTCCACATGGTTTTTAGATGCCATGTCCCATTTGAAGCCCCCTGATGCACCCTTACAGTAGAAACTCCCAAGAATTGACCCCATTTTGGAAACTAGGGGATAAGGTGCCAGTTTTATTAGTACTATTTTTGGGTACATATGATTTTTTGATCATTCAATATAACACTTTATGGGGCAAGGTGACCAAAAAATTGGTTGTTTTAGCACAGTTTCTATTTATTTATTTTTACAGCGTTCACCTTAGGGGTTCAGTCAAGTGACATTTTTATAGAGCAGATTGTTACGGACGTGGCGATACCTAATATGTATACTTTTTCTCATTTATTAAAGTTTTACACAATAATAGCATTTTTGAAACCAAAAAATTATAGTTTTTTTATTTTTTGAGAGATTTTCTTATGTAGGGGCTCATTTTTTGCGGGATGTGGTGACGGTTTTATTGGTACCATTTTGTGGGACATACGCGTTTTTGATCACTTGGTGTTGCACCTTTTGTGATGCAAGGTGACAAAAATTGCTTGTTTTGACACAGTTTTTTTTTTTTTTTTTTTACGGTGTTCACCCGAGGGGTTAGCTCATGTGATATTTTTATAGAGCTGGTTTTTACGGACGCGGCAATACCTAATATGTATACTTTTTTTTATTTGTTTCACTTTAACACAATAATAGCATTTTTGAAACCAAAAAAATGATGTTTTAGTGTCTCCATGTTCTAAGAGCTATAGTTTTTTTATTTTTTGAGAGATTTTCTTATGTAGGGGCTCATTTTTTGCGGGATGAGGTGACGGTTTTATTGGTACCATTTTGTGGGACATATGCGTTTTTGATCACTTGGTGTTGCACCTTTTGTGATGCAAGGTGACAAAAATTGCTTGTTTTGACACAGTTTTCTTTATTTATTTTTTACGGTGTTCATCCGAGGGGTTAGGTCATGTGATATTTTTATAGAGCTGGTTTTTACGGACGCGGCAATACTAAATATGTCTATTTTACTTTATTTTTTCTATTTTTAATTTTTTTTTTTTATTCCTAACTTGGGAACTTTTTTTTTTTTTTACATGTGAAACTTTATTTTATTTGATTTTTTCAACCCTTTATTTTTTTTATTTTTTTTTACACTTTTCGTCCCCCATAAGGTCATACAAGACCTCTGGGGGACATTTGCTTCACTTTTTCTTTTTTTTTTCACAGTTGATTTCTCCTGTAACTGGGGCTGACATAGTAGCCCCAGTTACAGGACAAATGCACCCCTATAGAGGCTGTACAGCAGCAATCCTGCACTGTACAGCCTCACAGCAGGGCTGATCGAGGTCTCTGAGAGACCTCACACAGCCCCTGCACTCTCCGGTCCCGGCAGTCACATGACCGCCGGGCCGGAACAGGAAGCGCACAGCGCTTCCTGCTCTGCAGACACAGCGCTCGGTGAGCGCTGTGTCTGCAGCGATCGTGAAGGCAGGGACACCTGGGCACTGTCCCTGCCTTGTCTTAGGGTTGCCCTGCTGTCACTGACAGCGGGCAACCCGATCAGCAGCTGCACGATTAGCGTGCAGCTGCTATTTCTGACAGGACGTTTTAAAACGTGCTGTCAGAAATAGACGTCCACCCATAGGACGTTTATATCCTATGGGCGGACGTGAGGCGGTTAAGCACCACCCTCTCTTCCACCAAGTCCAGTCTCTGTACCCAAGAGTCTGGTCAACCAAATCCTCTCTCTAATCATCCTTCCTCCCATGGAGAGGCTTGCCAAATGAGTGATCCCACACTTGGATATTCCGAAGAGCTCTTTCCAGCGCCACTATTACATTTGGCCCTCGCGCCCAGCATGCTTAAAGAGGGCCCTGAGATATTGTGCCCTGATTCCTAACCTCTTGAGCCTTCACAGTCTCAAGAAGATGACGGTGGTGAATGGCAATCATTTGTTCATGAGGTGGATGATGATGAGACACAGTTACCAATCACTGAGGTTGTGGTTAGGTTAAGTCAGGAGGATGAGCAAAGTGAGGAAGTGGAAGAGGAGGTGGTTGACGATTAGGTCACTGACCCAACATTGGAAGGTGAAAAGCCGAGCAAGGACAGCAGTACAGAGGGGGAGGGATCTGCAGCAGCGCAACAGGCTGGAAGAGGCAGTGGGGGTGCAAAAGGGAGAAGTTGACCCACACCAAACAGGCCGTTAAACCGAGCACCCCCATGCGTAAATCTACCTTGCCAAGGGGTAGGTGTTCCGCAGTATGGTGCTTTTTTGAGGAAAGTGCAACCTGTGCTTTACCAAAATGAGCCAGGGCGTGAACACTAGCAACCTCACCACCACCAGCATGATCCGCCACATGGCATCCAAGCACCCTAATAAGTGGGTCGAACGCCTGGGTCCACAATCTGGGTCTGCGGGTCACACCACTGCCTCCTCTTCCCCTGCTGGCCAATCCCCTGTTGAAGGCGCAGGCCTAGATGCTCCTTGCCCTGCACCTGGACCTTTGCATGAACCATCAGCAACAACATCCACTTCCCTGTCCCAGTGCAGCGTCCAAATGTCCATAACACAGTTATTTGAACGTAAGCGCAAATACCCACCCACAGGCCATAGCACTAAATGTGCAACTTTCCAAATTACTGGCTCTTGAAATGTTGCCATTTAGGCTTGTGGACACTGAGGCCTTCCGCAGCCTGATGTCGGCGGCCGTCCCTCGGTACGCAGTCCCCAGCTGCCACTATTTACATCAGCATGTGTTCCAGAACATCACCCGTGCCCTGACCAATGCAGTTACTGTGAAGGTCCACTTAACTACGGACACATGGACAAGTGCTGGTGGCCAGGGATGATACATTTCCCTGACCGCACACTGAGTGAATGTTGTGGAGGTCGGGAGTGAGTCGTACCCTGGGATGGCACAGGGGCTACCCACGCCCAGGATTGCGGGCCCTACGTCCATCAGGGTCTCCGCCAGCAGCTATGTTACTGGCTCCAACCTCCACTTCTCCTCCTCCGCCTCCTCCTTCACTTCCACCTCCATCAGCAGTCAGCCATCAGTCGGTAGCTGGAAGCAGTGTAGCACTGCTGTGGGTAAGCGTCAACAGGCCGTGCTGAAGTTGATCTATTTAGGGGACAAACAGCACACTGCCGTAGAGCTGTGGCAGGGTATAAGGGACCAGACCGAGCTGTGGCTCTCGCCACTCAACCTACAACCAGGCATGGTTGTGTCTAACAATGGCCGTAACTTGGTGGTGGCTTTGGAGCTCGGCAACCTGACACACATCCCATGCCTATCCTGCGTCCTAAACTTAGTGGTTCAGCGGTTTATCAAAACCTACCCCAATTTGCCAGAGCTATAAGTGAAGGTGCACCGCGTGTGTGCCCATTTCAGCAAGTCGTCCACAGCTTCAGCCGGTCTGTCAACGCTGCAGCAGCGCTTGCGGCTTCCAGCTCACTGACTGTTGTGCGACATGAGCACTCGTTGGAACTCTACGTTCCACATGTTGGCCAGGCTTTGTGAGCAGCAGAGGGCAGTTGTGGGGTACCAGCTGCAACCTGGTTGTCGCCTTTAGAGTCAACTGCCGCTATTCACAAGCTAAGAGTGGGAATTGATGTCAGACCTCTGTGAGGTTTTAAAAAACTTTAATGAATCCACACAGATGGTTAGTGGTGATAACGCTATTATCAGCGTAACCATCCCACTGCTGTGTCTACTCAAACGATCGCTGCTCACAATTAAGGACGACGCTCTGAATGTGGCAGACGAGGAAATAGGGGAGGACATTACACAGGGTGATAGCCAGCCCACTCTCAGTTCGTCTTCTCAGTGCGAATTGGACAATGAAGAGGAGGAGGAGGAGAAGTTGGAGACAGTTGCCTCTGCTACAGAGGGTAGTACCCATGGAACTTTAATTCCATCTGTTCAGCGTGGATGGGCAGAAGAGGAGGAGGATGAGGAGATGGAGAGTCATCCTGATGTCGACATTGACGTCTTGCCTGTTGGTACTCTGGCACACATGGCTGACTTCATGTTAGGCGGCCTTTCCCGCGACCACGCGTTATACGCATTTTAGATAACACGGATTACTTCTCGACCCCCGCTACAAAGAGAACTTCTCATCTCTCATTCTTGTGGTGGAGAGGATGAGTAAAGTAGAGCAATATTAATTGTTGAGAGATTGCTCCAAAATTTTCCATCTGGCGGCAGAGTCCGTACTTCCTTAGGCAACCGAGGAAGGGAGACAAGGGGAACACACAGCAGTTCCAACAAAGGCAGTGCAACACTCTTCAAGGCATGGGACACTTTCATGACACCCCACCAGCAACCTCACCCTGAAGCGCGTACCACTAGTGGTACAAGGAGGGAAACATTTTGGAAGATGGTGAAGGAATACATAGCAGACCGTGTCAGCGTACTAAATGATCCCTCAGTGCCTTACAACTACTGGGTGTCCAAGCTGGACACGGGGCATGAACTTGTGCTCTACGCCTTGGAGGTCCTGGCCTGCCACCAGCGTTTTGTCTGAGCGTGTATTTAGTGCTGCTGGTGGCATTATAACAGATAAGCATATCTGCTTGTCCACTGGCAATGCTGACAGGTTGACTCAGATGAAAATGAACAAGGCCTGGATTGCCCCTGACTTCTCAACTCCACCAGAGGAGAGCTGAGCTGATGATGAACATAAAGGCAATTTCAATCTATCATTTATAATGTACTTAATCTACTGTACTGTATTCCCATGCACCTTTTCCACCACAAAAAAGAGTATATGGTTGAATCTTGTTTTCTCCTCCTCCTCATCCAGATTGTATATATTCCCTCCACTCTAATTTTTTTAATAGGGTCAGCTGAACAGCATGCACTCGCATATAATGTTTTAGAGCATCAGCTCACTAGCAGACCCTCGCCCCTAATGTTTTAGGGGGTCAGCTCAGCAGCAGGCCCTCGCATATAATGTTTTAGGGGGTCAGCTCACCAGCAGACCCTCGCCCCTAATGTTTTAGAGCATCAGCTCACCAGCAGGCCCTCGCATAAAATGTTTTAGAGTGTCAGCTCACCAGCAGGCACTCGCATATAATGTTTTAGAGCATCAGCTCAACTGCAGGCCCTCTCATATAATGTTTTAGAGCGTCAGATCACCAGCAGGCACTCGCATATAATGTTTTAGAGCGTCAGCTCACCAGCAGGCCCTTGCCCCTAATGTTTTAGAGGGTCAGCTCAGCAGCAGGCCCTCGCATATAATGTTTTACAGGGTCAGCTCACCAGCAGGCCCTCGCATATAATGTTTTAGAGCGTCAGCTCACCAGCAGGCCCTCGCATATAATGTTTTAGAGCGTCAGCTCACCAGCAGGCACTCGCATATAATGTTTTAGAGCGTCAGCTCACCAGCAGGCCCTCGCCCCTAATGTTTTAGAGGGTCAGCTCAACTGCAGGCCCTCGCATATAATGTTTAACAGAGTCAGCTCTTCAGCAGGCCCGCACCTAAAATCTTTTACTGGGTCTGCTCACCTGCAGGCCTGCAACTCAAATCTTTTACAGGGTCAGCTCACCTGCAGGCCTGCAACTCATGCTGCCTTGCTTTGAAGTAGTAGCCATAGCCGTTTATCAGGCTCCCTCTCTGAAATCGAACAAAGATTCCCCGTTACCGGTGGTCACCATGTTAGGCGCATAAAAGAACATCGAAAGTTGATAGGAAAGATATCAAAATGGATCGTGGACGTCACGGGGACGTGCGATCAGGCAGAAGTTATCTAGAGTCAACAAAGCGGCAGCAGGGCCTCTCCTGTATAACGTTTCCTCATCCAAAATATTGCAGTGACATTCCCTGTAATTTTTTTATTAATCATTCCAATAACAGGGCATCTTAAGAGTCCTGTATTGTTATTTATCGTCACTACCTCCCCGAGTTGGGAGTGGGTAATTGCCGCGCGCCTGCTGCCTTCCTTCAATGTTTCTGCTTTAATAACTTGACCCACCCTCTCTGGGTGGTTCACAATTAGGAAAAAAAAGTGGCAAGGCAACAACAGCCAATCTGATTTCAGCCATTGACCTCCCTTGGATGTCGTATTCCTTTCTCAGGCTGCCTCTCCGGCATCGAACCCTGATTCCCTAATACCCGTGATCACCATGGTAGGCGCAGAAAAGAACATTGAAAGCTGATAGGGCAGACATCCAAATGGATTGTCGCCATCATGGGACGTGCAATCGCCCAGAGGTTATCTAGAGTTATCAATGCGGCAGCAGGCCTTCGCCCCCTAATGTTTTTGGTCCAAATGATTTTGAGGGTCACCAGCAGGCCATCAATCATAATTTTTCAAGGGTGTGTATGATGCCCTCCTTTATGTGTAATAAAAGGTGTATTGGAGTGCCAGTTCCTTGTAATTTTTGGCAGCCCTTTCACTTAGTGCATAGACTTTATGAGTGTAGGAGTCCCACTACCTGAATAATTGTACCACAATGTGAATGAGGCCCTCCTTTATGTGATATACAGGTTGTATCGGAGTGCATCTTGCTTGTCATTTTTTGCAGCATTTGCACTTTATATACAATTTGAATATACAGGAAAGAATGTTTCTTAACAATTTTTCCTGTAAAATAGTTTTTTTTTGGAGGGGGGTTGTGCGTATTTTTGTCAGTCTGTAAAAGTGGCGTACAACTCGGAAAACATATTTCCCAGCAGCGACCTGGGAGTCCAAGATGCATCCAGACATCGTCCCCATGCTGTTCCTGATCCATTTCGGTGGTGTTTCTGTCACTTTCTGACCTTTTCCAATGGACCAGTCACCCTCCCCTCTTCAGAGCAGGGGGTGCCTGGTTGTCTCCCATTGACTTCTATAATACTCGGGTGCTCGGCCAAGCACACGAATATAGCAATGTGTTTGGCCCGAACACCCGAACACTTTGGTGCTCGATCATCACTATTTGCTTGTCATTTGCAGCGTACTCAAGTTAGGTTTAGAAATGTTCCTGGGTGTTGTAGTGCAATAGACACTAACCTGAGACGGCTGACTCTCTGCAAGGGCAGGTGATGATGAGAAATGTTCGTGACGCCAGTGCCAATTAAACGGTGGCACGCCGTTTGCTGATAGCAGGAATAACTGAGGAACCACGTGATGTTAAAACAGAATTCAAACTTTAGTAGTCATCATTTAGGGACATTGACGGAAGCGCAGTTCCTTTGAAGACAGTTGATTTTCAATACAGTTGATGCAGGCAATATATATATATATATATAGCAAGGTGACTTTAGAGTGTTAAACACAGGACTTGCAGTACAGGCAGCTTGCACTCTATTCCTGACTGATCCTGGAACATAGAAACTCTTCTCCAAGGTCCAATGCCCTAGCTCTGGCGTATATCCTTGGTTTTATCTCTATCAAGTACCTCCTCTGTAGTCTTGAGTACCTCTTGCTTTTCTTGACTTGCCTCTGTCTCTCTCTCTCAGTTTCCTCAGGCTGATTAGCTGTGGTGTTCCTGCTTCTGCATATATATATTCAGGAGGGGAACCTTTTCCTTGGATCTGGAACCTGGTTACAGGGACTGCATTACCCTCTCCTGGTCCACAGGCTTCAGGCCTGGACTTGACTCTGACATAGCCTAATCTCTGGTTAGACTAGACTACAGACTTCAGACTCCAACCACAACTCCAACTCTAGACTGACTTTTCCTTCCCTGACTGGGCCTTATATAACCTAGGACTCCCTAGCTCCCTCTAGTGACTAAGAGCTAGAATGACACCCCTAGCAGGCCTGTACATGCACATTTTACAGTAACAGGGAAGTACATAGCATTACATTACATTACATTTTATGAAGATGACTTATACCAACTTCCCCATAGATAAGGGGGGGCGACAGCACACCAAGTGACCTTTCTGTAGTGACAGGCATTACAGTCCCCGTACACTACATACCCCACTGCTTTAAGCTGAGTACGACCTCGTACTCCATCAGGGCCCGCCCAACTGGAATCTTTACCTGAAACAGAAAAAGACACATGCAGGCATACATATATGTCATTCATCTGCATTTACATTCATATCAGGTCCAATTGGCAAAGGTGAAGGGTGATGACAAGGGGCGTCGTTCTCTTCTCTCAGGATAGTGAATGGGACTGGGGCGCTGACCTGGCACAGCGTGACATTAATACCAGGATAGTCCATGACAATGAATAAGTCCATATTAGAACAGCAAGAAACGGTAAAACAGTATAAAAGTTATTGGAGGCTCAAAGAACAAATATGAGTCCGTACCCCGGTTATTTTCCTATAAATCACAGAGGCTCTCATGCGGTGGAGTCCATCTCTGGGCACATTTCCTTTTAAAAGAGCAAAAATCTCAGAGGCTCAGGTTCTTTTGAGTCTATCTCCGGGCACGGTTCCTTAGTATCAAGTTGCACAATAAAATTGTATAATATAAAACAAGTGCTGTAATACCCCTGATCAACCTGAAAAGGGGGGTAAGGGTAAAAGGTGCAACAACGGAACAGGCACAACGTGGTGGAAAATAGCAAAAGCAGGCAGGAGATCCTGGAAACAACCTTGGCTTTGTTAAGTTTATTATTTCAGTGAGTGACACCTACCACTGAGCCGTGGATGAACTGGCAGCAGCAACAAAGGACCAGAAAACATAGGACTCCTGTCCTGGAAGGGTTAACAACATCATTCTTTGGTGAAATAAAGCAAAGGCCTAGCAGGCTGATTCACAGGGGTATGTCATAATTACCCGGCTCTGCTGGCAAGTACGGCCTGTAGTAGTCCTCTACAGGAGGATGTGCCCACATAACGGTGTCAGGGGGCAGCTGCAAGGTAAAGGGGCCCCTAATAGGTATTGGCCCCATGGGCCTAGGGGTAGACCCTCGGGTGGACCGTACCGGTCCCGGCATAATGATTGTGGGTGGTGCTGCATTGGGTACCGCCGCCGCAAGCGGTCCGGTGGGCTCTGTGCAGCAGTTCACAGCAATAGCGGGTCCTCTTTGGGGCCGCAACGGAGCGGGGGTGACAGAAGGTGGTCTACGGGTGGTGACAGGCACCCTTACCTCATCCTCCTTAGGCGGCGTCCGGATCCTGGCGGTGGCAATCCCGCGCAGCTCCCGCAACTTTTCCTCCAGCCGGACGATCTGGTCACCAATGCTCTCTGTGTCGGAATCGCTGTCCTCGGCTGGCGCCGCCGGCGCAGGTACAGTCAACGATGGCTCGGACGCGGCCTCTGCAGATTCCGGTGGCGCATCGGGTCTCCTACCCTTCCGGATATTCTCCAAGGTAACCCGAAGTCCTTTCAAATTCTCCATGTCCTGTACGGTCTTCTCCCGACGAGGCAGCTCGGGGGAAGGATAGGGGCTCACCCATTTTTCCAACACGGTTGGCTGCCAGAAGACATTAGGCCCAATGAAGGAGCCCCGCTCTTGGAAGGAGTGATGGGCCGGCTCTGGAGAGCGTTCAGGTTCCCGCTCGCAGCCAGAGTAGTCTTCTTCTGCCTCCCAGTCCTCAGGTTCTCGCTTGGGACGGGTCACGGCAGTTGCATAAGGGCCTCTCAGGCTCTCGGCAGGGGTGAACTCCACTTCCTCTCCCTCGCGGAGGCTGTGCTGATAGGAAGGGAGGTAGTCTCTCTTGACAGATCTTCTGTTAACATATAAGTCTCTGCCAGTTAGATAATCTTGGATGAACCCGTAGCCACGGGTTTTGTCAAAGGACACCACCACTCCCTTTCTCCTTTCCAGGCGGGGTTGGGTGTTGGTGTGTCGTTCATGGATAGTCTTGGTCAGTTCCTCATAATATATTTTAGTCTTTGTATTCCGCTTTATAGCGGCCTCCCGGATCTCTGCCATTAGTGAGGACCACTTGAAAGAGGGCTGAAAGAAGTCTCTCCAAGAGCCATAGCAGGGCTCTGGTTCTTTCTCCCGTGGCGGGCAGGCGGGTTTCTCCGGTCCCGGAGAGTAGGCCGGTGGAGCGTCCTCAGGCTCTACACCAACATTATCCATCTTTGATATTTCAGGCGCGGACGTTGCAGCAAAGCTCTGCTCACTCTCCAACATGCTCGATCCTTCTCTGGAGAGCGATAGGGTGGCGCCAATAAGATCAGCCAGATCCTCCCATTGCACTGGTAGGCCGCCCCCCAGGTATTCCAGTATGGGGAAGGCGGAGTCCATGCTGGCCGACATGCAAATGTCCAGATAAGCAGTGGCGCCTGACCTTGAACTCCTTCCCGCTATTTCCTCAAAAAGGCGCCAATTTTTCCCGCTTTTTCGGGATGAAGATGACGCAGCAGCTATTTCAGTAGCCTCAGCGGCCATCTTTGGTAGAAGCGCTGTCTATTCACTGACAGCAAGCAGGATGATGAAAAGTCCACAAAACCACACTCCGATGTGGCGATTTCTTTCCTCTTGATAGCGCAACACTGCACAGCGCTTTTTGGAGGTTTTAGGGACACTTTTAGTATGTTTTTCGGTCCACAAAGTTCACTTTAATAAAACAGGCAATTTGTCACTTTGGTCACAGGGCAACTGTATAAGGCACAAAGTTCACGCTTCTTGCACTAGAAAGCGTGCGTATCCTGTTCGTGACGCCAAAAGAGAGGTGCAGCGTACTCAAGTTAGGTTTAGAAATGTTCCTGGGTGTTGTAGTGCAATAGACACTAACCTGAGACGGCTGACTCTCTGCAAGGGCAGGTGATGATGAGAAATGTTCGTGACGCCAGTGCCAATTAAACGGTGGCACGCCGTTTGCTGATAGCAGGAATAACTGAGGAACCACGTGATGTTAAAACAGAATTCAAACTTTAGTAGTCATCATTTAGGGACATTGACGGAAGCGCAGTTCCTTTGAAGACAGTTGATTTTCAATACAGTTGATGCAGGCAATATATATATATATAGCAAGGTGACTTTAGAGTGTTAAACACAGGACTTGCAGTACAGGCAGCTTGCACTCTATTCCTGACTGATCCTGGAACATAGAAACTCTTCTCCAAGGTCCAATGCCCTAGCTCTGGCGTATCTCCTTGGTTTTATCTCTATCAAGTACCTCCTCTGTAGTCTTGAGTACCTCTTGCTTTTCTTGACTTGCCTCTGTCTCTCTCTCTCAGTTTCCTCAGGCTGATTAGCTGTGGTGTTCCTGCTTCTGCATATATATATTCAGGAGGGGAACCTTTTCCTTGGATCTGGAACCCGGTTACAGGGACTGCATTACCCTCTCCTGGTCCACAGGCTTCAGGCCTGGACTTGACTCTGACATAGCCTAATCTCTGGTTAGACTAGACTACAGACTTCAGACTCCAACCACAACTCCAACTCTAGACTGACTTTTCCTTCCCTGACTGGGCCTTATATAACCTAGGACTCCCTAGCTCCCTCTAGTGACTAAGAGCTAGAATGACACCCCTAGCAGGCCTGTACATGCACATTTTACAGTAACAGGGAAGTACATAGCATTACATTACATTACATTTTATGAAGATGACTTATACCAACTTCCCCATAGATAAGGGGGGGCGACAGCACACCAAGTGACCTTTCTGTAGTGACAGGCATTACAGTCCCCGTACACTACACATTGTCCTCTTTAACATGGGCTTTTAGTGGTTTAGGGGGTTGTAGAGGAATAGGAATGGGAATCTGCTTTTCTTCGCATTTTGGTGCACAAGATGGTGCACAATTTCTATTTCCCCTCTTTGCACAAATGGAAACCCCAAATGAATAAACATCAAAACAACATCTCTGTAGGTAAAACAAATCTAATTTAAAAAGTTTGCATGTTTATGTAACTTTTAATTTGTTTACAACGGGTCAATTATAAATATTGGATAAAAATGCACTTTAAAAGAGTTTTTAAAAATGTTACTGACAGTAAGGAATACACTGAAATAAAAAGAAATCAGCCTTACTCACTTGCTCAATCCCCAGCTGCTCCTTATCTACTATTCCTGTGGTCCTGACACATTGCACTGACTACTTCATGTGACAGCTGCCGCCACTTACTGGACTCAGCAGTCATGTGAGGTAGTTAGGTTTTGTTTGGCTGCACTGATAACTTGCCCAACTGCCCCACGTGACCTCTGAGGTCGGTAATTAGCTGCAACGATCAAGTTGAGTAGTTGGTGATTAGAGATGTCCCGAACTATTCGCCGGCGAACAGTTCCCGGCGAACATCGCTTGTTCGCGTTCGCCGCGGCGGGCGAACATATGCGATGTTTGGTCCGCCCCTATACATCATCATTGAGCAAACTTTGTCCCTGTACCTCACAGTCAGCAGACACATTCCAGCCAATCAGCATACCCTCCCTCCCAGCCCCTTCCACCTCCTATCAAAAAGAAAGGACAGCATCAATCTTAGATTCATTCTGAAGCTGCAGTGTTAGTTAGAGCAGGGAGAGTGCTGCTGCTGAATTAATAGGGAAATAGTTAGCTAGGCCAGTGTTCTGTGTCCACTCCAGTCCTCAAAGACTCATCTGATCTGCTGTAAGGACAGCGTCCTGACAGCACCCCAAAAAGCCCTTTTTAGGGCTAGTACATCAGTCTGCTTTTTTTAAATTTATTTATTATTTTTATATATATATACTGTATATATATATTGCAGTTGCCTGCCAGTGTGTGTCAGGGCCACAGAGTGTACTGTGCCCACTGCAAGTGCCCACCACTCATATCTGGTGGCACAGTAGCTTGCAGTTAAAAAAGTAATACAATTTTTTCTCTGTAATATAATTGCAGTTGCCTGTCAGTGTGTGTGAGGCCCACAGAGTGTACTGTGCCCACTGCCAGTGCCCACCACTCATATCTGGTGGCACAGTAGCTTGCAGATAAAAAAGTAATACAATTTTTTCTCTGTAATATAATTGCAGTTGCCTGCCAGTGTCTGTCAGGCCCACAGAGTGTACTGTGCCCACTTCCAGTGCCCACCACTCATCTGGTGGCACAGTAGCTTGCAGATAAAAAATGAATACCATTTTTTCTCTGTAATATAATTGCAGTTGCCTGCCAGTGTGTGTCAGGCCCACAGAGTGTACTGTGCCCACTACCAGTGCCCACCACTCATATCTGGCGGCACAGTAGCTTGCAGATAAAAAAAAGTAATACCATTTTTCTCTGTAATATAATTGCAGTTGCCTGCCAGTGTGTGTCAGGCCCACAGAGTGTACTGTGCCCACTACCAGTGCCCACCACTCATATCTGGTGGCACAGTAGCTTGCAGATAAAAAAGTAATACAATTTTTCTCTGTAATATAATTGCAGTTGCCTGCCAGTGTGTGTCAGGCCCACAGAGTGTACTGTGCCCACTGCCAGTGCCCACCACTCATATGTGGTGGCACAGTAGCTTGCAGATAAAAAAGTTATACAATTTTTTCTCTGTAATATAATTGCAGTTGCCTGCCAGTGTGTGTCAGGCCCACAGAGTGTACTGTGCCCACTGCAAGTGCCCACCACTCATATCTGGTGGAAAAGTAGCTTGCAGATAAAAAAGTTATACAATTTTTTCTCTGTAATATAATTTCAGCTGCCTGCCAGTGTGTGTCAGGCCTACAGACTGTACTGTGCCCACTGCCAGTGCCCACCACTCATATCTGGTGGCACAGTAGCTTGCAGATAAAAAAGTAATACAATTTTTTCTCTGTAATATAATTGCAGTTGCCTGCCAGTGTGTGTCAGGCCCACAGAGTGTACTGTGCCCACTGGCAGTGCCCACCACTCATATCTGGTGGCACAGTAGCTTGCAGATAAAAAAGTAAAAAAAAAATTATCTGTGATATAATTGCAGTTGCCTGCCAGTGTGTGTCAGGCCCACAGAGTGTACTGTGCCCACTACCAGTGCCCACCACTCATATGTGGTGGCACAGTAGCTTGCAGATAAAAAAGTAATACAATTTTTTCTCTGTAATATAATTGCAGTTGCCTGCCAGTATGTGTCAGGCCCACAGAGTGTACTATGCCCACTGCCAGAGCCCACCACTCATATCTGGTGGCACAGTAGCTTGCAGATAAAAAAGTAATACATTTTTTTCTCTTTTATATAATTGCAGTTGCCTGCCAGTGTATGTCAGGCCCACAGAGTGTACTGTGCCCACTGCCAGTGCCCACCACTCATATCTGGTGGCACAGTAGCTTGCAGATAAAAAAGTAATACCATTTTTTCTCTGTAATATAATTGCAGTTGCCGCCAGTGTGTGTCAGGCCCACAGAGTGTACTGTGCCCACCACTCATATCTGGTGGCACAGTACCTTGCAGATAAAAAAGTAATAAATTTTTTTCTCTGTAATATAATTGCAGTTTCCTGCCAGTGTGTGTCAGGCTCACAGACTGTACTGTACCCACTGCCCATCACTCATATCGGGTGGCACAGTACCTTGCATGCATGGTACCACTAATCTAAAAAAAAATGACAGGCAGAGGCAGGCCACCCCGCAGGGGCCGTCGTGGTGCTGTGATTTCCTTTGGCCCTAGAATAATGCCCAGTGTTCAGAGGCCACGTACCCTGAACTCGAAAAGTTCTGAGGACATAGTTGACTGGCTAACACAGGACACCCAATCTTCTACAGCTTCCGCTCGGAACCTTGACGCACCATCCTCCTCCAGCTCAGCTTCGGGCACCTCTTAAGTTGCCACTCGCCCACCTGCCGCCACCACCAACACTAGCACCACAGCCGCTTCACTTGATCTGTCAGAGGAGTTATTTACACATCAGTTGGAAGAAATGAGTGATGCTCAACCATTATTGCCATAGGATGTAGATAACAGGGATATGTCTCAGTCAGGCAGCATTACACACATGGACGTACGGTGTGATGATGATGATGTTGTACCCGCTGCTGCTTCCTTTGCTGAGTTGTCAGATACAAGTGAAGCAGTTAATGATGACGATGTGTCCGTGGATGTCACGTGGGTGCCCGCTCGAAGAGAAGAAGAACAGGAGGAAAGTTCAGATGGGGAGACAGAGAGGAGGAGGAGACGAGTTGGAAGCAGGGGGAGGTCGTTGCAAGGAGCTAGTGGCACAGTCAGACAGCATGTATCGGCACCCGGGGTCAGCCAGACCGCACGCCAATCAATGCATGCTGTTGCCACCACCAGAATGCCATCATTGCAAAGCTCAGCAGTGTGGCATCTTTTTTGTGTGTCTGCCTCTGATAACAGCGATGCCATTTGCAACCTGTGCCAAAAGAAACTGAGTCGTGGGAAGTCCAACACCCACATAGGTACAACTGCTTAGCGAAGGCACCTGATCTCACATCACAAATGCTTATGGGATCAACACATGATGAGTACAAGCAGCACACAAACTCAAAGCCACCATCCTCCTCCTGGTCCAGCATCTTCAGCCACGTCAACCACTGATGTCCTCCTTTCCCCCTCTCAACCACCCGCCACTCTGCCTCTCACCTTCAGCAGTTCCTGCTCATCTGCCCACAGTAAGGTGTCTGTCAAGGAAATGTTTGAGCGTAAGAAGCCAATGTCACAGAGTCACCCCTTTGCCCGGCGTCTGACAGCTGGCTTGTCGGAACTTTTAGCCAGCTAGCTTTTACCATACAAGCTGGTGGAGTCTGAGGCCTTCAAAAAATTTGCAGCTATTGGGACACCGCAGTGGAAGGTACCCGGCCGAATTTTTTTTTCACAAAAGGCAATCCCCAACCTGTACTCTATTGTGGAAAAGGAAGTCATGGCATGTCTGGCACACAGTGTTGGGGCAAGGGTCCATCTGACCACTGATACCTGGTCTGCAAAGCACGGTCAGGGCAGGTATATCACGTACACTGCGCATTGGGTAAACCTGCTGACGGCTGCCAAGCATGGAATGCGTGGCTCTGCAGAGGAGTTGGTGACACCGCCACGACTTGCAGGCAGGCCTGCTGCCACCTTCTCTACTCCTCCTACTCCATCCTCTTCCATAACCTCCTCGGCTGAGTCCTCTTCTGCTGCTGCGTCTTGCTCCACATCAACTGCACCCCCCCCCAGCTCCCCAGGGGCTATTCCACATCCCGGATACGACAGTGTCACGCCGTCTTTGGGTTGACTTGCCTGAAAGCAGAGAGTCACACCGGACCAGCACTCCTGTCCGCCCTGAACGCACAGGTGGATCAGTGGCTGACCCCGCACCAACTGGAGATCGGCAAAGTGGTGTGTGACAACGGAAGCAATTTGTTGGCGGCATTGAATTTGGGCAAGTTGACACATGTGCCGTGCATGGCACATGTGTTGAATCTGATCGTCTGATCGTACAACGTTTTGTGCATTAGTACACAGGGTTACAGGACGTCCTCAAGCAGGCCAAAAGGTGTGTGGCCATTTCAGGCGTTCCTACACGGCCATGGCGCACTTTTCAGATATTCAGCGGCGAAACAACATGCCAGTGAGGCGCTTGATTTGCGACAGCCCGACACATTGGAATTCAACACTCCTAATGTTCGACCGCCTTCTCCAACAGGAAAAAGCCATCAACAAGTATTTGTATGACAGGGTGCTAGGACAGCCTCTGCGGAGCTAGGTATTTTTTTTGCCACGTTACTGGACGCTCATGCGCAATACCTGTAGGCTCATGCGTCCTTTTGAGGAGGTGACAAACCTAGTCAGTCGCACCGAAGGCAAAATCAGCGACATCATCCCATTTGTTTTCTTCCTGGAGCGTGCCCTGCGAAGAGCGCTGGATCAGGCCGTAGATGAGCGTGAAGAGGAAGAGGAAGAGTTGTAGTCACCATCACCACCAGAAACAGCCTTATCAGCATCGCTTGCTGGACCTGCGGCAACGCTGGAAGAGGAGTCTGAGGAAGAGGAGTCAGAGGAGGAATGTGGCTTTGAGGAGGAGGAAGACCAACCACAGCAGGCATCCCAGGGTGCTCGTTGTCACCTATCTGGTACCCGTGGTGTTGTACGTGGCTGGGGGGAAGAACAGACCTTCAATGAGTGAGGACGAGGAACGGGACATGAGTAGCTCGGCATCCAATCTTGTGCAAATGGGGTCTTTCATGCTGTCATGCCTGTTGAGGGACCCTCGTATAAAAAGGCTGAAGGAGAATGACCTGTACTGGGTGGCCACGCTACTAGACCCCCGGAATAAGCAGAAAGTGGCTGAAATGTTACCGGAAGTCGGAAAGGATGCAGCAGTTCCAAAACAAGTTAAAAAGTATGCTTTACACAGCGTATAAGGGTGATGTCACAGCACAACGGGAATCTAACAGGGGAAGAGGTGAAAGTAATCCTCCTCCTACCACGACCACGCCGGCAAGGACAGGACGCTTTACAGACATGTTGTTGATGGAGGACATGCAGAGCTTTTTAAGTCCTACGCATCGCCACAGACCTTCGGGGTCCACCCTCAGAGAACGACTCGACCGACAGGCAGCAGACTACCTCGCCTTAACTGCAGATATCGACACTCTGAGGAGCGATGAACCCCTTGACTACTGGGTGTGCAGGCTTGACCTGTGGCCTGAGCTATCCCAATTTGTGATAGAACTTCTGGCCTGCCCCGCTTCAAGTGTCCTGTCAGAAAGGACCTTCAGCGCAACAGGAGGTATTGTCACTGAGAAGAGAAGTCGCCTAGGTCAAAAAAGTCTAGATTACCTCACCTTTAGTAAGATGAATGAGGCATGGATCCCGAAGGGACTGACAGTGGGGGATGCATTTGACTAAAAAAGGCCTGATGAGGTGCCTTGGGCTAAAAATGGTCCACACGCTGCTGTATTTAATCTCTGCATGCCGGATGACTTGAGTGACTTCTCCGCCACCAACTAGGGTTCAAGCCGCAATGTTTTAGTGCACTTTCTGCCTGGAAAACATAAATTTTTCCAGCCGCTGCTACAGCAGCGGCTGCAACAGCAGCGGCTGCAACAATACCTAATTTTTCAGGCATGTGTACATGCCTAATTTTTCTGGCCTCTGGTGCTGCAGTGTGGCTGCAAAAACAAAACAAAAGGCACATACATGTGTCAATTCCCCTTCGTGATCGTTACCTTGTTGTGGTGAAGGGGCTTGCGTATCACAATGAAGCGATCACCTCTATGAGTGTTTTGGCAATGGCAATGTTGGCACACCCCAGATGATAAGGTCATTGCTTCATTGTGAACAGACCAAAAGCGATCGGCTGGATAATTTTGCATAGAAAAAACACAAATTTTCTTTGTGATCATCTAAGGTGATCATTAAAGCCTACTAGGCCAACAATGGGCCCACACTGCAGAATCATTGTTTTCTGGGTCATTTAACTGTCACTGAACTACCTCAGCACGACCATAGGCTTTGAAAAAACCCCATCGCCTGCAATCTCCCAAACATGCGCACGAGAACAGTCATCACCACACCAAGATTGACGCATACAGGAATAAAATTTATGTCATGAGTGTGTCAACTATTGACAACTCTTTGCGGTTGTCTAAAATCTATTTGATACACGTCCCTTGATAGGGGACGTAACAGGGATTAAACTGATAGGAATAGTACTACTTAACCACTCATATAGGGTGGCACAGTACATCGCACGGCGCACGCGCAGTGCCCCAAATTGAAAGTAAGAGGACCGACCAACCATCTTTTTCCATCTCCCGGTTCCTAAAATCGATTCCATACACCGGCCCCTGATAGGGGACGTAACAGGGATTAAACTGATAGGAATAGTACTACTTAACACACCACTCATATAGGGTGGCACAGTACATTGCACGGCGCACGCGCAGTGCCCAAAATTGGAAGTAAGAGGACCGACCAACCATCTTTTTCCATCTCCCGGTTCCTAAAATCTATTCCATACACCGGCCCCTGATAGGGGACATAACAGGGATTAAACTGATAGGAATAGTACTACTTAACACACCACTCATATAGGGTGGCACAGTACATTGCACGGCGGACGCGCAGTGCCCAAAATTGGAAGTCAGAGGACCGACCAACCATCTTTTTCCATCTCCCCGTTCCTAAAATCTATTCCATACACCGGCCCCTGATAGGGGACAAAACTGAGATTAAACTGATAAGAACAGATTTTTTTAATTTAAAAAAAAAGAGGACAGCCTGGGTATTTTTTGGCCGCGTTACTGAACACTCATGCACAATGGCTGTAGGCTCATGCGTCCTTTTGCGGAGGTGACAAACCTGGTCAGTCAAACCCAAGGCATCGACCTCATCCCATATGCGTTTTTTCTGGAGCGTGCCCTGCGAAGAGTGCTGGATCAGGCCGTAGATGAGCATGAAGAGGAAGAGTTGTGGTCACCATCACCACCAGAAGCAGCCTTGTCGTCGTCGATTGCTGGACCTGCGGCAACGCAGAGAGAGGAGTCTGAAGAAGAGGAGTCAGAGGAGGAAGGTGGCTTTGAGGAGGTGGAAGACCAACCACAGCAGGCGTCCCAGGGGGCATGTTGTCACCTTTCGGGGACCCTTGGTGTTGTACGTGGCTGGGTGGAGGAAGAGACCTTCAATGACGCCAGTGAGGACAAGGAACGGGACATGGCTAGCTTGGTATCCAACCTTGTGCAAATGGGGAGTTTGCGGTTGTGCAAATGGACTGTTTGCAGTTGTTTGCAGTGCGTTAAACGGGGAGTTTGGTCTGTCAGAGTTTGGTCTTTTACTGTAAATCGGGCGAAACCCTTACACTACCTGATCGATACAACATCATACCTGATGTTTTAAAACACGTTATTCCAAACAATTTAGGAATGTTAGGTGATTCATGCCCTTTATGGATTAAAACCCGACTCTGCGTCAACTACGTAATTTTCCATGGGAGTTTTGCCATGGATCCCCCTCCGGCATGCCACAGTCCAGGTGTTAGTCCCCTTGAAACAACTTTTCCATCACTATTGTGGCCAGAAAGAGTCCCTGTGGGTTTTAAAATTCACCTGCCTATTGAAGTCTATGGCGGTTCGCCCGTTTGCGAACATTTGCAGAAATTCGCGTTCGCGAATGGAAAATTTTATGTTCGCGACATCTCTATTGGTGATGTCATCACTGCAGCGCCAGAAACAAAGTCTGCCAGGACAACCTCTGAAATTGAACTGAAGAGAGCTGAAACACAAAGTAGCAATTTCCCAATTCAATGCATAAGAGTAATTTACATATACTCTGAACTTTTCGTGTTAACTAGTAAAATAGACGCGAAGAGGACCGCAACATGAGTAATTTTGTGTGTGAAATGAGTACGAAAAAGGGAATGACAATGTGTTTTCTGTAAAAGAACTAATTAGCCGTGTGTGTCCTGTAGTTGCATATGTTTGCATTACTAATTAATCCATAGGAGGTACATATCATTATGTCAAAAGGAGGTATTCCTTTAATTAGAAGGTGCCCTTGAGTACCATGTCTGTGAATACTAATTGCTTACAATAAATGTCCCAAGACTTGTCTCGAAATAAAACTTGTTGAGGACAGCAAATTGGGAGATATCAGCTGGTCTCATCTGATAAGTAAACACTCTTCTGTTTGCATTGGCGATACTATAAATCAAGCTGTTGTTAGATCGCTTTCCTGGGCTCCAGAAGAGTCTGTTACAGGATCTGCACCATCCTTTTTCATGTTCCAGAAAGTCTGTACAGCAAACTTTAACATGGCTTGTAACCTCTTCTGACATTACTGTTTTAGTAATTACTTGCACTCTCCGTGTAATAGTAAGTCTGGAGCATCTATTCTTTTGCCTCTATGTTGTGCCATTCCTTTATCATTCCTACCAAAAGTCATTAATGAATTGCCAGCAGGCGAAGGTCTAATGAAGGTCCAGATGGGTGTTACCAGTTGGGAGTCTGACACTGGCAGCACTGATTTGATAGTGTCAGAGTGTGCAGGAACACACTGCCAACTGGTAACACCCAGATGGACGTCCATTGCAAAGTGCTAGCAATTCGTCCATAAGGTCTAGCAGAGCTAATAAAGCATAGCGCCATAAGAATAGATGATCTAGAATTGTTATTGCAGTGGGCAGCACAGTGGCTCTGTGGTTAGGACTAGAGAACTTGCAGAAAAATGCATCCACTTCTCCAGCACTTCCATAAAACATATCTTCTTTATTCAGTTACAATTAAAAACATTTTGTACAAATGCAAACAGCAGCCTACATGTTTCGGACTCCTTAGCCATGGCCCTGCCTTAGCACTAGTGCCTTGTATCACTGGGGTTCTAGGTTCAAATCTGACCAAAGGCAACATCTGAATGGAGAGAAAATGACTGGGCACACCTAAGGATATTTAGTGACTAATGTTTATTAAGTTAAAAAGACAAATAAGTTGCGAAAATTGAAATATCAGATATATAGGTACGACAGTAAAAAGTAGGACAGTAAAAGGTTTATAATGCTTCCATACTTTGGGCAATATTTCATATAGAAAAGTTCATATAAAATATCTGTATAAAAAGTTCTGTGTATTTGTGGTTGACGTGTAGACCAGTCACTGGGTAGTAACGGTGCCGCCCGTGACCAGTAACTATACCTCAGACACAAATGGACAGATAAAATCAATGCAAGGTAAATAAACTGATATAAAAGCAGCAATCTGATAACGATAAGAGTACAGTACAAACAGTGATTAGTTGATAAAAAGCTTTGTAGGAGTGTAAGCCGCGATCAGATATTGAAAATGTAGTGATGAACTTGACATAGGTATTCACTGACCCGGAATGGTCATGGGAGTCCAGGTAAATCAAATGTCAGTTAGGAATAACAAACTAGCCTTGGTATGGCAAAGGTGCAGTAATCGTAAGCTTTAGCTTACTCCATAGCTGACTCAGCGGCGTCCCGCTTTCAGTCAGAGAAGGATCCGACAATAGGATGGTAATAGATTAAGGAACAGTCTTACCGGTGTGAGTGCACCACATCGATCCTAATTAGGAACAAGCTCGTACCGTTTTTATAAAGAAAAGCCGGACTGAAACTTTCCCCCGGAGAGCTGTGACACTGCAACCGCATCCAAACAAGCGGGACCACGTGCAGCAAGCCAAATGGCTAACAGGCGACCCAGATTACCTATTGTGGGATCCACCTGACCGTAACGAAAAATCCGGGAACAAAGTTCCGATAGACGGCAGAGGCTTCTTCTACACGTGAGAAACCCTCCAACACCGGTAAGACTGTTCCTTAATCTATTACCATCCTATTGTCGGATCCTTCTCTGACTGAAAGCGGGACGCCGCTGAGTCAGCTATGGAGTAAGCTAAAGCTTACGATTACTGCACCTTTGCCATACCAAGGCTAGTTTGTTATTCCTAAGTGACATTTGATTTACCTGGACTCCCATGACCATTCCAGGTCAGTGAATACCTATGTCAAGTTCATCACTACATTTTCAATATCTGATCGCGGCTTACACTCCTACAAAGCTTTTTATCAACTAATCACTGTTTGTACTGTACTCTTATCGTTATCAGATTGCTGCTTTTATATCAGTTTATTTACCTTGCATTGATTTTATCTGTCCATTTGTGTCTGAGGTATAGTTACTGGTCACGGGCGGCACCGTTACTACCCAGTGACTGGTCTACACGTCAACCACAAATACACAGAACTTTTTATACAGATATTTTATATGAACTTTTCTATATGAAATATTGCCCAAAGTATGGAAGCGTTATAAACCTTTTACTGTCCTACTTTTTACTGTCGTACCTATATATCTGATATTTCAATTTTCGCAACTTATTTGTCTTTTTAACTTAATAAACATTAGTCACTAAATATCCTTAGGTGTGCCCAGTCATTTTCTCTCATTTTCTCCTCTTTAACAGCGGGGTGACGCTGTAAGATTGAGAGCACCCTTCTTTGGTGTGTCAACCACCCTGTGCATCCGACTAATACAATTTTATCTGAACATCTGAATGGAGTTTGTATGTTCTCCCCATGTTTGTGTTGGTTTCTTCCCATACTGACAGAGAATTTAGATTGTGAGCCCCACTGGGGACAGCAAGTGAGGATAATGTCTCAAGCGCTATGGAATATGTCAGCGTTAGATAAGTGAGTAAAATAAATAGTTGCTAAAACAGACATGTCCGGAGAGGTTACAAGTTCTCTTTAAAGAGAATCTGTCTCCACAAAATGCAATCTGCATGTAGCATGTTAAAGGGAACCTGTCACGTGTCTGAGCGGCAGACATCATGTTATAGAGCAGGAGGCGCTGAGCAGATTGATATACAGGTAGAGTTTTATGGGAAAAGATTCAGTAAAGCTTGTAATTTATTCATTTAAATTCCTGCTCATTCTGGGCTTTGAAGTCCAGGAGGCGGTCCTATCAGTGATTGACAGCCTTCCCTCTTTTATATAAAAAAAATCTATAAAATGATGTCTGTAACTTAAATCACATTTTAATGGTGATAGGTTTCCTTTAAAGAGCTGAGCAGACATATACTGTAATTTGTTACTATAATTTATACAAACTTGTAATTTATACATTTAAATCTCCTCTTTCTGACTCCATTGTTCACAGGAGAGGTGTTGTCAGTGACGGATAGCATTCTCTGTGTAAGGCTACTTTCACACCTGCGTTCAGGTGTCCGCTCGTGAGCTCCGTTTGAAGGGGCTCACAAGCGGCCCTGAACGCAGCCGTCCGGCCCTAATGCATTCTCAGTGGATGCGGATCCGCTCAGAATGCATCCGTCTGCCAGCGTTCAGCCTCCGCTCCGCTCAGTGAGCGGACACCTGAACGCTGCTTGCAGCGTTCGGGTGTCCGCCTGGCTGTGCGGAGGCGAGCGGATCCGTCCAGACTTACAATGTAAGTCAATGGGGACGGATCCGTTTGAAGATGACACTATATGGCTCAATCTTCAAACGGATCCGCCCCCATTGACTTTCAATGTAAAGTCTGGACGGATCCGCTCAAGCTACTTTCACACTTAGAAATTTTTCTAAGTTATAATGCAGACGGATCCGTTCTGAACGGATGCAAACGTCTGCATTATAGGAGCGGATCCGTCTGATGAAACATCAGACGGACCCGCTCCGAACGCTAGTGTGAAAGTAGCCTAAGTGTGTATACTGAGATAGCTGTCAGTCACTGAGAGCTGTACATGGTGATTGATAGCATTATCTTTGTAAGTGTGTATACAGAGATAGTTGTCAGTCATTGATAGCTGTACACAGGGACGTGTTATCATTGATTAATAGCATTCTCTATGTAAGTGTGTATACAGAGATAGTTGTCAGTCATTGATAGCTGTACACAGGGAGGTGTTATCAGTGATTGATAATATTCTCTGTGTAAGTGTGTATACAGAGATAGCTGTCAGTCATTGATAGCTGTACACGGGGGAGGTGTTATCATTGATTGATAACACTCTCTGTGTAAGTGTGTATACACATATAGCTGTCAGTCACTGATAACTGTACACGGGGGAGGTGTTATCACTGTTTGATAGAATTCTCTGTGCGTGTGTAACCTTGATATTCAGTAAAAGCTCGGTAGCACTTACTATAGTGTCAGTGCCCTAGTATTGTATAGAATACCCAGGGCCGGCATTAGGGGGGGAAACTTGGCAATTGCCCAGGGCCCCCAACATGGAAGGGGGCCCCCTGCTTCAGGCTCTTCAGCTGAACGTCCGTGGCAGCCAGCGAGCGTTCAGCAGAAGAGAGCTCAGTGCAGAGACGCGGCCAACTAGTCTGCGCAACTGCCAGCCATGCTCCTTGTATTTGTCGGCCGCACAGTGATAAGGGAGGAAGAGAGCGTCCCTCCCTTCCCCACTATGATGCGCCACTGCCACCAATGAAATCACAAGGGGAGGGACCTCTGAAGCTGAAGCACCAATGAAAAACACTTATAATTAAAAGACGAGGAGGGAGGGAATACAAATGAACCAAGGTCCTCTGCTGGCTGTTTCTGAGGTGAGGCAAGCTAGCCAGAGAGTGCCCAGTGAAGCAGCAGCATCTTCACAAGACCACAACCACAATTGCTATTTGCCAGTCCCAGTCATTAGCAGCCCAGCCCCCTGACCCCACAGGGTGTAGCAGAAGGACTCAGATATCCCAGACTGTCCATACTGTATACAAATTATTAGCCTGCCTAAAAATAAAGGCAGGCAATGAAAGTGTTATTTTTCTTCTCAATGCACCTTGATTCCTTCCTTTGTCCCCAAAGACAGACGTCTGGAAAACTTGTCAGTGACAAATGCAGTATGATGTCAGTAACAGTTCTATTTATTGCTTGTCATACTGGGCCTTATATACATCCATGCATACATACAAGAATAGCTGCAGCTCTCATTACAATAATGCAGACTAAGAGCTTTTCCTTATACAGACATGAGGTAAATGAATATATAGTCACCCTTCAATATGATGTCACCCAACCTCCTGTCCTTCATACAGATTATATAGCTAATTATTTTTTAACCCTTCAGGCAAAAACATAGGTACCAGGTGGGCCAGCAACATTGGGGTTATTGTGACTCATTAACCCCAATCTTGCCACTGCCATTTTTAACGTGAGGCACATGCTTTTCTCAATTCCCCATGTGCCTCACATTAAGGCCTCATGCACACGGCCGTGGCCCATATTGCGGACCAGCTGTTTTCATACGGCTGGTGCCTGCATATTGCGGACCGGCTGTTTGCGGGCCGCGACATGAGGCCTTAATGTGAGGCAGTAAATTGCGGCCCCCAATGCACAGAACGGCCGTGTGAAAAAGGCCTAATACTAAGTGACCTCCTGTTTTGCATTTTGCAGACTGCTCACGGTCAGCACTACGATAGAAAATGCCTATTTATGTCCGCAATTACGGACAAGAATAGGACATGCTCTATCTTTTTTCCAGGGCCGCGGAATGGAACTACGGATGTGGACATCACATGGTGTGCTCTTCACATCTGTGTTGTTGGTACATTATTACAAGATTTGGGGGCCCCACTTTTGATTTTGCCCAGGGCCACATATTGTCTAAAACCGGCCCTGAGAATACCTTTTACACACAGATGAAGGTTTTGTAAAAAGCTGAAAAGTTTTGCAGTGTCCAGCTCTTTCACAGAGCTTTGAGTGTATATTGAAGTGAATGGGGTGGTAACCTCCTTCCCTTTCCCGAACTTCCTGTTTTTACTATGAAGTCACTGAAGAACTGGGTCTGTGGGCATGCTGGCGAGCTGCATGCTTGGTTGCTTACGTGCTCACAAGCATATCATTAGCATCAAGCAAAGTAATGACTACTAGCTACCCATGCTTTTAGATAGGATTGAGTGAATCGGGGTCAGATTGTTGTATCCAACCCCATTTCATTTAAAAACTTTGTTAATAATATTACTGTCTTTGTTAATAATATTTACTGTCTTACTGTAAAATGTATGTCCTTCGCAAAGGTCTTTTCGGAAGTTTCTGCAGATATAGCGAAACTTACCTGGTCTCGCTTCTATCACGTCAGATTGTTTATTGGCATAAACAACTGTATCAAAATACTAAGCCGAACTCAGCTTCATGCCTTATCAACGAAGCCGAGTTCAACTCCATATTTTGATACAGTAATTTGTGCCAATAAACGAACTGACATGATAGAAGTGAGACCAAGTAAGTCTTGCGATATTTGCAGAAACTTCACAAAGACCTCTCTGAAGGACATACATTTTACATTAAGACGGAGCCCATATTATTAAGGTAGTCTTAAAAGAATCGACCAATACAGCAATCCGAACCCAATTTGCTGAACTCCACTTTTAGACCCTCATTATTAAAGCAAAATTGGGAAATGTTTTCCTGATACCATAAGGCAGGCATGTCCAAACTGCGGCCCTCCAGCTGTTGCAAAACTACAACTCCCAGCATGCCTGGATAGCTTACAGCTATTAGGGCATGCTGGGAGTTGTAGTTTTGCAACAGCTGGAGGGCCGCAGTTTGGACATGCCTGCCATAAGGGATGCAAAATTATGGTATTACCAGGATACATCCTGTACACAGCTTGCTGCAGCTTTTGCCTAGAAGACACTTGCTGGTCACATCTCTGACCAGGAATCCCCTCCCCCCACAGTTACTGACCCCCCCCCCCTTCCATCTCTGCCAGAGCTACCGCTACAAGTAGCAGAGGCCACAGCAGCTCCAGCAGCAGCCAATTTAGTTTGCTAGACATGATGGACCAGTATTAATTTGCATTGCAAACCTGATGCACATCAGCATACAGATATGCACCGCCTGAACAACCAGGTTCAGTTGTACCTGGACTGTGCCCTTTGTGCAACACATATTTGTTTCCTGACCGCATGGACTTCTGAGGAGGCAGACTGGAAAAGTGTCGGGAACTGACCCAGTTTGCTATTGGTGTACTGTCTTGTGCAGCCTCCAGTGTACTATTAGATAGGGTATTCGGTATGCCAAGTTGCATCATTGACAAAATTGTGCTCCACAAGTGTACAAAGTATTACCTTTGTGTAATTTAATCAGGCATGGATCCGTGAGGACTTTCACATATATTACCTCTGGCTGATGCCAATGAAATACCATTGCTGACAGTGGCTATTTACTGCTGGCCAAATGATGTCACTGCCGCTGTCTGCCTGTCCATCACGTTCCAAATTGTATTGCTGCAGCTGCCGCAGATTGTGCTCCGTCTACTTCCAGTACTTCAGAAAAAGGGAGAATTTTTGGACCACTTCTTCAGAACAAGCCATTGCTTTTTCCTATTCTGCCAAATGTGTATAAACAAAGGCAAGCATCTGACCGCCAATAAGACAAATTTTTTGAACCGCTTTTTCAGAACAAGCCACTGCTTTATACAATACCACCATGTATGCATAAACACTGGCAGGAATCTGCCCCCAAAAGGGGACAATATTTGGAATGGTTTAAATGTTAAAAGGCATAACAAATCTGACATTGTAGTATGTTACTAATCAGGTTGTTTGTTAACCATCAACCATGTGTTGAACCCTTAGATATATATATGTCACTGTCACTATGACATTATTTACTATTGCTGTCTTTGCGTTAAAGAGCTTGAATAGGGGAGGAGTGTAGAGAGAAATGTAAAAAAAAAAAGAAAAAAAAGTGTCACGAAAAAAGGTGGAGGGGAGGGACACAGAACTAGGCCTCAAGGCTAGGGAGAGGGGAAAGGACACCTCCTAGGAAACCCCTAAACCTGGCCCTGACTCCTGTCAGTATATATAGACCCTGAAGGTGGGAAAAGAACCAGCGTCTCCCTGAGGCCTAGTAACAGCAAGCACAGGGGAACAACCAAATACAAAGAGCTGTACAACTTAACTTAAAGAAAATGGATGAGCAGGAATACAGGAAAGGTCCACACACCAACTCTTCCAAATCCAAGCAGAGAATATCAACCGCATGGTATGAAGTGTGAGACCAAACTAAATAGGGAATGCAGTAATGACCACAGCTACACCTGACAAGAGGTGTGGTCATTACCAAGTAACAACCCTGAGAATCAAGAGACTGTCAGTTAACCCCGCGTGTAGCCAGTCTCTCAGATATTTTAACCTCTGTAACAGGAGGTACCGAGAGAAAAAGACAAAGGAGAAAAAAAAGTCCTATGAGACCTCAGCGTGTCATACACAAATTTTCAGGCAAGTTGAAGTACTCAAATTCATTTGTACACAAATCAAATCTTCTGACCAGTTGGCTAAAATCAGACTCAAATGAATTTCAAGAAATTTGCTCATCACTAGTGGACAACCTCTACTTTGCACACCAACTAAAACTGGGGTACAAAAGAGCCTCTACTTTATTCTTTATTAAAGGGATTCTGTCAACTGGTTAAAAACAACGACCATCTGGCCTGCCTGGGGTTCAGACGTTTAGCTGTCTCCAGGTAAGCCAGATTTTTGTGATCGGTAATTACCGTAATATGATGAGCCGCTCAATCCAACCAAGGCTGCCATTCCTCAAAAGCAAACTTAATGGCCAGCAACTCTCTATTGCCTACGTCATAATTTATTTCAGCAGCCGAGAGTTTCTTAGAGAAGAAAGCACACGGGCGCCATTTACTAGGTGAAGGACCTTGCGACAAGACTGCTCCTACCCCTACCTCAGATGCGTCCATCTCCACAATAAATGGCTGTGACACATCCGGCTGCACCAGTATAGGAGCAGAAGCAAAACACTTCTTTACTGATAAAAAAGGCTTGTAATGCCGCATCAGACCAAACTGAGACATCCGAACCTTTCCTAGTCATGTCCGTTAAAAGTTTAACCACAGTCAAGCCACAGTCAAGTAGTTCAAAATAAATTTACGGTAGTAGTTGTTGAACCCCAAAAATCGCATAAGCTCTTTCAGATTTTCGGGTCGATCCCAGTCCAACACCACACGGACCTTTTCAGGATCTATACGAAAACCTAAAGATGAGAGTAGGTAACCCTGGACTTGCACTTCTTGAACGGCAAATACACACTTCTCCATTTAAATTAGTATATCATCCAGATACACCACAACAAACCTGCCCACCAGATGATGAAAGATGTAATTAATGAAATGTTGAAAAACCGCAGGGGCATTGGTTAACCCAAAATGACCCTCAGGGGTATGCGTTCGCTGAGCCATAAGCTCGCGCACGCGCCGTGGATACACATGTCAGCGCCTGGAATCGGCCTCACAGGATGCACTGTACATGCGCCAGCCGACAATGAGGAGTGAATAAATTAGCAGTGGGGCGGTGCTGGGTTCCAGGAGAAGGAGCATGGCTGGGCACCAACGTCCGGAGGGCACCTTACTCTGGTAATTACCATATTAATAAAAGCAATTTTCTAGACAAAGGACAACACTTAGGGTAGTAATACTAGTATATTTTAATACAAAACGAGCAGACTGATGTGATGATGTTAAAAGCTCTGTCACTAAAATCCAGGTGACAGAATCCCTTTAAGGCCTGCAGTATATGGGCAAAAAAAGGGAGCACTTCTATAACAACATAGAAATATCATTATAGTGCTACAGTGTCCGGGATGTGATGGATGAAGTCTAGACCTCAACTTCAGTGACCAGACAGTGCAGGGGAGCTTTCATGGTTATCATAAAACCATTGTCGTTTCCATTTCATCCAAATTTTTTATCGGACGTTGCTAGCAGCTAGTGACAGAACATGTTGGGGGCATACACTATGGATTAAGAGCTTTTGTTTTTTTTTAACAATAATTACACCAGAGATGATGGGAATGGTAAAACCATATAATAACTGTATTTTTAGGCTCTATTTCCGCTACTTCCTATACTCTGTAATTACAATAGTCGCACCATCTGCTACATAATATCAATTATATTATTATAAAGCAGAGTGCTGAAAAATATCCAGTTTTGCAACATCTGTCAAAAAGTAATACCTCATTATTAATGTGAAATAATAACTAAATAACACAATTTACTAGAGACATCTATACATACAGTATGATAGTATACAGTGAATACATTACATATTGATACATTAGTTAATTACGTTTCAATAGCAGTTCATGTTGACTATTATTAATACTTGTATTATAGTATAATATCAGATAATAATGCAATAGACATAAATATTCCAGTACTAGCTGAAGGACCCGGCTTCGCTTGAGTATATTTCATCTATTTCATTTAATGTTTGTGTGTGTCGTTAAAAGATATCGACAGTATCCACTAGTGTTGAGCGCGAATATTCGAATTGCGAATTTTTTTCTCGAATATCGCAATTTCGAGATTTCGCGAATATTTAGAATATCGTTCTATATATTCGCGAAATCGAATATTCGTTTTTTTTCTTTTTTTTTTTATTATATTTTTTTCTTTCCCACTTCCCTAAAGTTGTTCTTATCTGTCCTTTGGATTCCTGGCTTCCTGGCTGCTCCAGTCAGTGGCGTTTTCAACTTGCTGCTATATTCCATATTAGCTAAATTACAATCTAATCTATATGTGTATTTTACGAAATTTCGCAATAGTCGCAATTGCGATGCGAGTAATATAACACGAAATATTCGCATGAAGATTTCAACTTAGCACTGCTATACTCCATATTCTAGCCTAATATGGAATATAGCTGTGCTAAGTTAGCACTGCTATATTCCATATTAGGCTAGAATATGGAGTATAGCAGTGCTAAGTTGAAATCTTCATGCGAATATTTCGTGTTATATTAGTCGCATCGCAATTTCGACTTTTTCAAATGTAATATTGCTCTAACTTCGTCTTTTAGAAATTTCGTAATATTGCTCTAACTTCGTCTCTTAGAATATTACGAATATTCTAAAAGACGAAGTTGGAGCAATATTACGAAATTTCGTAAAATACACATATAGATTGTAATTTAGCTAATATAGTGCTATAATCCCTTTTTTTTCCTGTAATTTTTTTTGCCTCTTCTGAACTTAAGTTTTGTAAAATATGTACACTATTAAAAATTATTACTATAGCAGTATATTAGCTTAAATACAATCTATGTGTATTTTACGAAATTTCGTAATATTGCTCTAACTTCGTCTTTTAGAATATTACAAATATTCTAAAAGACGAAGTTAGAGCAATATTAAGAACATTTGCAAAAGTCGAAATTGCGATGCGAGTAATATAACACGAAATAGTCGCATGAAGATTTCAACTTAGCACAGCTATATTCCATATTAGGCTAGAATATGGAATATAGCTGTGCTAAGTTTAAATCTTTATGCGACTATTTCGTGTTATATTACTCGCATCGCAATTTCGACTTTTGCAAATGTTCTTAATATTGCTCTAACTTCGTCTTTTAGAATATTCGTAATATTCTAAGAGACGAAGTTAGAGCAATATTACGAAATTTCGTAAAATACACATATTAGCCTAGCCATAGTCATTAGCATAGGAACGTTGCCTTATACTATCAAGATAAATTTTCGCAATATGCGAAAAAATAATTTCGCGATAATTGGAATAATTGCGAATATTCGATTTCGACGAATATAACACGAATATTCATGCGAATATTCGCGAAATATCGCGAAATCGAATATGGCACCTCCCGCTCATCACTAGTATCCACTATAACAGTGACATCTACAGCACCCCACCCCTTAACACTGACCCCCTTACACAGTGCCCCATCTCCTTAAAATGGGATCTCCACATGAGCATACCCCCTTAACTTTTACCCTTTCAGAAGCCTGCCCCTTTAACAGTGAGTTACACAGCACCCCACCCTCTTGACAGTGATGTCCACAGGGGCCCGCCCCCCTTAACAGTGACCTCTACAGCACCCACCCCTTAACACTGACCATAAGTTACAGTCCCCTTAACTGTGACCTCCACCATTCCCGGCCCCCTTAACAGAGACCTCCACAGCGACTGCCCCTTTAACAGTGACCTCACAGTCCCCTCCTTCCTTAACAGTGACCTCCACAGTGCCTGCCCCTTTAACATTGACCTCCACAGCGGCCTTCCCCCTTAACAGTAACATTCACAGCGCTCTCCCCTTTAACAGTGACCTCCACAGCGGCTGCCCCTTTATTAGTGACCTCCACAGTACCTCGTCTCCTTAACAGTGATTTACACAATAACCCACCCCCTTAACAGTGACCTCCACATTCCCTTAAAATTTGACCTCAACAGCACCCCGCCCCCTTAACAGTGACCTCTACAGCACCCCGCCCCTTAACACTGACCTCCATAGCAGACCGTCTTCTTAACTGTGACCTGCACCTTTCCCCGCCTCCTTAATAGAGACCTCCACAGCACCCGTCCCTTTAACAGTGACCTCCACAGCATCCTGTCTCTTTAACAGTGACCTCCACAGCAACCGCCACTTTAACAGTAACCTCCACAGCGGCCGCCCCTTTTTTAGTGACCTCCACAAAACTCTGTCTCCTTAACAGTGATTTCTACAACACCCCGCCCCCTTAACAGTGGCCTCTACAGCAGTCTGCCCCTTAACACTGACCTCCGTAGTGGACCATCCTCTTAACTGTGATATCCACAGAAGCCTGCCCCTAGGGTGGCCAGAGGTCCGGTTTTAGGCCAGACAGTCCGGCTTTCAGACTTCCTGTCCTCCGCTGGGCGCAGGGCCTGGACGGACACAGGGATGTCCTTTTGAGCAGCTCACTCTCAGACAGCAGCACTGTGCTGTCTGAGCGTGAGCTTCAGCAAGAAAGTCACCCTTCCTCCCACCCCTGCAGCTGACAGAAGTTGATTTTTACCTTCATTTTTTCAATCCCCATCAGCTGCGGAGTGGCAGTTGGCGTGGCCTAACCGAGTCGGGGTGTGTCTTAGCGGGAACTGCGGGCGGGGTTTTTAAGTCTGTCTTTTGAGGGTGGCCTGAATGGCCACCCTACCTGCCCCCTGAACTGTGACCTCCACAGCACTCCACTCCCTTTAGTGTCATCCACAGCACCCTACCGCTTTAAAGGAAATCTGTTACCAGGATAATCGCTATTGAAGTAAAGTCATAGCCTAATAGCACTTAGTACCTTATTTCTAGATGTGCCTTCGTTTCAGCAATAGAAGTTTTCTATCTTCTGAAAATCCAGTTTATTTGGTATGCAAATGAGCAAGTAAGGTGCCCAGAGGGGCGTCAGTCTTGCAGGAAGGAGCCCAAGCCCGCCCTCATGCTAGTGCCCAAGCCTGTCCTCATGTTGGGAGCAGGAAAAGTGGGCAGAGTTATGGCTTGAATGTGATGTAGGAGGGGTGGGCGGACACATTGTGGCAGGAGGCGTGACTGGGCTCCTTCCTGCAAGAATGGGCACCTGCCTCGGCACCTTACTGGCTCATTTGCATACCAAATAAACTGGATTTTCAGACGATAAAAACATCTATTGCTGGAACAAAGGCACATCTGGAAATAAGGTACTAAGTGCTATTAGGAATCACATTAAGCACACAGCAGCTCTCACCTTCCCCTTCACCAGTCGAGCACGGATGACGCACCCGGATGCGTAATAGTAAATTCGAAAATATAGGAAAATCTGGCTCAAAAGATGGTGGAGAAATACGTAGTTTTATTGCAGCATAAAATCTTTGACAGAAACAGGAATGTTCGGTTACGCGTTTCAGACCACAAACAAATATCGGTCCTTCCTCATGACATGAGGTGCGACTGGGCGGATTCCTTTAGCGGACATAGATACACACACACACATACATACACTCAGCTTTATATATTATATTAGTAAGATTAAAGGGGTTTTCCAAGATTTTATAAAACTTGGCTGAAAGAAAGGCATAAAAGTGTTGAAATGAAGAACTCCCACTCTTACAAAAAGAGATGTATCCTTTTCATGAAACTTATTGTTATGAGTTACTGCTGACCTTGTTGCGGGGGCCACTCCAACTAACGGAACTGTTGGACTGTTATGTGACTGTTGCCTATATTTTTTTATTGTGTGCTATTTAAATGCTATTACATCTACCCGCACTTAAAGCGGTTGTCTCATCTCACTGTTTGCATGGTGAGATGGGACTAAATGCCAGCCCCAGGTGGCTGGGCTTACAGGAACAGCTGAGCAGGCCAGCACCCTGCTGTGTCTGTAACTCCACAGAAAAATTACAAAAGATGTAGAGTTTAAGAGAAAAATTAGTTTTAAATCAGTCTGGAACGGGGAGATGGTTCTGCAGTGTTGATCCTACATATTGCAGTACATCTAAGGCCAGTATCCAGTGTACGGAGCTGTGCTGTTTCAGTGCCTGTTGGGGAGTTTAGCAGCCTTCCATGAGTTTAAACAGCTGATTGGGGGGGGGGGGGGGTGCATGAGTTGAGGCCCACTGATCTGAAATTTATAACATTATAAGGATAGCTCCTCAATACTAGTCCCTGAAAACCACTTAAAAGCTGAAATCTGATACTCCTCCATTTTTGTTGTTCTTGTTTTCGCAAATGAGGTTCTTTGCAAACAAATTTGAACATAGTGCCATACAGGGCACCGGATATTGCCGAAATACGAGCTTCAGAAAGAGTACAAATAATATACTAATAATACATTGTGTAAAAACCATCCATGTAGGGTGCACATAACATGACCAAAGAAACATGGCTTCATGTATGATATACTGCATTTTCAGACCAATTTTGCCAAATTAAACATGAATTTTAATAGGTCAATTCGGTCCAGCATGGGGTACCTGGGGTATCTGCAGTTCTTTAGTATGCAATGTATTTTATTATTTTCCCGTTTACACTATACACCAGCAGATGGGGTATGACTGGCAATGGTTGGCATTATCTCTACTAGTGTGGAGAAAGGAAGCACCTCCCATTGCTCCTAGTTCAAGGATCTTAGGAACCAGTCTTGATCAAACACTCCTGTGAGACCACTACTCCAGAGAGACTGCAAGAATACCAAAGGTACAGAATCAGATACCTGAAGCTACAGTGTTTACAGTCAGCAAAGTTACTAGCAAGCCACAGCTTTACAGACCCTGCTGCAGGTAAGGGACTATGGTTCAGACACCCATCACCTAGAAAAAATCCAGGCCAGACCAATTTAAAGCCTGCCTTACACAGTGAATACTTATAGTGCCAGCACCCAGCTGTTACCCAGAAGTTCTAGGGAGAATCATCAGCAAGACAGAACATCTAAGATGCCATTAACTATCAATTTGACAGCCACCATACCTCTGGGGACAGACGTTGTACTTTGTACAAACTACTGCTGGATGTAGTTTGTGAAAAAAAAAAGTTATCTTTTTGCACTGAGTAAAAAGAGCCTTTTATTCTTTTACTTCCTGAGTCTTTTAATCACCTTTCCACTGCACTGATCCCCAGGGAATAGCCTGAGGGAGAAGCTGAAAGCGAATGATTAATATTAGCTATTTCCTATTGGATTGTTCAAATTGGCAATGATCAATTTAAAAATATTTCCCTGGAATGCCGTAAAATAATAGAGAGACTCCAGGAAAATTCAGGACTATTGGCAACAATGATAATGTAATTATGTTCAGTTTATATTTTAACATTCTACAGGTAATTTCCTAACCATATTCACATTGGATTCTAAGTCAGCATATTTTCCTCCCTTTTTTAATTCCCTTATTGACTGCAATATGTTCCAGTGTGTAACGATGAGCAGTATGCCCAGGAAAATTAAGACGTTACACAGTCTGTTTTTCCGGACATCTGGCTAGTTATTTTCCACACCAGCGTTTATCGTTTTGATGATGTTAAATGCCGTACGAGAATTTATAGAACCAGGATGATTACATGTGTACGGGTCTGATTAATGAGAGGGAGAGTGTTACATGTACAGTACCTACTGTATCAGCTACAGATCAAGGCCAGCCTATAGTAGTCTACAGATGGCAGCCAAGAAAAAGGTGAAATCCCCCAGACTCCTGGAAGAGAAGGCAAATCTCCCAGAAAACAGCCCTCTATGAGCAATAACTGTATATGGCCCTGAAAAGCTGCAGACCCCACAGCCATACATGTTCTGGGAGGTAGGTGACATATGACAGAAAGTTGCATGACACGTCTCGAAAGGTGGCTTGACAACATATTAAGGCCTCATTTTTTCCCCGCATTTTTTGCAAATCAGATGCCGCCCCGATCATTTCAACACTGTGTGCTGTTCGCATATGTATGTCTGTTCCGCAGCCCAACAAAAAGATTGAACATGTCCTATTCTTGTCCATTTTGCAAACAATAATAGGCATTGTTACAATGGGTCTGCAAGAAAAAAACAACTGATGCAGCACAGATGTCATATGGACGTCATCCGTATTTTTTGCAGATCCGTGTCTATGGACTGCAAAATACACACAGTCATGTGAATGCACCCTAATGGAGTGGCTTTGGAAAAATGGGCCAAACATGCGAACATATGGCGATATTCGCACGCACCATATTTTTTTGCATAGTGCTGAACTTTGACTCATGACACATCCAACAGGTGACACAGGACAGCCAATTGAGACGCTTGAGCACATGGACACCCCCCCAAACCTATAACAGAACCCGATCTGGCAGCCATTTTACATTATGGACCAGATTTATCATTAGCTCAAGTCAGAATAAGGGAGTGAAAAAGTCGCAAATTTTTGCGCAATCGCTTAAATTGCGCAAAAAATATTGACTTTTATTGGCTCTGCACTATGCTTGCCAGTTTTCTGAAAGTGGGCGTGTTTTCTTATGTAAATAAATCTCTAGACAGATTTACTATTGCGACTATTTAAAAAGTCGCAAAAAAATGCGCAATTTCACTCCAGTGAGGACCATGCTTATCTTATGCAACTTTTTAATAGAACATGCGACTTTTTCGTAAAGACGTGCGACTTTTGTAAAGCTGCTTACTGACAGATAAACTGCTACCGTCAAAAGACATTTATCACAGTATTAAAGGACCAATCATAAATCTGACTTGGCTAAAACTGACTTTAGCCATATGTGAAAGTGGAGTGAGCTGTCAGAGTAATGATGAATCTGGCCCTAAGTGTTTTGCCAGTGTAGGGAGAGGTTGCATTTTGGAGCAGGGACAGTTTGGGACACAAAAGGCTAGCTAATTGGGCCACAAAAGTCCTTTTAAGGACTGGTATAGGTGTGCTATCGATAGGTGTGATATAGAGAGGTTTGATATACTTATAATATCATTTCTAACATAGAAATTATATTATAGTGTATTTGTATTGTGCAGCAGTTGTGTGCAGTTCTACTGCGATACCGCAGCTAGATAGAGGGACAAAAGCTATTTGAGTAACTAATTGCGACGGGTGTGATATACCTGTTGCCCCAAAAAATACTGATTGAGGGGTGCAATACACCTATTTCCACAAAAAACTTATCGAGGGGTGCCATATTCCTGTTTCCGGCAAATACTGATTAAGGGGTGCCATATACCTTCTTCCACCAAATACTGATTGAGGGGTGCTATTCCTATATACCTTCTTCCACCAAATACTGATTGAGGGGTGCAATACACCTGCTTCTACAAAATACTGATTGAGTGGTGCCATATACCTGTCTCTGCCAAATAATGATTAAGGGGTGCTATATACCTGTTTCCTCCAAATACTGATTGAGGGGTGCTATATACCTGTTTCCACCAAATACTGATTGAGGGGTGCCATATACCTTCTTCCCCAATATACTGATTGAGGGGTGATATTGCTATATACCTTCTTCCACCAAATACCGATTAAAGGGTTCAATACACCTTTTTCCGCCAAATACTGATTGAGGGGTGCCATATACCTTCTTCCACTAAATACTGATTGAGGGGTGCTATTGCTATATACCTTCTTCCACCAAATACTGATTTAGGGGTGCTATGCACCATTTTCCGCCAAATACTGATTATGGGGTGTTATATACCTGCTTCCACAAAATACTGATTGAGGGGTGCCATATACCTGTTTCCGACAAATACTGATTGAGGGGTGCCATATACCTTCTTCCACTAAATAGTGATTGAGGGGTGCTAATCCTATATACCTTCTTCCACCAAATACTGATTGAGGGGTGCAATACACCATTTTCTGCCAAATACTGATTGAGGGTGTCATATACCTTCTTCCACTAAATACTTATTGAGGGGTGCTATTGCTATAGACCTTCTTCCATCAAATACTGATTGAGGGGTGCAATACACCTACTTCCACAAAATACTGATTGAGTGGTGCCATATTCCTGTTTCTGCCAAATACTGATTGATGGGTGCTATATACCTGTTTCCGCCAAATACTGATTGAGGGGTGCCATATACCTTATTCCACTAAATACTGATTGAGGGGTGCTATTGCTATATACCTTCTTCGACCAAATACTGATTGAGGGCTGCGATACACCTACTTCCACAAAATGCTGATTGAGGGGTGCCATATTCCTGTTTCCGCCAAATACTGATTGAGGGGTATTATATACCTGTTTCCGCCAAATACTGATTGAGGGGTGCCATACACCTGTTTCCGCCAAATACTGATTGAGGGGTGCTATATACCTGTTTCCGCCAAATACTGATTAATGGGTGCCAAATACCTTCTTCCACTAAATACTGATTGAGGGGTACTATTACTATATGCCTTCTTCAACCAAATACTGATTGAGGGGTGCAATACACATTTTTCAGCCAAATACTGATTGAGGGGTGCTATATACCTGTTTCCGCCAAATACTGATTGAGGGGTGCCATATACCTTCTTCCACTAAATACTAATTGAGGGGTGCTATATATCTGTTTCCGCCAAATACTGATTGAGGGGTGCCATATACCTTCTTCCACTAAATACTGATTGAGGGGTGCTATTGCTATATACCTTCTTGTACTAAATACTGATTGAGGGCTGAGATATACCTTCTTCCACAAATACTGTTCTTCTCTACGGACTGAGGCAGAGGGTCATTTAGAAAATGACAGCCAGAAGAAGAGGCAGAACGTTCCACAGGGATGGTAGGGTTTGGGCAGGTGCACTCCACCTTCCACTGTGCCATTGTCGCGTTCATCTGGCCCAAATGTTCGAGCGTAAAAAAAATAATGACGCCAGATAATCCTCTTGCCCAACGGCTGAACGCTGGCTTGTCGGAACTCCAAGCCCACCAACTACTGCCATATAAATTGGTGGATTCGGAGGCCTTTAGAAAATTTGTGGCCATTTGCACACCACAATGAAAGGTCCCCGTAAGGAAATATTTCTCCCAGAAGGGCATCCCTGAACTATATGGCCACATTCAGCGGCAAGTTAATATATCTCTGGCACACAGTGCCGGTGCCAAGATACATCTGACCACAGACACGTGGTCTAGCAAACACGGGCAGGGAAGGTACATAAATTTTACTGCCCACTGGGTAAAACCTTCTGACGGGCGTCAAGCATGTAACCCATGGCACCCGTGTGGATTTGGTGTTACCTCCTACTCCATCCTCCGTCTCCTCCTCGGCTGACTCCTCCTTGGCTGACTCCCTCTTTTCCACAGCAACTGCCTCTTCCTCTGCACCCCCCAAGCTCCCCAGAACCTTTTTGACGTGCCAGGTGAGATGTTGCCATGCTGTGCTGCGTCTGTTGTGCCTGGAAGCCAAGAGCCACACCGGTCTTGCACTGCTTTCAGCTCTGCGGTCACAGGCCGATCAGTGGCTAACCCCGCTCAATTTGACAGTTGGTAAAGTGGTGTGCGACAACGGTGCCAATCTGCTGAGCACGCTGAAACAGGGCAAAATGACACACATGCCGTGCATGGCACACGTCCTGAACTTAGTCGTGCAGCAATTAATTGCGAAATACCCCGGGGTCCAGGACGTCTTGCGGCAGGCCAGGAAAATCTCTGGCTATATTAGAAGATCTTACACGGCCATGGCTCGTCTTGCTGACGCTCAGCAGCGACACCACTTGCCCGTCAGACGTCTAATTTGTGACTGCCCGACGCACTCGAACTCTACCTTGTATATGATTGATAGGCTGCTCCAGCAGAAACGTGCCGTTAACGACTACCTGTATGAACTCTGTGGCAGAACAGGTTCTGGGGAGCTCGGTTTCTTTTCACTGCGCCAGTGGCTGCTCATGCGCGACACATTCAGACTTCTGTGGCCATTTGATGAGATCACCAAACTGGTCAGTCGCAGCCAGGGCGCCATCAGTGACATTGTACCTTACTCCTTCTTTCTGGAGCGTGCATTACATCGTGTCATTGATCAAGCCATTGAGGAACAGGAGCTGGAAGATGAGGAAGTCGCAATGCTGAATGAATTCCTAGTGGGGGCTAATCCATCTGAGACAAGTCAGCAGGAGTCTGAAGAGGAGTAAGAGGAGTATGGGGGGAGGAGGAGCAAGAAGAGCAGGATTGAAACTTTTCGGGGATCCCTGGTGTTTTCCATGGCTGGGGGGAGGAGATCGATGATGAGATTCTCCTGGGCGATGAGCAGGAACCAGGGCGCTCCACCCCTTCCAATTTAGTGCAAATGGGGGCCTTCATGCTCCAGTATTTGAAGAGGGACCCCTGTATAAAAAGCATAAAAGTCAAGGACCTGTACTGGGTGGCAATGTACTTAAACCCCCGGAACAAACACAAAATGGCAGACATGTTACCAGCATCACAGAGGGCTGTCAGAATGTAGAATTTCCAGGCCTTGCTGCGAGAGATGCTGCATTCTGCTGTTGCGGGCATTGGCAGAGGAATTTCCACCCACAGCTAAACAGGTGCGGGTACCAATCCTACCGTGCCTGCAAAAAGAGGGCGGTTTGAAGATGTGTTGGTCACTTCGGATATGAGATCATTCTTGCAGCCAACACATCGACAGCCGCCCTCCGGATCCAGCCTTAGGGAACACATAGATGACAGGTGTCCGACTACATTGGGTTAACGGCGGATGTGGACGCTCTGAGAAGTGAGGAACCCCTTGACTACTGGGTGTGCAGGCTTGACCTGTGGCCAGAGCTGGCACAATTTGCCATGGAACACTTGGCTTGCCCCTCGTTGAGTGTCTTGTCCGAAAGGACGTTCAGCGCAGCAGAGGGGATCGTGACTGTTAAGCGCACTCGCCTAGCTCATGACAGTTTGGAGTACCTCACATTTCTGAAAATGAATGAGGCATGGATCTCGTAGGAATTTAACACCTGTGATGACCATGTGTAATTGAATTTCCTCATGCCAGCCCACACATATCTACCACCACCCAGAACAAAGAATGGTCCTTGCCTTATATACAGTATATACAGCAGCATAAAAGGCCTTTTATGTCAGGTGAATGCCTAATTTTTGTGGCCTGTACTGGCCGACAGTTACATTTTTATCCTGTGACGGCCTAATGTCCCTCGAGCCACAGAATCCTTAGTTCTTTGCTGTCAGGTGAATGCCCATTAGCAAATTTTTGGGGCCTGTACTGGCCGAGAGTTACATTTTTATCCTGTGACTGCCTAATGTACCTCCAGCCACAGAATCCTACAAAGTTGTTTGCTGTCAGCTGAATGCCTATTGGCTAAATTTTGGGGCCTATACTGGCCGACAGTTACAGTTTATCCTGTGACCGCCTAATGTACCTCCAGCCTAGGGTTGCCACCTTTTCTTCAAGCCAAACCCGAACACTTTAGCACCTTGCGGCAATTTTTTGGTATGTATATTTTTTTGTAAGTATACACTATGCACATATTTTGTAATGAAATAATAGATGCCCCCACAAAAGATGTTACTGGTTACCTGTGGCATTTTTTTATGGGGGCATATTTTATGTGCAATAATAACAAGTGCCTTGCTCGGGGCGGGCAAGGCATTTGTTAGTATTGCACCTAAAACATGCCCCCATAAAAAAATGCCACAGGTAACCAGTGACATGTTTTGTGGGGGGCATCTTATATGTGCAATAATACATGTCATCCAATACAGACATCCAAATTTCATGTTAGTGCAAAATCCATTTTATTGATAGTTGTCATCCAATCAATTAATATTTTTTATTAAAGGGTTTCTGTCATCAGAAAAAACTTTATGTTATGTAGCTGACTGACATTAGTGATGTGCTGATGTCAGCAGTACATAACTCCCTGCCTGCCGCTGCCGCCGTTCTATTAAAATAAAGACTTATAATATGCTAATGAGCCTCTAGGTGCTATGAGGGCGTTGCTGCAGCACCTAGAGGCTCCGTCTATTCACCCTTTGGCAGTGGCACGCCCATGTCCAGTTGGTTGACGTCCGAGTTCTCCTCTTCGTCCCGTAAATCCTGCGCCTGCACCGAATACTAAACGGGACGGCGCAGGCGTGGGATTTACGGGATGAAGAGGAGAACTCGGACGTTAATCAACTGGACATGGGCGTGCCACTGCCAAAGGGTGAATAGACAGAGCCTCTAGGTGCTGCAGCAACGCCCTCATAGCACCTAGAGGCTCATTAGCATATTATAAGTCTTTATTTTAATAGAACGGCGGCAGGGTCAGGGAGTTAAAACACACTGTTATGTACTGCTGACATCAGTCCATCACTAATGTCAGTCAGCTACATAATATAACGTTTTTTCTGATGATTGACAGATTCAGAATCAGAAACCTGTTTAAACACTGTTACATTACACACTTCAAATGTTTTATAATTATACCTTTTTAGAAGTGACAGACTAGGACAGGTGTCAGGACTCAGGACTGTCTTTTTCGTCACAGTTGAAAAACGAAAAACCACTGCTGCAAGCACTGTCTGCAGGCAGGGCACAGGGCTGGGCAGTGGGCACTACTGTCTACTTGGGCAGGCTGCTGGACAGGACTAGTCTGGAGAAGAAGAATGATTTCAATTCTCCCACGGGGCTCTGCTCCCTGCCTCTCTCTCTGATGTCACTTCCTGTGGACCTGACTTCCTTATTAGAGAGAAGGAGGGAGGGACTGAGAGGCAGAGGAGGAGCGAGGGAGACTGAAGTGAACTGAAGCTGCTGAACAGTGAGTGAACACAGGCAGCGCTCTGACTGACTGACTCTGAGGCTGCGCAGTGCGCACGCTGCCTGGCATCACTGTTTAGTGTAGACTAGAGGAGGGAGGGACTGTCTGTCACTCAGGGAGCGCTGCGCTCAGCTGATCACCCGGCTGCCGCAGTGAGTGACAGCTTATGCCATCGGACACACTGCAGTTTGAATGAATCCTGTGCCTGGGTCTAAGAAAGGCTTGTACCCGGGCACAGGATTACAAACCCGGACTGTCCGGGTGAATCCCGGACGGGTGGCAACCCTACTTCCGTGATCCATTTCTATTTTTGGAGGACCACCAGACATAAAGGAATGTAAGTCTAAGACAGGTTTGCCATGCAAATGATAGGAAAAAAACGGATCACATCCAACTTCGGGTCGGTGGAAACCAGTTGCTGTAGTAGGCCACGCCTATTTTGCGCATGCGCATACGCGGAAATTATATTGCCGATATTTCGCAATGAAAAAAATAATGAATGGAGATCGCAAATTTGCATAATACATCTGGTATGTCACTGTCCATGTTGTGGGACTATTTGTGCACTTCTAGTAAGAATTTGGTGGCTGCAAATATGACCTGAAGGTTTTTCAGGTTCGGCTGCCATTAAAGTGAATGGGGCGCGCCGCGAACTTGCGGTTTGCGAACGTGATCGTCCCGGCCGATGTTCGTCCATCACTAGTAATGAGTAATACCGACCAGAATGGTTCAAAACCCTGACGCTCGTTTCCCCTGAGGAAGCTGTGTGTGAAACGCGCGTTGGGGTTTTGAACCATTCTGGTCGGTATTACTCGTTACAATCAGTACTCCTTTTTGTTGTTTACATGTTACAGTCCTGATCAAAAGTTTAAGACCACTTGAAAAATGGCAAAAAATAATATTTTACATTGTTGGATCTTAACAAGGTTCCAAGTAGAGCTTTAACATGCAACAAGAAGAAATGAGAGTGAGACAAAACATTTTTTTAGCATTCAATTAATTGAAAATAACGAATAAACTGAAACAGGCTGTTTTTCAGCTGATCCAAATTTTAGGACCACATGCCTTTAAAAGGCCAAATCTGTGCAAAGATGTGGATTCATTGTCATTTTCTGTCAGGTAGTCACACGTTGTGATGGCAAAGGCAAAAAACTCTCCCTTTTTGAACGTGGTCGGGTTGTTGAACTGCATAAGCAGGGTCTCGCACAGCGCGCCATCGCTGCTGAGGAGGGACGCAGTAAGACAGTTATTTGGAATTTCTTAAATGATCCTGAGTGTTATGGAACAAAAAAGTCAAGTGGAAGACCCAAAATTTTTTAATCAGCACTGAGCCGGAGGATACGATTGGCTGTCCGTCAAGACACTGGACGATCCTCGACCCAAATTAAGGCCCTTACTGGTGCTGACTGCAGCCCCATAACCATCAGACGGCATCTGAGACTGAAGGGTTTGAAAAACAAAAAACATCTTCAAAGACCTCGTCTCATTGAACGCCACAGAACTGCTCGTTTGGACTTTGCAAGAGAGCACCAAACATGGGACATTCAAAGGTGGAAGAAAGTTTTATTCTCTGATGAGAAAAAAATTTACCTTGATGGTCCCGATGGTTTCCAACGTTACTGGCATGACAAGCAGATCCCACCTGAGATGTTTTCTACGCGCCACAGTGGAGGGGGCGCCCTAATGGTCTGGGGTGCTTTTTCCTTCAGTGGAACAATGGAGCTTCAGGAAGTGCAGGGGCGTCAAACGGCCGCTGGCTATGTCCAAATGTTGCAGAGAGCATTCCTCATGACTGAGGGCCCTCGTCTGTGTGGTAACAACTGGGTTTTTCAACAGGACAACGCTACAGTACACAATGCCCACAGGACAAGGGACTTCTTCCAGGAGAATAACATCACTCTTTTGGCCCATCCTGCGTGTTCCCCTGATCTAAATCCAATTGAGAACCTTTGGGGATGGATGGCAAGGGAAGTTTACAAAAATGGACAACAGTTCCAGACAGTAGATGACCTTCGTGCGGCTGTCTTCACCACTTGGAGAAATGTTCCCACTCACCTCATGGAAACGCTTGCATCAAGCATGCCGAAACGAATTTTTGAAGTGATAAACAATAACGGCGGAGCTACTCATTACTGGGTTCATGTTTGGAAGTTGGATTTCTGTTTTGGGGGGGTTTAGTTTTTTTTTGGAGGTGTGATCCTAAACTTTTGATCAGATGAAAAACAGCCTGTTTCAGTTTACTCGTTGTTTTCATTAAATTGAATGCTCAAAAAATGTTTTGTCTCACTCCCATTTCTTCTTGTTGCATGTCGAAGCTCTACTTGGAACCCTGTTAAGATCCAGCCATGCTAAATATGATTTTATAACAAAACACGGAGGCTTCGTATTGCTTTTCTCCTTCTTTACTGAAACCAACAGCAGCAAAGAATTAGCATAAAAAATTAAGGACAACCCCAAACAACCCCTCCCAATAGATAGTCCATAAAAAGGTCCTCCTCTGTCATCTCTTCCTCTTTCTTTGCTGCTGCCCACAGCAGATAAGTACCTCTCGATTTGTCTTAGCTTTATTCTTAACCTAGATTATATGAGGGTTTTATTACCTTTAATGTATGAAAGTTTGAATATCTTTAATGTTTATCCGCTAACCTTGTCTATGTCCCTAGGTTTTATCAGTTTTTTCTCTTGTGAATTGACGTTTTGTCTTTTTTAGTTTTTTGTCTTGTTACTTTATTCCACCTGGGTTTTATTATTTCTGTTGCGGCGCATTCCTCCGCCGGTATACTTATCGCTTCATTGTGCACTCCGTTCCGTCTCCCCCTTACCATCCCCCTTCTCTACTTACTTCAGGCGCCATTCTCCTGTTCGGCTAGCCGTTCGCGCTTCTTGCCGCCCGAAGTCTCGCATCTCGCGGGACTTCGGGGGCAGTCGCCGGGGGGGGGGGGGGGGGGCGGGGCGCACGTAGCACGGGATTCTCGGGTGCCATCTTGCTGCTCCCTTGGTATACCTTGCGGCGCCGGGATTGGTCATCTCAGCAGCCATCTTAGTGCACCTTTCTCATCTTGGGTGTAAGGGGGCGTGTCGGATTCCTCCCCTTCTCCGCCTCCCTTGCTCCGTCGGCGCCATCTCACCGCATGCTTGGACACGGTCGGTGCCTGCTCCTGTCTGCCCTGAACTTAGTTAGGTGCTTATTTTCCCTTTTGTTCTCTGCTTCTGTCAGGAGTGACTAACTCCTATCATGTCCCTACCTAACGATGTTCCCTCTGTGCCCTCTGTTCTAGTGGGTCCCCCCACTACCTCTGCCCTGCGACCTGCAGCTTCAAATCTGATCCATGCAGAGCCCCATGTTGTAGATTTGCAGCAATCTATATCTTCAGCAATTGCTAATGCCATGGGCAATGTTTCTTCCATGATTTCACAATCTATTTCTCAGGCGCTTAGAGCGCAAAACCCTGTCACCACCCCATCTGCTGATATTACCCCGACTACCTCCAGAAATGATTGCAATGATGGCTTGGCTCCATCAAAAGACAGCGTGCATAGGTCACGCAAGAGAGCCTGCCCGCGCCAGGCGGAAAAAGCGCGCCCCTGGAAGTCTGCTCGGGCTTGTCCCGAACTCAGCTCTGACTCTGAAATTGAGTCTGATGAGGAGGTTTTTAGTGAGGATCATTATACCTCTGATGTAGATCTGGAAGGGGTCCGGGTTGCTGACGAATTAGAAGGGTTTTCCCCACCGCTTCACCCCCCTTCTAGTGTGGGCCCAGATGCTAATCCTCCTGGATCTAGTTCCCTGATTGATCCGCAGGGCGAACCCCTGTTTGATCCAGACAGCCTCCACCATCCAAGGTCGGCCGAATGGTTGCCCATTCCACATGTGGCACAATATCTAGAGAATAGGGTGAGGAAACCTCTTTCCAAGGAAACCCGGAATAAATTAAAGGCTGAATTCCCCCGTCCCTTGATCCCGAAAAAGGTGGGTGAGACGCCCAATGTGGATCCTAAAATGATCCAGTTCCTTTCTAACTCGGGTTTTAACCCCCGTAAGGGCCTAGACTCCGCTCTTCGGGCTTGTCAGGACAAGCTCTTGGACAGTCTAGGTCCCATGACAAAAATATTTGAATTGGCTGAAACTGCCAGAATTGAGGGTACGGCCATAGACCCAGAAGAACTCAGTGGCTGGGCGCAACGCGCCATTTGCTTAATAGGAAACGTTAATTCCTCGTTATCCATTGAACGAAGGAAAGCATTGCTCATGAAGATTGAGCCCAAACTCACTAACATGGCTCTAACGGAGACGGGTAAGGAGGCTCAGGGGGTCCTTTTTGGCGATAGTTTTATTAAAGACTTAGGTAAATTTGTGGGAGCTTTTACTGCGCTTGATAAAGCTCAGAGCTCCATGCGTAGGGTGTTCCACGGGCGTGTCTCTAATAGGGCCGGCAGTTTCATGGGCCGACTGTCCGGCCGTGTCCACTTCCAGACGCGTGGAAACGCTCGAGGTCCCTATAATCAAAGACCATCGTTCCAAGAGCAAAGACAACAGTCTTCCTTCTTCCCATCCAGGGGTCAGCAGTTTCGCTCCAGAGGATTCAGAGGCAACCTTGGATCAAGACGTCCACTTGGTAAGTCCTCAAAACCTGTGTGTTTCTTCCAACCCTTGTATCGGGGGCAGACTCCAACATTTTTTACCTGCTTGGAACCGGGTTACCTCCGATCCGTGGGTACTGGCCACAGTCCAGGGATTTCAAATAGATCTTGTGGTTTCTCATCTGTCACTCCCAGATCCTCATCCACTAGTACTCTCAGAACCGGCCCGGTCTTGCATGGACCAAGAGCTCTATTCCATTTTGGACAAGGGAGCAATAGAGAGAGCTCCTCCTCACTCTTTGGGGGTGGTCAGCAATATGTTCTTAGTGGAAAAGAAGGGAGGTCAATTCCGACCAGTAATAAATTTACGGAATCTGAACAGATTTGTATGCTACCGCCATTTCAAAATGGAAGGGATTCATTTGCTCTGGGACCTTTTACTGCCAGGGGACTGGATGGTGAAGTTGGACCTGAAGGATGCCTATCTGACGGTCCCTGTGGCTCCTCAGTCCAGAACGCTCCTCCAGTTTCGCTGGCACGACTTCCTATGGCAGTTCACGTGCCTCCCGTTTGGCCTATCGTCAGCCCCCTTGTGTTTCACCAAATTGATGAGACCAGTGGTGGCTTGGCTTCGCAGTCAGGGTATCTGTCTTGTGATTTACCTGGACGATATCCTCTTCATGGCTCAATCCCCATCGAAGCTTTTAACTCACCTACAGGCTGCGATGTCTCTTATTACAGGTCTTGGATTCGTCATCAACACCGAGAAGTCCTGCCTTCATCCGTCCAGATCGATGGAATTTCTGGGTTTTGTGGTGAACTCCAGCGAGCAGACCCTATGCCTCCCTGGACCCAAAATCAGATCTATACGCAAGGAACTACGTCACGTCCTGAGACTTCCTCAGATGTCCCTGCGTCACCTGGCACGCATTATCGGCCTTCTATCCTCTTCTATTCAGGCGATCTTTCCAGCTCCTCTTCATTATCGAGCATTACAACGGCAGAAGATCGCTCATCTGCAAGCGGTTGCATCCTATGCGGACATGGTGACGTTGGATCGCGAGACGAGGGACGAACTCATGTGGTGGATCTCCAACCTCGACGCGTGGAATGGCAAGGCCATCGTGGGACCTCAACCGGATCTGATCGTGGAGTCGGACGCCAGTCTCCTTGGCTGGGGTGCATACTGCAACGGGGTTTCCACCGGAGGACCCTGGTCAGGCAACGAGTCTCAGCTCCACATAAACGCTCTGGAACTGTTGGCGGGCTCCTTCGCCATCCGCAGCTTCACCAACGACAGAATTTCGGCTTGTATCAGACTCAGGATGGACAACGTGTCAGCCGTACGGTATGTCAATGCCATGGGGGGCACCCACTCATCGATCCTAACCCATCTAGCGAAGGAATTTTGGTCCTTTTGCCTAGACAAAGGCTTTACGGTGGTCGCGGAATACATCCCAGGGCTACACAATACTTTCGCGGACTGGAGTTCTCGTCACTCATCGGACTTCAACGACTGGAGATTAGATCCAGCGGTATTCTCAACCATCATGTCGATTTGGGGACCTCTCTCTATGGATCTTTTTGCTTCACGTTGGAACGCCCAGCTCCCGTACTTCTACAGTTGGAGACCGGACCCTCTGTCGGTAGCTGTGGACGCCCTTCTACAGGATTGGTCGGGTCAACTAGCTTACGCGTTTCCCCCGTTTGCGCTCATCCCGCGAGTGCTTTCTCAGGTCCGTCGCCAACTCGCGGACTTGGTGCTGATAGTTCCCTTTTGGCAAGCCCAATCATGGTTCCCTCAACTCCTGGAACTTCTAGTGGAGGACCCCTGTCTTCTTCCATCGGTTCCAGATCTTCTTCGAGGACCTCTGGACCAACTTCATCCGCTGGTGGCGGACGGCTCTCTTCGCCTACTCGTGTGCAGAGTCTCAGGGAACATTGGGGCGTCACAGGCTTATCGGGATCGGCTCATACCCTTCTGGAGAACGCGTGGGCCCCTGGCACCCGACGCGCTTATCAATCAGCCTGGAAGCGTTGGTCTGACTTTTGCGTGGGGCGGAATCTGGATCCCTCTTCGGCTCCTGTGACTGACATGCTCGAGTTTTTGACGTCTCTTTATGATGAGGGTAAAGCGTATAGGTCCATTAACCTTTTCCGTTCAGCCATATCTTCTCGACACCAAGGTTTTGCGGGTTGCCCGGCGGGTCAACACCCTTTAGTGTGTCGGCTTCTGAGGGGATCTCGGTTATCTCGTCCTCCTAGACCCCGTTTCACTAGTTCTTGGGATGTTACGTTGGTTCTTCAATTTTTCTCTAGTTGGCCCCTCAATTCTTCTTTGTCTCTACGCCAACTCTCGGCGAAACTGGTCACCCTGCTGTGTTTGATCTCATGCAAAAGAGTTTCAGATGTGCGAGCTTTGGATTTCGATGCTCTGTCTTTTATTCCAAGCCGTGTCTTGTTTAATATTTCTCGCCGCACAAAGACTAATATTCGGTCGGTATCATACCCGGCTTTTCCGGATAACCTAGCCCTCTGCCCGGTGCAATGTTTGAAAGAGTATTTGGACCGCACTACTTCCTTGCGTATTCCTTCTAACCCGCAATTGTTCATTTCTTTCCGCAGACCCTTTCTCCCGGTTACTAGTGTCACTCTTTCCTGCTGGGTTAAGTGGAATCTTTCTCTAGCTGGAGTTGATACGTCGGTATTCACGGCTCATTCGGTGAGGAGAGCTTCGGCTACCTCCATGACCGTTGCGGGTGCCCGTCTGGAGGATGTTCTACGTTTAGCTGATTGGTCTAGAGCTTCTACGTTTAGGGAATTTTATTTCAGACCACCTCCACATGCTTTTTCTACGGTGATTTCGTCGCTTTAAACTTGCAATACGAAGCCTCCGTGTCTTGTTATAAAATTACATGATTTTCCTATTTTATGACGTAAAGTCATGATTTTATTAAAGACACGGAGGCGAGTATTGCCCACCCTAATTTTTTCCCTCCCTATTTTGGTTTGCTTATATGTTATTTATTGCAGATAACCAGATGACTGTATTATGTTATTTATTGTGTTATTTGTGACTGACACTTGTCTCCCACATGTTTGGTAAGACTTTAAGTTCTCAGAATTACCTCGTATTATCCTATTTTTTCTTTCCATAGGTTGATTCCTGATACATACCTACATACCTAGTGAGGTTTCCAGGAAGTTCTTAGGACCAGTTGGCCGTTGTTCCGGTTGAGCTCTGGTTCCAGTTTCTCGGTTCGTGTTTTCCGGTTGGAGTTTCTGTTACAGGATGTTCGGTCCAGTATTCAAGTGGTCCACATCAAAGAAAGAGGAAGAGATGACAGAGGAGGACCTATTTATGGACTATCTATTGGGAGGGGTTGTTTGGGGTTGTCCTTAATTTTTTATGCTAATTCTTTGCTGCTGTTGGTTTCAGTAAAGAAGGAGAAAAGCAATACTCGCCTCCGTGTCTTTAATAAAATCATGACCTTTACGTCATAAAATAGGAAAATCATGTAATTTTTTGCCATTTTTCAAGTGGTCTTAAACTTTTGATCAGGACTGTATTTATGGCACTTGGCACTTTAGACTGGTTTACAATGTTTATGTGTAACTCACATCAATTAAAAGCACAACCACCACTGATGGATTGCAGGGTGGTCTGTTACCATGGAAAGGAGCAGTGTATAATGTGATGGAAAAATGAACCCAGCCAGCAAAGGAAGCAATATGGATAATAACAATACATTAGGAAGTGCCTTGTATTAACTTTCTCTACATGATAAATGGCACTTACTGAAGTGAGACAACCCCTTTAAGCCTACAGGATGGACAAAACATTAGTGTAGTGTCAAAACGCACGTTATACCATGTTTTTAATGTTGGAAAAATACTAATATCTATAAACAGTGACAGCAGGGGAAATGTATATATTATCTGAGCATTATCACACAGACATTACTACCGGGGAGAGCGGAGTTATGGGAAATAGTTTAGCATGTGGGGAATGTATCACAGATTAAAGACTTATTCCGATCTGTCATTCATGGCTTGGCTTGGCTTTCCTAGATAGCAGATTTAACTCAGATTAAAGGATGAAAATTGTTCAACTCAGATTATAGAGATTATATATTTTTTCAAATGTGATTCTGAGCAGAGAATTCAGGCAACGGATTACAAATCTACCAGAGGAAAGCAAATGGGACATGTGTAGGAGGTAAGTACATGAGCAGTGAGATATTATTATATTGTAGATTTATGTTCGTATTGTGTCACTGAGGGATGAAAGTATAAATTAAGCAAAGTTTTGATATAAAATTCAATGTCTTAAAGATAGTTATTAACTCCTTGAAGGGGTATTCCGGTTTCACACTATTGATAGGTCATCAATATCAGACCCAAGACAATCAGCTGTTTGAAGGGACGGCGGCACTCATCTTAGCGTAGCATCGGCTTCAATATTTACCTGTACACTGTCTAGGTGGTGGGGGCGGTAATTATACAGCACCGTCGCTACAATGTAGGCGGCTTGAAGGTAAACATTAAAGATGGTGTGGCATTGTGTGAGTATCGCAGTCCCTCCAAACAACTGATTGGCAAGTGCACCGAGAGTCAGACCCCCGCCAATCTGATATTGATGACCTATCCTGTAGATACTGATTATCGTATTTTGGACTATAAGACATACCCCAGGTTTAGACAACAGAAAATTTGAAAAAAAAAATTTCTACTTACTAACCTTTCCCTCGTTGTTGAATAAAGTGGGGCGGGGGATCAAGGTCACTAACTTTTGGTGTCTTTGGGTTACTAAATTTGGTCAGCTCCTGTTACCCTTAGTGTGTCATCTGCTAAACCTTGTAACAAACAGCAATGTACATACAGTATCCAAGTAAATGTGTCTCCTGCTCTGTTGTGTCTCACCATGCTTGTTCTGCTAGATTATTTATTTTTTTAGTTTTTTTTTTTCATTCTCCATGTTCATGACATTATACAGTCGTGGCCAAAAATTTTGAGAATGACACAAATAATAGTTTTCACAAAGTTTGCTGCTAAACTGCTTTTAGATCTTTGTTTCAGTTGTTTCTGTGATGTAGTGAAATATAATTACACACACTTCATACCTTTCAAAGGCTTTTATCGACAATTGTTGGCCCTTCTTTTTCAGGACCTCTGCAATTCGGCTGGGCATGCTCTCAATCAACTTCTGGGCCAATCCCTGACTGATAGCAACCCATTCTTTCATAATCACTTCTTGGAGTTTGTCAGAATTCGTGGGTTTTTGTTTGTCCACCCGCCTCTTGAGGATTGACCACAAGTTCTCAATGGGATTAAGATCTGGGGAGTTTCCAGGCCATGGACCCAAAATGTCAACGTTTTGGTCCCCGAGCCACTTAGTTATCACTTTTGCCTTATGGCACGGTGCTCCATCGTGCTGGAAAATGCTTCACCAAACTGTTGTTGGATTGTTGGAAGAAGTTGCTGTTGGAGGGTGTTTTGGTACCATTCTTTATTCATGGCTGTGTTTTTGGGCAAAATTGTGAGTGAGCCCACTCCCTTGGATGAGAAGCAACCCCACACATGAATGGTCTCAGCAGGTCCTTTAATGACACAATGAAATGCATTAGAAAGTTTTTTTGGGGATTAAGTTAATTTTCATAGCAAAGAAGGACTATGCAATTCATCTGATCACTCTTCATAACATTCTGGAGTATATGCAAATTGCTATTATAAAAACTTAAGCAGCAACCTTTCCAATTTCCAATATTTATGTAATTCTCAAAACTTTTGGCCACGACTGTACATATACACACACAGTATGGGTACTTCAGGTCACAATGACTGCTGAAATTACCGTATTTTTCGACCTATAAGACGCAAGTGGGTTGAAAGCGGGAGAAAAATGGCAGTGCGTCTTATGGGGCGAATGCTGCCATTTTTACTTTGCACGGATACATCGCCGGCCACGATGCTGCACAGCGTGGCCTGCAATGTATCAACGGGGAGGGAAAAGGGGCTGGAGGACGGCAACTTGTGTTGGAATCTTAGCGGGGCCCGGTGCAATCACTTTACCCATGAATTCACTTAATAAATACTGCTCGGGGCCCGGTGTAATAGAGAACAGTGACTGCACCGGGCCCCGCTGCGATTCCAACATAAGTTGCCGGCCTCCACCCCCTGTATTTGGGGTCACTATTTACACAAGGACAGTGTTATGGGGGGATCTGTGGATGACACATATATAGCATAAGATGCTATATACGTGTCATCCACAGATTCCCCATAGCAGTGTCATCCACAGATCCCCCATAACAGTGTCATCCACAGATCCCCCATAACAGTGTCATCCACAGATCCCCCCCATAACAGTGTCATCCACAGATCCCCCCCATAACAGTGTCATCCACAGATCACCCCCATAACAGTGCGTCATCCACAGATCCCCTCCATAACAGTGTCATCCACAGATCCCCCATAATAGTGTCATCCACAGACCACCATTAGTTCAAAACCCACCAAAAGCACACCGTTTGGTTCAAATTTTTTTTTCGTATTTTCCTCCTCAAAAACCTAGATGTGTCTTATGGGCAGGTGCGTCCTATGTTCAAAAGGCATAAAGTTAAAGATGACACAACTATTTTTATAAATAACAAAAAAATGAAAAAGGCCCTAAGCAAAACTATGGACACCCTGAATGGTTATTACCTAGAAGCACCCCCTTTGGCAAGTATCACAGCTTATAAACGCTTTTTGCAACCAGCATAGAGTCTTTAAAATCTTGTTTGTGGGATTTTCATCCATTCTTCCTTATAAATGTCTTCCAGCTTTGTGAGATTCCTGGGCCGTCTTGCATGCCCTGCTCTTTTGTGGTCTAGCCACAGATTTTCAGTGATGTTTAGATCAGGGGACTGTGAGAGCCATGGTAAAACCTTCAGGTTGGACCTTTTGAGGAAGTTTATTGTAGATTTTGAGATGTTTTTAGGATCATTATCCATTTGTAGAAGTGTCATGTCCCATGTCTTCATGGTTCATTATCATTAATGTCATCTTTGCTTTGTATTGCTGCATAAGTTTGTCCCTATCATCTCCCTGTATGTTGCCCTATTCTTGCAGCCCCCTCCCTCCTTATTGCCAAAAGTAGCCATTTTTGTTATATCTGTTGTACTGATATTTTCATGTGCAACTCAACTCTGCCAAATTATCATCTTTTCACCTACTGTTTTGGTGCATAACTACAAGATTTCAGCTTGGAAAAAGTTCATCTGGATTCTTCACACATGCCTGAGCAGTTAAGTTGAACACTGTCAGATGAGAGTCTGAAGTAAGTATACAGTTCAATACAGACTGCCATTGTAACATGAAGCCATTGAGCATAACACTTATTGTCAGGATATTGAGTCAGAACAAGAAGCTATCCTCTTTTCAACTTCAGCTTTTTTACAGTTGATGTTTGCTTCCAGAATTTGCTGGAATTTTATTGAATTCATTTTTCCGTCTACTAGTGATGAGCGGCAGGGGTCATATTCGAATTCGCAATATTTCGCGAATATTTTGTAGAATATTCGTCGAAAATTAGCAAATTCGAAAATTCACGTTTTTTTTTTTACTCAAATAATGTAATATTTATAGTGTAATATGCAAATTTTTCAACTTACAACTATTAGACAAAAAAGATTATAGCACTATATTAGCTAAATTGCTCTATTCGATTTTTTTCGAATATTCTCTGTATTGCCATAACTTAGTTTTTTCGAATATTCGTAATATTCTAAAACAAGAATATATAGCAATATAGCTTATATTAAAAAAAAACAAATATAGAGCAAAATTCGCAAACACTACTACTCCTAAAGTCAAGTATATTGCAGCCTTCTTATTGGCCCACAAGCTAGAAGCAGTGAGGGATCATGTGTACTGATAAAAAAAAAAAAAAAATTACGAATATATATAACTATATTCGAAATATTTGCGAATTTTCGAAGTACCTATATTCGCGATAAAAATTCAAAATTCGAATATTCGTGATCAACACTACCGTCTACCCGTAAATTTGTTCCCCGTGCCACTAGCTGCAACACAATCACAAATAATGACTGTTCGACTCCTATGTTTAATAGTTGGAGAGGTGTTCTTTTCATAAAATTCTGTGCCCTTTGTTTCATTGGTCCAAAATGCATCAGGCCTGTTTGGATGTTACATAGTTACATAGTTGTTATGGTTGGAAAAAGACAAAAATCCATCAAGTCCAACCTGTAATCCTGCTATATCGATCCATGGAGCAAATCCCTGGATCAATGTCCATCTTCTTTTTAAAAAGGGGTTGGGCCAAAGGGAAAGGGTGTTTAGATAATGATTTCTATACATTGTGATAAGCCTCAATGTTATTTTGAATTAAAAAGTAATTAAAAACTTTTTTGAAGCCATCTACTGTATTTGCTGTGACCAGCTCCTGTGGCAGGCTATTCCAGAGATTCACAGCCCTTACAGTAAAGAATGCTTGTGGCCCCTTGTTTTTTGAGGGGGTTTAACAAAGAATAGCTTCCCTTCTTTTGCAACTTCTGACGCTGAATTTTGAGGTGAGGACGCAGGAGAGATTTTCTTCTGATGACTCTTCCATGAAGGCCATATATTCGTACAGGTGTCGCTGAACAGTAGAACAATGTACCACAACTCCAGAGTATGCTAAATCTTCCTGAAGGTCTTTTGCAGTTAAGCAGGGGTTCTGATTTGCCTTTCTAGCAATCATACAAGCAGCTGTCTCTGAAACCTTTCTTGGTCTTCCAGACCTTCTCTTAACCTCCACTGTTCCTGTTTACTGCCGAATATTAATTACATTTCAAACTGAGGAAATGGCAACCTAAAACTACCCCAAAAGGCACAAGCTGAATGTTTACCCATGGCCCTCACAGTTCCTTGATCTGAAAGTCATCGAAAATCTGTGGATAGATAGAAGAGCAGTGCATGCAAGATGGCCCAGGAATCTCACAGATCTTGAAGACTTTTGCAAGGAAAAATGGATGACAAAACTCAAACAAGAGTTTAAAGACTCTTGACTGAGTACAAAAAGTTATTACTAGTTGATACTTGCCAAAGCGGTGCTACTAGGTAATAACCATGCAGGGTGCCGGAAGTTTTGATTCTGACTTTTTTCCTGTTTTGTTATTTTGAAAATGTAAAAGATAAAAATAAAAAAATATTTTTATTTAAAATTCATAGGAAATGCGTCATCTTTAATGTTATAACTTTTGGAAATCATTTCATTTTCAACTTGCCTAAGTGTTCACAGTAACAGTAATTCTGACCAGGGGTGCCCAAACTTTTGCATGCCACTGTATGCCCACACATCTAGCTCTACTACATATACAGCTAAGAAACTCAATTCTGCTATATACACAGCTGACAAATACAGCTCTGATACATACACCCCTGCCATATATACACTCACCTAAAGAATTATTAGGAACACCATACTAATACGGTGTTGGACCCCCTTTTGCCTTCAGAACTGCCTTAATTCTACGTGGCATTGATTCAACAAGGTGCTGATAGCATTCTTTAGAAATGTTGGCCCATATTGATAGGATAGCATCTTGCAGTTGATGGAGATTTGAGGGATGCACATCCAGGGCACGAAGTTCCCGTTCCACCACATCCCAAAGATGCTCTATTGGGTTGAGATCTGGTGACTGTGGGGGCCATTTTAGTACGGTGAACTCATTGTCATGTTCAAGAAACCAATTTGAAATGATTCGAGCTTTGTGACATGGTGCATTATCCTGCTGGAAATAGCCATCAGAGGATGGGTACATGGTGGTCATGAAGGGATGGACATGGTCAGAAACAATGCTCAGGTAGCCCGTGGCATTTCAACGATGCCCAAATGGCACTAAGGGGCCTAAAGTGTGCCCAGAAAACATCCCCCACACCATTACACCACCATCAGCCTGCACAGTGGTAACAAGGCATGATGGATACATGTTCTCATTCTGTTTACGCCAAATTCGGACTCTACCATTTGAATGTCTCAACAGAAATCGAGACTCATCAGACCAGGCAACATTTTTCCAGTCTTCAACAGTCCAATTTTGGTGAGCTCGTGCAAATTGTAGCCTCTTTTTCCTATTTGTAGTGGAGATGAGTGGTACCCGGTGGGATCTTCTGCTGTTGTAGCCCATCCGCCTCAAGGTTGTGCGTGTTGTGGCTTCACAAATGCTTTGCTGCATACCTCGGTTGTAACGAGTGGTTATTTCAGTCAACGTTGCTCTTCTATCAGCTTGAATCAGTCGGCCCATTCTCCTCTGACCTCTAGCATCCACAAGGCATTTTTGCCCACAGGACTGCCGCGTACTGGATGTTTTTCCCTTTTCACACCATTCTTTGTAAACCTTAGAAATGGTTGTGCGTGAAAATCCCAGTAACTGAGCAGATTGTGAAATACTCAGACCGGCCCGTCTGGCACCAACAACCATGCCACGCTCAAAATTGCTTAAATCACCTTTCTTTTCCATTCTGACATTCAGTTTGGAGTTCAGGAGATTGTCTTGACCAGGACCACACCCCTAAATGCATTGAAGCAACTGCCATGTGATTGGTTGACTAGATAATTGCATTAATGAGAAATAGAACAGGTGTTCCTAATAATTCTTTAGGTGAGTGTATATATGCACACATACAGCATGGCTACGTATACAGCTGACAAACATAGCACTACTACACACACACCTAACATACATAAACAAACACAGCTCTGTTGCTTTTTCCCACTTCGTCTGATTGCTTATATATTACACTGAAATACTTCTAGCAGGGTCTAACCCATGTAGTATGATGGCAGACCTGAGGGCCATTTTTAGGCTCCTGACAGCATGACAACACTGCGGGTCTCCCCATGCATCTAAGGCCCCTTTCACAAGGGCGAGTTTTCCGCGCGAATGCAATGCGTGAGGTGAACGCATTGCACCCGCACTGAATTCGAACCCATTCATTTTTATGGGGCTGTGCACATGAGCGGTGATTTTCATGCATCACTTGTGCGTTGTGTTAAAATCGCAGCATGCTTTATATTGTGCTTTTTCACGCAATGCAGGCCCTATAGAAGTGAATGGGGCTGCATGAAAATCGCAAGCATCCGCAAGCAAGTGCGGATGCGGTGCGATTTTCACACATGGTTGCTAGGATGAAAGTCTATTCACTGTATTATTTTCCCTTATATCATGGTTATAAGGGAAAATAATAGCACTCTTTAATACAGAATTTTTAGTAGAAGGTCAATTGGGGGTTAAAAAATAAAATAACATTTTTCTCACCTCCTCCAATTGATCGCGTAGCTGCCGGTCTCCTGTTCTTTCTTCAGGACCTGTCAAAGGACCTGTGGTGACATCACTGTGCTTTTCACATGATACATCACATGATCCATCACCATAGTGATGGACCATGTGATGAGCTCAGTGACGTCACCACAGGTCCTTTGAAAGGTCCTGAAGAAAGAACAGGAGACCGGCAGCTACGCGATCAATTGGAGGAGGTGAGTAAATTTTTTTTATTTTTTTTAACCCTCAATTGACCTTCTACTAAGCATTCTGCATTAAAGAATGCTATTATTTTCCCTTATAACCATGTTATAAGGGAAAATAATAAAATTTACAGAATACTGAACCCGGGTCTGGGTACCAAACATGCCCATTTTTTCACACGCACGTGCAAAACGCATTAAAACGCTTTGCACTCGCGGGGGAAAATAGTGCATGTTCCCGCAACGCACCCGCACCTTTCCCGCATGAAACCAGCCTAAGAGTTTGTATATTTCAGTCTGCACCCTTTGCGCATTGTGCTCCTGGGCCTGCACCATTACACTGATGTACTATTATCATGATATAACTGCATATCATGAGGTATTTATACATACAAAATGTAAAAAATATAAAATTAAAGTGTTATTCTACCCATAGCATCACTAGGAATTATGAATGAATTATTAGAAGTTTGCAGTGAAGGTCCAGAGGAGTGTTATCGGTTAAGGGTGTGTCCCTGAACAGTTTGACACTATCCAATCAGTGCTGCTAGTGTCAGACTGTGCCGTGACATATTCCCGCCAGGTTTAACCCCTTGTTTTCTGTTTTAGCTGCAATTGACTCTCCTCGCTCAGGTTTGTTTTACTCTCCTGCTACTCTTTGGCATCTGATAGGTATGCTACCTGTGAGCTTACACCAATTTTTTGCTCCTTAACTCTGCAGATGAAACCAGCCAAGTAACACTGGTCTTATGTCGAGTTATGGTGAATATAGAGAAGTCGTTTTAGATTTATAAAATAAAGTGGTGAAGATAGGTAGCAGCTTTAGATTTTGCCCACAGTTGTCCCAGGTGGTGATCCTGTATTCTTCCTCATCTCTGTTTCCTTACAGCCATTTAAAAAAAAACTGTGCTAAAAGTAATGAAAAATCTCAATTTAAGGCCTCTTTCACACGGGCGTGTGTGCCCCGTGGTCGTGCTGCGGTGCGCAAAATGCGGGCCTCAATGCACGAGCACAGTCCATGGGGCAGCCGCAGCGGATCGTGGACCCATTCACTTGAATGGGTCCGCGATCCGGCCGTTCCGCAAAAAGATAGGACATGTTCTATCTTTTTGTGGAACGGAAGTACAGGACGAAACCCCACCGAAGCACTCCGTAGTACTTCCGTTCCGTGGTTCCGTTCCGCACCATACCGCATCTCCGGATTTGCGGACCCATTCAAGTGAATGGGTCCGCATCAGTGATGCTGAATGCCCACGGAACGGCACCCGTGTATTGCGGATCCGCAAATGCTGTCCGCAATACGGCAACGAGGCGCACACGTTCTTGTGAAAGAGGCCTAAAGAAGAACGATCTTCCTAAAATTGGTTTCAGTTCAATTGGTTTGAATCTGCCATGAAATTCAATTCGGATATGAACTGGTTGTACCCAAATCAAAATAGCTTTAAATGCCTGGATAACCCTCTTGCTCTCAATCTCTTTCTCTCTCCAAACAAATCTAAAAACAAATCTAAAAGAGTAAGAATTTTCTAAAAAATTTGGGTCGAATTTCAATTCTAACGAATCGATTTACTCATCTCTAGCTCAACACAACACAAAAAAGTACCCTAACAAATTATTTGTATATGGTACATTTCATAATGCGCCATACACTTTAAAATAACATCTGGCCCTGTCAACAATGGAGGTAAAAAATGTTAAAATGCTGCAAGCAAAACAAAACGGTGACACTGCCCTTATAGCAATATAGTTTACAAAGTCATACCACTGAATTGGTCAATACTAATCAATAAGAATATAGTGTACAAAGGGTACTTAAGTGTGGCATATTACTTGAGCAATTTAAAAGTATAAATATATAGCATATATAAAGTGGGGGGAAAATGTCAGTGCATCTTATGTGGCAAATACCAATGATTTAGTACTCATTAGTACAGGAGGACCTAGTAGCGGTGATTGCAGCGCTCCCCAGGCTTTGTACTCACCGCTTCTTGGACTTCCTCAGCCGCTCGCTGTCCTGTGACCTCACTCTGTGCACATTGGGTCACAGCACAGTGCGCTGCACGAAAAACAGGAAGAGCGCTGGATGTAAGTAGTGGCGTCAACATCCAGTGCAGGAGAGGTCTGTATAGGGGTCTTATGCACATTGGGGTCTGATCTGAGGTCTGATTTGGGGTCATTCACATTGGGTATCTGATCAGACATCTTATTCACATTGGGGGTCTGATCTGAGGTCTGATTTGGGTCTTATTCACATTGGGGCTCTGATCTGAGGTCTGTATAGGGGTCTTATGCACATTGGGGTCTGATCTGAGGTCTGATTTGGGGTCATTCGCATTGGGTATCTGATCAGACATCTTATTCACATTGGGGGTCTGATCTGAGGTCTGATTGAGAGTCATTTTCATTGGGGCTCTGATCTGAGGTCTGATTGGGGGTCATTCACATTTGGGGTCTGATCTGAGGCCTTATTCACATTGGGAGTCTGATCTGTGGTCTGATTGGGGTCTTATTAACATTGGGGACATGATCTGAGGTCTGAATAACATTGGGGGTCTGAGCTGAGGTCTGATGAAAAATATTTTTCTTCTTCTAAAACCTAGATGTGTATTTTGGGCAGGTGTGTTATAGGGCAAAAAATACGGTAAGCATAAGAGAAATAAAGAATCCAGGAGCATGGATGTTATTTAGGATATGTTCACATGAACATTTTTTTTTTTTTCATTTTGGCACCATATTCTATGTCTGAAATGTGCTTAGAAAATGCTCACAGGGAAGAACGCCTCATGTGATTTCTTAGTGTGAAATCCGCGGGTGGGTATCCTTACTTTGAATTAGCCTTGGACATAGTCATATGGACATAACCTTATTATATTTTTGAAAAATGTCCTGTGTTCACGCACTCTGAGGACCATGTCCAGCACAAATAATAAAAAATGAAGCAGTTGTTCAAGGCAACCAATCAGGATTCTGCTTTAATTTTCAAAAAAGTTTGAGAGTTGGAACCTTACTGCCCTACTAGTTTTGATAAATCTTTCCTAATGAGTAGCTGAAAGTATCAGGGAATGCACATCACATGGGTTTGATTGACTTTATTAGCATCCCTCCACCACCCCTGCTACCATACAAAAAAAATCCTTCAAAATGATCTTATAGTTATAGTACACATTAGAAAACAAACTAGACATCTGAGAATGGTGCCCAAAATAAGGCCTCATGCACACAACTGTATTTTCGCTCCGCATCTAATCGGTTCTTTTTGCAGACCGAATGCAGAGCCATTAATTTCTATGCAGCCGCAAAAAATGCAGTCAGCACACAGATGTCATCTGTGCGCTGCCCGCATCCATTTGTCCATGCCGCAAATTATAGAACGTGCCCTATTCTTGTCCGTTTTGAGAACAAGAATAGACATTTCTACAATAGGGACAGATGCAACATATCCGTATTTTGCGGATCTGCGATTTACATACTGCAAAAATGGATACGGTCATGCGCAGGAGCATCAGCGGCTTCTGATGCGCTTCCTGAGGTTGTAAATACAACTCCACACCTGTCAACAGGTTGTGTCCAGTATTGCAGCTCAGCTTCTTCGAAGTGAATGCGATTGAGCTGCAATACCAAACTGTCACAGGACGTCGGCTTCGCGCTCCTTCCCTTAGGTGCTGCCAGCGCCCTGCGATAACTTCAGAGCATGGACATGCCCTGCGTCCTCGTCTCCAGGGCAACGGGGGGCGAAGAGGACCCGGCCACGCACGCCTTCTTAGCGTGGTCGGCGTCCTCCTCTCTCGTACTTTCGGCGAAATGTCTGAGCGCCGAACTGAGCACTCGGCGCTCAGCAGTTTGCAGGGGGATGAGTCATGTGACGCTGGCCACGTCACATGACTCCTTCTCTACCCTATTTAAACAGGCAGCCTGCTGGCCACAGGTTGCCTGTGATTAAGGTCCTATGCCTTGTGTATACTACGTTGGCATTTTACTCAGTTTTGGTATTTCGGCTTGTTACTTGACTTTGTCTCTTGCTTGCTCCTATTGTACTTTGCATCTCCTGGTATTTGACTTTGGCTTGACTTTGACCTGTCCTCGCTTGCTCCCTGTGTTATACTTGCTCCTCCTGGTTTTGACCTTGCTAGTTCGACCTCTCTTCGTTTGTCTGTTTGTTTGTCTCTCCACACTTATGCAGGCTAGGGATCGCCGCCCAGTTGCGCTCCGTTGCCTAGGACGGGTAAGTGCAAGTAGGAAGGGACAGAGGAGTGGGTGGAGTCAGTTTGCACCTTCCTTATTCCCCTTCTCGTGACACAAACACAATCTATGAACACTTGTGCCGCTGTTTTTCCGAAGAAAGCAACCATACATTTCTAATCCTGAAACACTCCTTGAAGACTTGTTTAGTTTTCCCTGTGTGTTTTCTTTGATGTTTTTTCTTCTTTCTTTGCCATCTTCTATGGGGAAATCCTATTTCTTGATCACAATGGCTGCAATGCAAGTTACGGCTATACTCCATCTGTTCAGGTAATTTTTTTACCAATCACTTTGCATCTCTTGTCTGCATAATATGACATTTAGGGCACAGAATCAACATAAACAGAGTAGAAGAGGAAACAGATGTACCGTATGCAGTATTTTCTACTGTCATTTCCACGCTGGGCATCTGTGTTGTGCGCTGATTACTGTTGTAAGCTGTAATAGTGGCCACAAAACCGCAGCTGCACATTCAATACATATAATAGCCTAGGGTGCTTACTGCACACTTATCCTTTGCTGTACCAAATGCTTTAGTCTGTACAAATACTGTTCTAGGGTTGGGACCCACTTGTTTTTTAACAAATTATTTTTTTCCCTGGCAACATACTGTATCTATAAATCATTTTTAGAATTTTGCCTTTTTTCCTTTGGAAATGCTTAAACTTATAACTTTTTTTTATTTTCTGGCTTCTTAAGTCTGCAGTGAATTAGTTGTTTAAATGGCGCCACTTATCTTAGGACGCAATAGTAAGAATCAATCAGAAAAAGTAAATTTGGTGTATCCATTTCATCTCTTTCCCCTGAGAACTGAAGCTCAACTACAGACCTGACATTAAAGGCAGTTCTGATTAAATTGTCACTGTACTTTCCTAAACTTTGCATAAATCAATAGTATAGGTGAATATAAGAAACCTTCTGATTAAAGATTAGTCAGTCTTCTTAAAATCAGTTTTGTGCCTGATTCAAAGAATTCTTTGTGGTCCTACGCGAATCAAAAGTGCTCTAATTGGTCTGAAAATTGGCATATGACACTCTAAGGCAGTGGTGGCAAACCTATGGCACGGGTGGCAGAGTGGGTACTCAGAGCCCTCTCTGTGGGAAAAAGTCTATGGTGTACCAATATGCCTTAGACTCTTCCTGCCATTCATCAGCGCAGGACGCACTATGAACAGCTCAGGCAGCGCACTGAATGCAGGCAGGCTATTATAGCTAAGTGATAAAGTACATGGACTATATACTATATTGGACTGTAGTATTCAGGTTAAATTGCCGTGTTGGGTTTTGGGATGCAGTTTGGGCATTAAGTCTCTAAAAGGTTCGCCATCACTGCTCTAAGGTCGCCTGGGACTCAGATTTTATATCTCAAGTTAGGCTGAGTTCACATCACCGTTTACCTTTCCGTTCTTCTGATCCGACACGAGAAGAGAGAGAGAAAAAAAACAGGATTAGGACTTGTTAATAATGGCTTTGGTGAACGCTATATTGATTATTGTACAGTCTAGGTGTACGGTAAATGACCTTATATTTCACAATTATCGCTTATGACATGTGACTCATCATTTATCTATTCTCCTCCGTCACTAATCGCTCCCCAGTTGTTAGCAGGAAGATCACTCATCATTTGCTCCCTATCTTGAATCACTCCCCAGATATTCCTCATTTATATTTAATCACTTATTATCACTGATGATTTGTCATGTGACTCACTGATATTAGGATAATCCATTATGTCGGAGAGGAAAATTTACTGATGATGTAGATATCGTGGCGAATGCATCATTTTGACTCTTATGCCTTATCTTCATTAGTAATCCCTCATACATCATCTCATCTACTTTCTGCAGTAACCCAGCACGGCCAGTACACTAAGAACGGAGCTGTGCCTCTTGCTTTATTTTCATTAGAGATGAGCGAAGTTTTAGATTCGCCGAGTTAAAAAAAAAAATTGCTTTGTGACGAACTACTTCGTCAAAAAGAGCTTTTTTTGAAAGTAGCGGGTGCAATGACTGGGAGCTGCGATAGAGCCGCCACCCCCATCATTGTACCCCTGAGATGCCACGTTCATACATGATCGCGGCTTTTGAGAGTAAAAACTGTGTAAAATTTACATAAAAAAATTAAATCAAACTAACCGCCTCTATTTGCTCGCAACGGGCTGGCCGCTGCCATCTTGCTTGAAGATCTGGTGCGAAATCTCGAGCGGCCCGAAATTACATCATCACGCTAGCCAGCATACGGGATTTCGGACTAAATCTTCAATCAAGATGGTGGCGGCTGGCACGTCGCGAGCAAATGGAGGAGGTAAATATGATTTTTTTATTTTTTTTTTTACACTATTTCAGGTTAAATCGATTCGCTGCCACAAAGCACGAGGAAATTCGGCTTTGCCGCGATTTGAATTTATCGCGAAATTCGGATCGAATTCCACTTCAGTGGAATCGATTCGCTCATCTTTAATTCTCATGTAAGTTCTTGCATCAGTGGCTGCTGTGATCCATAGGGGTGCCAGGTGTTGGACCCCCACCTACAGTACAGACCAAAAGTTTGGACACACCTTCTCATTCAAAGAGTTTTCTTTATTTTCATGACTATGAAAATTGTAGATTCACACTGAAGGCATCAAAACTATGAATTAACACATGTGGAATTATATACATAACAAACAAGTGTGAAACAACAGAAAATATGTCATATTCTAGGTTCTTCAAAGTAGCCACCTTTTGCTTTGATTACTGCTTTGCACACTCTTGGCATTCTCTTGATGAGCTTCAAGAGGTAGTCCCCTGAAATGGTTTTCACTTCACAGGTGTGCCCTGTCAGGTTTAATAAGTGGGATTTCTTGCATTATAAATGGGGTTGGGACCATCAGTGGCGTTGAGGAGAAGTCAGGTGGATACACAGCTGATAGTCCTACTGAATAGACTGTTAGAATTTGTATTATGGCAAGAAAAAAGTAGCTAAGTAAAGAAAAACGAGTGGCCATCATTACTTTAAGAAATGAAGGTCAGTCAGTCAGCCGAAAAATTGGGAAAACTTTGAAAGTAAGGGCTATTTGACCATGAAGGAGAGTGATGGGGTGCTGCGCCAGATGACCTGGCCTCCACAGTCACCGGACCTGAACCCAATCGAGATGGTTTGGGGTGAGCTGGACCGCAGAGTGAAGGCAAAAGGGCAAACAAGTGCTAAGCATCTTTGGGAACTCCTTCAAGACTGTTGGAAGACCATTTCAGGCGACTACCTCTTGAAGCTCATCAAGAGAATGCCAAGAGTGTGCAAAGCAGTAATCAAAGCAAAAGGTGGCTACTTTGAAGAACCTAGAATATGACATATTTTCAGTTGTTTCACACTTGTTTGTTATGTATATAATTCCACATGTGTTAATTCATAGTTTTGATGCCTTCATAGTCATGAAAATAAAGAAAACTCTTTGAATGAGAAGGTGTGACCAAACTTTTGGTCTGTACTGTAAGTATCTGATATTGTGTCAATATCTATAACCTGGAAAACCCGTTTACTAAATATAGTCTTCATGTAATCATTTAGGTAATGTTAACAAAAGAAAAAAAAGACTGGAACTTCAAGAGGAGCAGAATGTCTTTCACTATTTAACCCATTGGTCTCCATCTAACCTGCTCTTGGATTGGTCAGCATTGCTCACCTGAAAAGCAATGGCCAATCCAAGGGCAGCAGGAAGTGTTTTGGACTACCAAATGCAAAGTGGTGTAGCCATCTTAGAGGACAGAAGAGGAACCCGGGAATCGGTTGATTTACAGCTGAAAAGATGAAAAGTAGGACATCGGGTAAGTGTTTTTTTTGTTCCTCGGTTAATGTGAGTTTTCTTTTGCTAACTGAAAATACACTTTAAACCACAGGACCACCACTAGGACCTCCACCGATTACTAGACCTGAGCTCACAAGCCCTCCTAAATGGTGATGTGATGCCACATGCACACTATCGCAATGCTTAATGTATAGAGGACAGGCAGAAACAGGCCAACGCTGCTGTTTGCATCAGCCCTATAGACATTGCATGGAGCAGCAACGTGCTTGCATGACCATCACTATTTCAAGTTCCTCCTGACCAGGAACAATAGAGGTGCCCACTCTTCCAAATCCAATGTTCCAATGTTTTCTCAGAGCACTGATCACAAGGATGTGACTGCAAGAAGGGGATTCTTTGTTTTCTGGTCTTTCATCCACAGAGCTGGTCATAGTGCACACACATCACAGTGCATCCATAGGGAACATTGTACACGTCTCTTCAATAGAATAGCCTTATGAATCAAATGGAATTTTCTACCCTCCGAAGCCATGGTCCTTTATCAAATCTGTACGGCCACAGACCCCAAACGAACTTAGACAGAACCTTATAACCTTTCAATACAGAATCCACTGAAACTGAAATCTCTGTAAATGTATACCTTTCCTGATAAATCTTAACCATCCTTACCAGGCCAATTTTTCAGTTTTGGCCATGTCCCTATCTAATTGCAAAAACCTAATTAGTTTCTGAGCCAATCTACATGTATTAGATATTCTTTTTCACAGAACTTCTTAGACCTTTCTAATCTTAGACCTTTTTTTCTGCCTTTAGAGGATAATAGATATAATATTTTTTTTAAATTTAAGGAAAACTTATTTTTTCCTTTCTTATAATTTTTTTCTAACTGTTACAAAAGATTTCAAGAAAAGCAAAAAGCAAAAAGGAAAAAGCAAAAAGGAAAAAAAGGTGTACGTTTGTATATTTTACACAAGGTCCACTGTACTATTGCTAAAACTAACAAGGTTAAAATAATAGAAAATAAACATGAACAAACCAAAAGATTAAAACAGAAATGTAGCATTTGTGCAGGTGGTCCTGTCCTGTCTCTCTCTGCTTATCAGAAATACTTATTGAATCAAAATTGGAAACCTAGGAAAATACCCGTTTTAAACGTAATCAAAGATTATAGGTTTTAATTTAGAGCCATATGGACAGCAAGAAAGCCTGGAGTATAAAACAATTTCACGACTTCAGCAGAATCATATTTCACCATTAGAAATTGATTTCCGCATTAGAGGTGACAGTTAAGAGAGAAAAACCCGACAATTTGTATCGAATGTAACAATACTGAAATAAAGAGTAAAAAAGAATAATAAAGCCACATGTGAGCTACTTCTTATCTCTTTTTATAGTTTTTAGCAACTTTTTTTGCAAATAAAAAAATCTGAAACCAAAGCGCAGCAGCAGCAAGTTCTCTAGTGCAACCATCTGTCTTAAGACTGATGTAGAGTACATGGCACAACCTGTACATTTACATAAAAAGTCCCTCCAGCTTAGTACTTTGAAGCGGTAGACTTTCAATGGGCCACAGTATTCATATGGAATCCGGCTGTGGGAGATGCATTACATGCCATAAGACTGAAATCACACTCTGAATTTTGACATCTTTTTTGGCTACATTTTTTTGCATTTCTTTTTTGGAGTAGGGGAGAAAAATGCCGCCGCCAGATCTTAGTTTAAAATCTTATACAAAAGAATGTCTTACTGTATGTAGGGTTTTGCCTTTTGCCATGTTGTAGTTAAGGCATTTTTTTTCATATAGATAGATAGATAGATAGATAGATAGATAGATAGCATTTTCATGATTATTTCACAAAGCTATTGATGGATAAAAAATGAAAAGTATACATTGTGCAAATTTGTAATCAATGTGCAATTATATACATTTTCATTTTCGTTTCTCAAAGGCTAGACTGCAGCCTGTCAGTTCTGAAAATTTTGTGCATAATATGCTAGCGGGGGAAATAGAATCAACATGGGGTACACAGTACATAGAGGAGGATGACAGCATATGAAATAATATCAAATATGTTTAGAAGGGATCAACGAGAGGCGAAGCTAATGCACCAAATGTTGCCTCGCTCTGCATTTCATGTCTTAGGTCACTAAGTAATGCTCATCTTGACCTAAAGGTGAACTTTATAATAGTGTACTAATGTTTTCTCCTGCCCACTACATCACGGGTCAACTCGCAATTTATATTAGTGATGTGAACATCAATGGGTTTGATTGGCTTATGTCTGTTTTCGACTTCGGCTAACATGCCCACTTAAGTAGTTAAAAATTATCAATGATCTTTTACAGACAACAGCAATAATAGCACCAATTACAGTAAGTATCTGGAATTCAATCAGTGTGTATGCTGGACCTATAGCAAACCCTAGGGATTGATCATTACGCTATAAATATGCAGAAACGCGGTCATTATTATGTATGACGTAACAAGATAAAGCAATGCATGGCTTGTGGTTCAATTACACCCCAAAAACTTTCCAGTAATAATTAGATCTTACAGTGTTATAGGAATTTCAATTCTCCACTAAGGCCAGCCTTAAAGGGGTCGTGCCAAGTTTAAATGTTATCCACAGGATAGGGAATGATGGATTACTTGATGATGGGGGGGGGGGGGGGGGGGGATAATACCTCTGCTGGGACTTCCACCGATCCCAAGAACATGGGTCCTGTTCCTCCATCTAAATCAAGCAGAAGATCAAGCATACTAGCTGCAGCTCCATTCATTCTCTATGGCACTGCATACTCATTATAGCTAAATACTTATTAAACTGATAAGAATATGACAAATGAGTGTTTATGAGATTAGGAAATCAGAGATAAGGCTTCACCTGAGCCGTCAGCTGAAAGGACTGAGAAGTGATACTCTGCAAACAGATTGATTTTCAACCACTGTGTCTCAAAAACATATGAAAAGCCCAAAAAAAAAAAAAATGCCTTGCAGGTGTCCATAGTCTTTAAAAGGTTTGTCCAACCACTTATAATAAAAATAAAAATTAAATAAACACTCACATTCCAAAGCTCCCAGCGTTCCCCATAACCTCTGTACCTCCTGGTCCCTGTCAACACAGAAATGTTAATAGGAAAACCACGGCACTCAAAAGAAAATGTTGCGTAAATTTCTTATTTATTTTCTTATATTCATATTCTTGTATTTTTGTATATATATATATCCATCCGGAAAATTAATTCATAGTGGAATACTGGCCAACGTTTCGGTTTTATCCAAGACCTTGTTCACGGCCTGAGTCTTACAAGTAATGGAGCCATCCGATGCCTCCATTACTTGTAAGACTCAGGCCGTGAACAAGGTCTTGGATAAGACCGAAACATTGGCCAGTATACCACTATGAATTAATTTTCCGGATGGATATATATACGTATATATATATATAAAGACGAAAAAGTAGGACTGCACTCCGGAGTAGTAGTGAAGTGAAGGTTTTTATTCACCCATAGTATGGCAAACTTGCCATACTATGGGTGAATAAAAACCTTCACTTCACTACTACTCAGGAGTGCAGTCCTACTTTTTCGTCTTTATATTATTGGGTACTGCCATTACCCTACGTTGGACCTTGCACCCGCATCTGGGTTGGTGCTCCCGCTGGACTTTTTTCTTCTATATATATATATATATATATATATATATATATATATACAGTCGTGGCCAAAAGTTTTGAGAATTACATAAATATTGGAAATTGGAAAAGTTGCTGCTTAAGTTTTTATAATAGCAATTTGCATATACAGTACAGACCAAAAGTTTGGACACACCTTCTCATTCAAAGAGTTTTCTTTATTTTCATGACTATGAAAATTGTAGATTCACACTGAAGGCATCAAAATTATGAATTAACACATGTGGAATTATATACATAACAAACAAGTGTGAAACAACTGAAAGTATGTCATATTCTAGGTTCTTCAAAGTAGCCACCTTTTGCTTTAAATACTGCTTTGCACACTCTTGGCATTCTCTTGATGAGCTTCAAGAGGTAGTCCCCTGAAATGGTTTTCACTTCACAGGTGTGCCCTGTCAGGTTTAATATGTGGGATTTGTTGAATTATAAATGCGGTTGGGACCATCAGTTGCGTTGAGGAGAAGTCAGGTGGATACACAGCTGATAGTCCTACTGAATAGACTGTTAGAATTTGTATTATGGCAAGAAAAAAGCAGCTAAGTAAAGAAAAACGAGTGGCCATCATTACTTTAAGAAATAAAGGTCAGTCAGTCAGCCGAAAAATTGGGAAAACTTTGAAAGTAAGGGCTCTTTGACCATGAAGGAGAGTGATGGGGTGCTGCGCCAGATGACCTGGCCTCCACAGTCACCGGACCTGAACCCAATCGAGATGGTTTGGGGTGAGCTGGACCGCAGAGTTAAGGCAAAAGGGCCAACAAGTGCTAAGCATCTTTGGGAACTCCTTCAAGACTGTTGGAAGACCATTTCAGGGGACTACCTCTTGAAGCTCATCAAGAGAATGCCAAGAGTGTGCAAAGCAGTAATCAAAGCAAAAGGTGGCTACTTTGAAGAACCTAGAATATGACATATTTTCAGTTGTTTCACACTTGTTTGTTATGTATATAATTCCACATGTGTTAATGCCTTCATAGTCATGAAAATAAAGAAAACTCTTTGAATGAGAAGGTGTGTCCAAACTTTTGGTCTGTACTGTACTCCAGAATGTTATGAAGAGTGATCAGATGAATTACATAGTCCTTCTTTGCCATGAAAATTAACTTAATCCCAAAAAAAACTTTCCACTGCATTTCATTGCTGTCATTAAAGGACCTGCTGAGATCATTTCAGTAATCGTCTTGTTAACTCAGGTGAGAATGTTGACGAGCACAAGGCTGGAGATCATTATTTCAGGCTGATTGGGTTAAAATGGCAGACTTGACATGTTAAAAGGAGGGTGATGCTTGAAATCATTGTTCTTCCATTGTTAACCATGGTGACCTGCAAAGAAACGCGTGCAGCCATCATTGCGTTGCATAAAAATGGCTTCACAGGCAAGGATATTGTGGCTACTAAGATTGCACCTCAATCAACAATTTATAGGATCATCAAGAACTTCAAGGAAAGAGGTTCAATTCTTGTTAAGAAGGCTTCAGGGCGTCCAAGAAAGTCCAGCAAGTGCCAGTATAATCTCCTAAAGAGGATTCAGCTGCAGGATCGGAGTGCCACCAGTGCAGAGCTTACTCAGCAATGGCAGCAGGCAGGTGTGAGCGCATCTGCACGCAAAGTGAGGCGAAGAATTTTGGAAGATGGCCTGGTGTCAAGAAGGGCAGCAAAGAAGCCACTTCTCTCCAAAAAAAACATCAGGGACAGATTGATCTTCTGCAGAAAGTTTGGTGAATGGACTGCTGAGGACTGGGGCAAAGTCATATTCTCTGATGAAGCCTCTTTCCGATTGTTTGGGGCATCTGGAAAAAGGCTTGTCCAGAGAAGAAAAGGTGAGCGCTACCATCAGTCCTGTGTCATCCCAACAGTAAAGCATCCTGAGACCATTCATGTGTGGAGTTGCTTCTCATCCAAGGGAGTGGGCTCACTCACAATTTTGTCCAAAAACACAGCCATGAATAAAGAATGGTACCAAAACACCCTCCAACAGCAACTTCTTCCAACAATCCAACAACAGTTTGGTGAAGAACAATGCATTTTCCAGCACGATGGAGCACCGTGCCATAAGGCAAAAGTGATAACTAAGTGGCTCGGGGACCAAAACATTGACATTTTGGGTCCATGGCCTGGAAAGTCCCCAGATCTTAATCCCATTGAGAACTTGTGGTCAATCCTCAAGAGGCGGGTGGACAAACAAAAACCCACAAATTCTGACAAACTCCAAGAAGTGATTATGAAAGAATGGGTTGCTATCAGTCAGGAATTGGCCCAGAAGTTTATTGAGAGCATGCCCAGTCGAATTGCAGAGGTCCTGAAAAAGAAGGGCCAACACTGCAAATACTGACTCTTTGCATAAATGTCATGTAATTGTCGATAAAAGCCTTTGAAACGTATGAAGTGCGTGTAATTATATTTCACTACATCACAGAAACAACTGAAACAAAGATCTAAAAGCAGTTTAGCAGCAAACTTTGTGAAAACTAATATTTGTGTCATTCTCAAAACTTTTGGCCACGACTGTATATATATATATATATATATATATATATGAATATAAGAAAATAAATAAGAAATTTACTCAACATTTTCTTTTGAGTGCCGTGGTTTTCCTATTAACATTGCTATTATACTTACCACTGAGCACCGTCTACACCAAATGAGGAGTGCCGTTCAACTCTTATCTTCAACACAGAAATGTAACCGACCAGCCAATCATTGGCTGTAGCGGGTCGCGGAGTGATCACGTGTTCAATAGGCCATGATATTGGATTTACTAGGTCAGTCATGAAACAAGCTAGAACTATATAAAATGCAAGAAACTGCAGATATTAAATGGCACTCTGCGGATTGTCATCTCAGACAATGGGAGCATATCACTAGGATATGCCCCCACTGTCTTATAGGTGTGGGTTCCACCACTGGGACCGCACCTATCTCGGGAACGCCCTCCATTCACTTTTTATGGGGCCGCAGAAAATAGCCTAGCGCTGGCTCTGCTATTTCTGTTGGGCCAATAGAAGTGAATAGGAGCGGTGGCCGGCCATGTGCAGTGCGCTCCCATTCACTTTTATGGCGAGAGTGCTTAGTGGTGGCAGGAATCCTCCAGCCACCACTTTGCTGGATTTTGCTGGAATGGAGCCCCGCAGACTGTTCTGCTTAAAGGAGATGTGTAAGAGGCCTAACATGCTGTACCTATGGTGGAACGTCACATTTATTATGCCACACCTTAAAGGGGTTGTCTCATCACAGACAATGGGGGCATATCTCTAGGATATGCCCCCATTGTCCTATAGGTGTGAGTCCCACACCGCTGGGACCCATACCTATATCAGGAATAGAGCCCCACAGAGTGGTGGCTGGTGGACTCTGGTCCGGGTACCACCAAGCGCACCGCACAGGACTAGCCAGAGCTCAGCTATTTTCGGTGGCTGCGCATCCACAGTGCGCCCCCCACCACTTTCGAGTTCCGTTCTCGATATAGGTGTGGGTCCCAGCGGTGGGACCCGCACTTATCAGACAATGGGGACATATCCTAGCGATATGCCCCCATTGTTTGAGATGAGACAACCCCTTTAAGGTAAAGTTACCATAACCAAAGCAAACTAATACTAGACGTTGTGCAATATCTTCTTCTTAAAACTATAAAAGTGTTTTTTCGGTACTTTAATATTAATGCCCCATCCTCAACATAGGTCTTCAATATCTGATCATTGGGCATCCGACACCTGGCATCCTGCCAATCAACTATTTTGCAGTAGCTTCGGTGTTGGAAATCAACATGGGAATTACACAGCTCTGTCTATTTCTGTAGCAGACAGAGCTGGTTACTGCAGAGCTGCTGCTTGAAGTGAATGGGGCCAGCACTACAGTAACCAGTAACTACAGAAATGGACGAAGTTGTGTAGTTCCGATGTAGACTTTCACGTGGTGGGGGGGTATCTGAGCCCCAGTGATCAGATATCGATAATCTGAGGATAGACCATCAATATTAAAGCACCAGAAAACCCTTTTTCCCATGACATAGCTATTAAAACCTTCTTGAAACTTTAGATTCTTGGCAAAACATGGGAAGTATAGTACCTTTACTACTGGGGATAATTACCTTAAAATAAGCAATTATCACGAACATAGAAGCGCCACAACAAACTCATATACTGTGCCTATAAAAGTATTCATTCCCTTGGACTTTCTATGAATCACAGTGGATTTAATTAAGGTTCTTGGACAGCGATCAACAGAAAATTATTCCTTACTGTCAAAATGAAAACAAATCTCTAATAAGTGATCTACCATCATTAAAATCATTGCATGGGAAGGGAAATATCCAAATGCACAAGACAGTTCCCTGTCTAAACTGACACCAGAAAGACAAACACCAAAAGCAGCTAGATGCTAAAATATCCAAGAAGTACCAGTCAGCGGAGGAATGGAAAGACGTTTCCAAGTCACTGAATATTCCTGTGATATAGCGGAGTTGCAAAATAGAAATTAAAGATCAATAGATTTTGTCTTTACCATACCCAGGACATATACACGACTAAAGTAATATATTATTTTCCTTTTCCATTCTTCATATAGTAAAATTTGTAGTGTGGGACGAATCACACCAAATTTATTAAAGGGGTTGTCTCATCTCAGACAATGGAGGCATATCGCTAGGATATGCCCCCATTGTCTTATAGGTGCAGGTCCCACCTCTGCGACCGCACCTATATATCGGGATCAGAGCCCCGAAAGTGGTGGAGGGTGCACTGCCCATGCGCAGCCACCCTCCATTCATTTTCTATGGGGCCACCGAAAATAGCCGAGCGCTGGCTTAGCTATTTGCTTTGGGCCCATAGAAGTGAATGGTAGCAGTGGCCAGTCCTGCGCAGTGCGCTCCCATTCACTTCTATGAGGAGAATGTTTGGTGGTGGCCGGACCAGCCACCACTTTACGGGGCACCGTTCCCGATATAGATGTGGGTTCCAGGGGTGGCACCCACACCTATAAGACAATGGGGGCATATCGTTGCGATATGCCCCGATTGTCTGAGATGAGACAACCCCTTTAACCCCTTTGCTACCGAGCCACTTTTCATCTTAAATCCCAGGCCAATTTTTGCAAATCTGACATGTGTCACTTTTAGTGTTGAGCGCGAATATTTGAATAGCGAATTTTAATCGCGAATATCGGCACTTCGCTAATTCACAAATATTTTGAATATAGTGCTATATATTCGTTAATTCGAATATTTGTTTTTTTTGTTTGTTTTTATTAAGTTGTTCTTACTTCCCAAAAGCAGTTCTTCTTACATGTCTGGGGGACTCCATCCTCCAGTCAGTGCCCATTGCCGAGTCTGCCGAGTGCCGACTTCCCGTACGCATGGAGCGTCCCCATCACCATGGGAATGCCTCCATGTTAGAATGTACTGTCGGATGTGAGAATCACGGTTATCTAGACCATGGTAAAAGTTGGATGCGCAATGCGAGTAAACTTACTTAAATTACTCGCATTGCGCATCCAACTTAATTTTGTGTATAGGCAACGTTCCTAATGTTGGCTTGTTAGAATTAACGAATATAGAGAATATAGCGCTATATTCGTATTCGTCATATTCGTTAATTCTAGCAATCCAACCATTAGGAACCCAGCTCTAAGTTTAATTCGCAATGCGAGTATATGTTCGCATTGCGAATTCAACTATATTCTCAATCTTCGTTATATTCTAGAAAAGCCAACCATTAGGAACTCAGCTCTAAGTTGAATTCGCAATGCGAGTAATACAGGTTATATTAATCGCATTGCGAATTCAACTCAGAGCTGAGTTCCTAATGGTTGTTGCTAGAATATAACGAAGATTGAGAATATAGTGCTATATTCGTGAATTCATGATATTCGTCATCTTCGTAAATTCTAGCAATACAACCATTAGGCACTCAAAGTTTAATTCGCAATGCGAATATAAATTTGCGTAGCATTCGCAATATATAGAATGACGAATATTCGATTTAGACGAATATATTGACGAATATTCAAACTAATATTTGCGAAATTTCGCGAAATCGAATATGGCACCTCCCACTCATCACTAGTCACTTTATGTGCTAATAACTTTGGAACCTTTTACTTATCCAAGCCATTATGAGATTGTTTTCTCATGACACATTGTACTTCATGACAGTGGTAAATTTGAGTCGATATAATTTACCTTTATTTATAAAAGAATCCAAAATTTACCAAAGATTGTAAAAATTCACAATTTTCTAAATTTGAATTTCTCTACTTTTAAGACAGATAAACCTATAAACGAACACTGAGAGTTGATAAGCTATAAAAATAAATTTTTACTTATCACGTGATCGCCGATCGTCTCGCGGGATCATTACGTCATTCAAGGTCCTTGACAGATTGTCGGGTGAACGCAGCTGTGCCCGCGCGATTGGTCACCGCACGGTCCCTCTGTGACTCCACCTTTTAGAAGGGCCGCGATAGGGTAGATGGCCTCATTTACACCATCTGTCCCTAATTTATACCAAATTAGCAGTACTCTGATTGGAGGAGCATTTATTTAAATATAGCCCCTCCAGTAGGAAGAACCGTGCCCCCAGAGGAAGGTTTCCACCGAAACGCGCGTCGGGTTGTCTTCCTGCGGAGTTATTACTTTGACTTACGGTATGTGACTTTTCATGCTTACATTGTACTCATTACATCATCACTTATGAGCCTTTGAATAGGATATTGCCATGTTTTTCCGCCACTTATATGTGGCTTGCACATGCACTTTATCATGGCATTTTATTAATTGGATGTCTACTCAACGAATGCACCCACGAACTCTGTAGAGCCGTGGTTCTCTTGCTGCTTATCTGCGGCTTGAACTTCCACTTTACATATATGGCATCTTGTGACCCCATTGATTAGACATCCACATTTTGGATTTATCCTAACACTCTCCCTCCTGGCTCTTTTTTATGTCACACTCTTTACCAAATTTCTCCCAGGGTTGTACCGCACTTTTTTGATATGCATTTGTCTGTCATTTCATATATGTTTTTAATCATGTACTTCAATAAAAATTTATTTTTATAGCTTATCAACTCTCAGTGTTTGTTTATAGGTTTTTCTAGTTATTTCTGAGTTAGCTTTTTGCTGAGGGGCTTATGCCATTTTGCTGCTTTACGCATTCTTCTATGTAACCTGTGTGTTTTTAAGACAGATAGTAATACCTCATAAAATAGTTATCAATCAGCATTCCCCATATGTCTGCTTTATGATGACATAATTTTGTAAATGTCATTTTATTTTTTAGGACGTTAGAAGGCTTAAACTTTTAGAAGCAATTTTTCAAATTTTCAACAAAATTTCCAAAACCATTTTTTAAGCATCAATTCAGTTATAAGGTGATTTTGAGGGGCTTACGTAATGGAAACCACCCATAAATGACCCCATTTTAGAAACTACACCCCTTAAATTATCCAAAACTGATGTTACAAACTTTGTTAACTCTTGAGGTGTTCCACAAGAATTAAAGGAAAATGGAGGTGAAATTTCAAAATTTTACTTGAAACTTTAAATTTTTTTTGTGTAAAACGTTTTCCTTTTTTCAATTTATTTTTTGTCCCACTCTGGGACTTCAACTTTTGGAGATGCTCTGTACAATGCATTATAATACATGTGTATTGTAATGCATTGGCTGTAAGAGGCTGGATCTTATTGGCTTACAGGGAAGGCAGCCACGATGCCTAAGGAGGGCATCGGGCTGCTGTCCCAGCCATCGGGTCCCCGTCACAGCAGTGCAGGGACCCGATGGAAGCTCCCTTCCTGCACGGACATTGCACGTGACATGTAGGGTTAATGCGCCAGCATCGGTGTTTTCACCAATGTTGGTGCATACAGCAGGGGTCCGGCTATCAGTGACTGCTGGACCCCTGCAGCTGATACATGGACGGCGCTGGTTCAGTATTGGTTAAGGTGTGGCATAATAAATGTGACGTAACACCATAGGTACAGCATGTTAAGCCTTGTGCACATCTCCGTCAAGCAGAACAGCCTGCCAGATTCCGATGGATCCAGCATTGCTTCATTCTCTAGTTCACAAATGGATCCCCATTGACTGTAATGAGGTCCAATGGTGATCCGGCCGCTTTCCGACATAAATGTTGTGTTTCGTCCAGACAAAAAAGATTTCATGTAACAGCTTTTTGTCCTGCCAATAGCCGGTGTTTGTGCTTAATCAGGCTGCTTGACGGATATGTAATGTAAACGAGGCCTCCGGGACTTTGGGGGAGGATTATCAAACTGGTGTAAAGTAGAACTGTCTTAGTTGCCCGTAGCAACCAATCAGATTCCACCTTTCATTTTCCATACAAGCTGTGAAAAATGAAAGGTGGAATCTGATTGGTTGCTATGGGCAACAAAGTCAGTTCTACTTTACACCAATGGGATAAATCTCCCCTTTTTTTGTTACTCAAAACTCCTTATGGATGGTGAATATATAAAACAAACATTTTGGCTAAAAATTTTGCAGATTTTAATAAACCCCTGTTAGTGGTACACAATTCTAAACTGTCAAGTGTTACCTGGAGAAATCACAATTTAAAGTAGTTGTAAAGAAAGAAAATAATTACTGGTAAAATTAGACATAAAGAATTTGGAGTTAATAGAGGGGATCCCCAGTTTAGGACCATCACCTCTTAGAACACAGTACAATTTCAAGCAGCAGCTCTTGTTCTGGAGGACCTAACCCAACAGATTATAACATGGAAAAACACAGGGGACTGTGTAATGCTTCATTTCCCCTGTGGTGGAGCTGCAGGGAAACTGAACACGTGTTTCAAGTTTTCCCTGCAGATTGCACCTGACTGCTAGAGGTCTTATCGGCAGGATATCTTGTGATTAGTGATGGACGAACATCTGCCGGGTCGATTCGCGAACGCGATCAAATGTTCGCGAACCGCAAGTTCGCGGCGGGTCCCATTTATTTTAATGGCAGGCGAACCTGAAAAACCTTCAGCTGATATTTTCAGCCACCAAATACTTACTAGAAGTGCACAAATAGTCCCACAATATGGACAGTGACATACCAGATGTATTTTTCGAATTTGCGATCTCCATTCATTATTTTTTTCAATGTGAAATATCAGCAATGTAATTTTCGCGTACACGCATGCGAAAATGCACTATACAGTACCCAAATGCACTATAAAGAAAGTATATTTGTATATAACATCCCGCTTCAATCAGTTTTTTTGGGGGACGACTGGTATATCACACCAGTAGAAATTATTTGTTCCAATAACGCTTGTCCCTCTATATACCTGCAGTATCGCAGCAGAACCGCACACAACTGCCGCACAATACAAATGCACTATAATATACTTTCTAAAATAGAAAGCATATTATAACATTGTACAAGGAAGGCAATCCATTAGAATATACATAAAGATAAAACGTAATCTTTAACAATTTTACTATGAGGGTCCATTCACACGTCCGTAAGTGTTTTGCGGATCCGCAAAACACGGACACCGGCAATGTGCATTCCGCAATTTGTGGACCGCACATCGCCGGCACTATAATAGAAAATGCCTAATCTTGTCTGCAATTGCGGACAAGAATCGGACATGTTCTTTTTTTTTGCGGAAACGGAAGCACAGATACGGAAGTGTGGATCCGCAAATGCGGATGCGGACAGCACATTCTGGCCCATTGAAAATGAATGGGTCTGCAGCCATACCGCAAAATTGCGGAACAGATGCGGATCCATTTTGCGGACGTGTGAATGGAAAAGATATCCCTCAAAATGAAAATAAATAAAATTATTAAAGCTAACCAAAAAGCATAGATGTGGTAGGCAATAACAAGTGCTCGGCGGCACTAAATCAGGTGCTCGGCGGCACCAAATCAGAAACCATATGTCCTACCACAATCCGGGGGGTTCCAGTGCACATTGATGAGTCCCGGAGGGAAAGCAAACACCATCTATCCCTTGGCTAGATGATGATGTGGTATTGAAGGACCGGGTGGGCAAAGAACTGTCCCTGATATTGCCCTACAGGGGGTGCTATTCTGGCCCTGATAGCCTAACCACAGACCACCCGCCCTGATAAGAGCAACCCCGTCCGGAACCTTACCCTATATAAAAATGGCCCTTGTTAGCCCCTAGCCCCTAGGCCCCTGACTTCCAGGTGATCACTATATAGATCTATGTGTTTTTGACTCATTATAAAAGTATATTATAAGTATATATTACACCCCTCTGTGTATCACACATATCGATAGCACACATATACTAGTCCTTAAAAGGACTTTTATGGCCCTATTAGCTAGCGTTTGGTGTCCCTAACAACCTGTCCCTGCTCCACACAGCAACCTCTCCCTACATTGGCAAAACACTGAATGTAAAATGGCAGCCAGATCTGGTGTCATGGGTCAAAGTTCTTCACAATCAAAAAGAATATGGCGGACGCGAATTTCTCCATATGTTCGCATATTCGGCGAATCGCGAACACGCAAAGTTCGCCGCAAAACAACCGCCGGGCGAACCGCAAGGCCATTTCTACTTGTGATCAGCGTGACCTCTAAAACAAGAAAGGACTGCCCAAAGAAGAGAACCTCTTTAAGTTCCCATTTGGAATTGTACATTTTTGGAAGGAAAACTATGTAATACAAGCTATGAGAACTCCATGTCCTGGTTACATACACATACAGTGGCATGCAAAAGTTTGGGCACCCCCTGGTCAAAATTACTGTTAGGGCTCATGCACATGACCATATGTATTTTGCGGTCCGCAAAAAACGGATTCACAAAAAATACAGATGACGTCCGTGTGCATTCCGTATTTTGCAGAACGGAAGAGCTGGCCCCTAATAGAACAGTCCTATCCTTGTCCGTAATGCAGACAATAATAATATATGTTCTATTTTTTTGCGGAACGGAAATACGGAAACGGATGCACGCAGAGTATCTTCTGGTTTTTTTGCTGACCCATTGAAATGAATGGTTCCGTATATGGTTCGCAAACAAAACCGGAACAGACGCGGAAAAAAAATATGTTCGTGTACATGAGCCCTTACAGTGACTACAAAGGGAATGTGTCATCTTTAACTTTATACCTTTCGTAGGCCATTTCATCTTCAACTTGCTTGCCGTATTTTTCGCTTTATAAGACGCCCTTTTTTTCCCCCAAAAGAGGGGGGAAAATGGCAGTGCGTCTTATAAAACGATGGTTGACATTTTTTTTTACAGGGCTGACACTGATATATCGCCGGCCGCTATGCTGCACAGCGTGGCCGGCGATACATCAGTTACAGTGCGGGGAGGGAGGAGGGGCTGGAGGCAACTCACAGCGGGGCCCGGTGCAGTCACTGTATTAAACTGTTTTCCCGCGCACAGAAGTCTCTTTGTATGTAAAATCTTTCTTTAATCCTGAATCAATTGCTCTCCTATGGATAAACTAGCCTAATCACCTGCATCAGTACTCACTATGAATGCAGCATGACTTCATCCTGCTCCTGCTTCATTAATGAAGTGGGAGGAGTGTGCTGAGTGACGTCAGTCACACGCCGGCCGGACCGCACGCTGCATTCATAGTGAGTACTGATGCAGGCGATTAGGCTAGTTTATCAAAAGGAGAGCGATTGATTCAGGATTAAAGAAAGACTTTACATACAAAGAATAAAGTACTGTAATGCTGTGAAACATAGGGCCATGAGGGGGACCAGCATAAGATGCTATATGTGTGTCATCCACACATATAGCATTTTATGCTGGCTCCCCTCATGGCCCTATGTGTCACAGCACACATCCCCCATAACAGTGCATCATCCATAGATCCCCCCAATAACAGTGCATCATCCACTGATTTCCCATAACAGTGCGTCACCCACAGAGCCCCCATAATAGTGTCATCCACAGATCCCCCGAAACGGTGTGTCATCCACAGATCCCCCAAAACAGTGTGTCATCCACAGATCCCCCAAAACAGTGTGTCATCCACAGATCCCCCATAACAGTGCATCATCCACAGATCCCCCATAACAGTGCGTCATCCACAGAGCCCCATAACAGTGTCATCCACAGATCCCCCATAACAGTGTCATCCCCAGACCATTAGTTAAAAATCCACCAAAAGCACACCTTTTGGTTCAAAATATATTTTTTCTTATTTTCCTCCTCAAAAACCTAGGTGTGTCTTATAAATACGGAAACTGTTCACAGTAACAGTAATTGTAAATAAGGATGCCCAAACTTTTGCATGCCACTGTACATGCTTATCAGGTAAACCCCAGTTTTTCATTTTCAATTTTTACGCCCCAACTTCCAGAAGCCATAACTTTTTTTTTTCATTTACATCCATATAAGGGGTTGTTTTTTGTGTTACAAGTTGCACTTTCTAATAGCACCATTTAATATTGCATACAATGTTGTGGTAAGCTATAAAAAAAAAAATCTAAGGCCTCCTGTACACGAAGGTATGTGTTCCGTTACGTGCATTGTGGACCGCAAACGTTCATGCAGCCTCCGGGACGGATCCAGACCGTTCCGCAAAAAGATAGAGCAAGTTCTATCTTTTTGCGGAACGCAAGTACGGAACGGAACCCCACAGAAGCACTCGGTAGTGCTTCCGTAGGGTTCCGTTCCGCTTCCGTTCCGCATTTCCGGATTTGCGGACCCATTCAAGTGAATGGGTCCGCATCCGTGATCCGGAACGCATATGCTGATCCGCAATATGGAAATGGAAGGCCTACGTTCGTGTGCAGGAGGCCTAAATCAGGTGGAAGTGAAAAAAACACAATTCCACCGTGGTTTTATGGGTTTCCTTTTTATGGCATTCCCTATGTGGTAAAATTGACATGTTCACTTCATTCACAATTACAGTGATATCACATTTTTATAGTTTTTCTTGTGTTTTAATACAGTAATTTTTTCTCTCTGCATTGCTATATTCTAGCCTCACCATAACTTTTTTATATTTACATCTACAGAGCTGTGTGAGGATTATTTTATTATTATTATTTATTATTATATTTTTTTTTTGGGGGGGGGGGGGGGGTTAATCTGTATTTTTTGTTGATACTAGAGATGAGCAAATGTCTGAACAATTCAATCCGAATTTTCCAAAAGGGACTGGCCCACTTTCTGTTCAACATGTGTGCAGGGCTGGTACTGCCTTTTTCACAAAGAAATGACGGCTCGGCACAAGCCATCAGTTCTCTGAAAGGTGCAGAGTCCACCACTTGCAGTACCAGTACTTGGCCAGGAGCATGTTCAGCTTCTGCGCCGTTGGATGAGTGCACGCATACTGTTGTCTCTTGGCAATCGCTTCAGTGATCGATTGCTGATGAAATGAGTGATGAGGAGTAGGAGGACGAGGAGCAGGGCCGTGGTGCCAACATTGGCACCCTGGCCGCACTTCACCTTCTGCACACAGTTTCGGTAAATGGCCATATTTACCGCCTCCGGTGGCATGACAAAAAACTGCCTGACCTCCGAGTATGGCATTTTCCCCCCAAAACTCCACACTGACTGCCTGCTACCGCTGCCTCTATGAACCCCTGCACCGCTAGTTTCCAGGCAGGTAGGCTCCTGCAAAGCAGGCGGTCTACCCCGGGCACGTTTGGCTCCTGACCTCCCACTGCTGCCACCCTGTTTACTCACAGCCATACTGCCACATTGCTGGCTCAGCCACTGCCTCACACACAAGCCACCTGCCATTAAAATAAATGGGACCCGCCGCAAACTTGCGGTTCGCGAACATTTGATTGCGTTCGCGAATCGTCCCGGCAGATGTTCGTCCATCACTAATCACAAGATATCCTGCCCATAAGACCTCTAACAATGTAAGTTCACAGCTGAACGGCTAATAACACATACTTATTTTTCCTATTATTACACCCCAAAAATGGCTGTATAACAATATAAGTTCACCGCAGAACGGCTAATAAGTAGAGTTGAGCGAACACCTGGATGTTCGGGTTCGAGAAGTTCGGCCGAACTTCCCGGAAATGTTCGGGTTCGGGATCCGAACCCGATCCGAACTTCGTCCCGAACCCGAACCCCATTGAAGTCAATGGGGACCCAAACTTTTGGGCACTAAAAAGGCTGTAAAACAGCCCAGGAAAGAGCTAGAGGGCTGCAAAAGGCAGCAACATGTAGGTAAATCCCCTGCAAACAAATGTGGGTAGAGAAATGAATTAAAATAAAAATTAAAAAAATAAAAATGAACCAATATCAATTGGACAGAGGTCCCATAGCAGAGAATCTGGCTTCACGTCAGCAGAGAATCAGTCTCTTCATGCCATAGCAAAGAATCTGGCTTCATGTCAGCAGAGAATCAGTCTCTTCATGCCATAGCAGAGAATCTGGCTTCATGTCAGCGCAGAATCAGTCTTCATGTCATAGCAGAGAATCAGGCTTCACGTCACCCACCACTGGAACAGGCCACTGTCACACATTTAGGCCCCGGCACCCAGGCAGAGGAGAGAGGTCCCGTAACAGAGAATCTGGCCTGATGTCAGTGCAGAATCTGTCTTCATGTCATAGCAGAGAATCAGGCTTCACGTCACCCACCACTGGAACAGGCCACTGTCACACATTTAGGCCCAGGCACCCAGGCAGAGGAGAGAGGTCCCGTAACAGAGAATCTGGCCTGATGTCAGTGCAGAATCTGTCTTCATGTCATAGCAGAGAATCAGGCTTCACGTCACCCACCACTGGAACAGGCCACTGTCACACATTTAGGCCCAGGCACCCAGGCAGAGGAGAGAGGTCCCGTAACAGAGAATCTGGCCTTATGTCAGCGCAGAATCTGTCTTCATGTCATAGCAGAGAATCAGGCTTCACGTCACCCACCACTGGAACAGGCCACTGTCACACATTTAGGCCCAGGCACCCAGGCAGAGGAGAGAGGTCCCGTAACAGAGAATCTGGCCTTATGTCAGCACAGAATCTGTCTTCATGTCATAGCAGAGAATCAGGCTTTACGTCACCCACCACTGGAACAGGCCACTGTCACACATTTAGGCCCAGGCACCCAGGCAGAGGAGAGAGGTCCCGTAACAGAGAATCTGGCCTTATGTCAGCGCAGAATCTGTCTTCATGTCATAGCAGAGAATCAGGCTTCACGTCACCCACCACTGGAACAGGCCACTGTCACACATTTAGGCCCAGGCACCCAGGCAGAGGAGAGAGGTCCCGTAACAGAGAATCTGGCCATATGTCAGCGCAGAATCTGTATTCATGTCATAGCAGAGAATCAGGCTTCACGTCACCCACCACTGGAACAGGGCACTGTCACACATTTAGGCCCCGGCACCCAGACAGAGGAGAGCGGTCCCGTAACAGAGAATCTGGCCTTATGTCAGCGCAGAATCTGTCTTCATGTCATAGCAGAGAATCAGGCTTCACGTCACCCACCACTGGAACAGGCCACTGTCACACATTTAGGCCCCGGCACCCAGACAGAGGAGAGGTTCATTCAACTTTGGGTTGCCCCGTAATATAATGGTAAAATGAAATTAAAAATAGTATTGAATGAGGAAGTGCCCTGGAGTAGAATAATATATTGTTAAGGGGAGGTAGTTAATATCTAATCTGCACAAGGGATGGACAGGTCCTGTGGGATCCATGCCTGGTTCATTTTTATGAACGTCAGCTTGTCCACATTGGCTGTAGACAGGCGGCTGCGTTTGTCTGTAATGACGCCCCCTGCCGTGCTGAATACACGTTCAGACAAAACGCTGGCTGCCGGGCAGGCCAGCACCTCCAAGGCATAAAAGGCTAGCTCTGGCCACGTGGACAATTTGGAGACCCAGAAGTTGAATGGGGCCGAACCATCAGTCAGTACGTGGAGGGGTGTGCACAGGTACTGTTCCACCATGTTAGTGAAATGTTGCCTCCTGCTAACACGTTCCGTATCAGGTGGTGGTGCAGTTAGCTGTGGCGTGTTGACAAAACTTTTCCACATCTCTGCCATGCTAACCCTGCCCTCAGAGGAGCTGGCCGTGACACAGCTGCGTTGGCGACCTCTTGCTCCTCCTCTGCCTTCGCCTTGGGCTTCCACTGGTTCCCCTGTGACATTTGGGAATGCTCTCAGTAGCGCGTCTACCAACGTGCGCTTGTACTCGCGCATCTTCCTATCACGCTCCAGTGTAGGAAGTAAGGTGGGCACATTGTCTTTGTACCGGGGATCCAGCAGGGTGGCAACCCAGTATTCCGCACACGTTAAAATGTGGGCAACTCTGCTGTCGTTGCGCAGGCACTGCAGCATGTAGTCGCTCATGTGTGCCAGGCTGCCCAGAGGTAAGGACAAGCTGTCCTCTGTGGGAGGCGTATCGTCATCGTCCTGTGTTTCCCCCCAGCCACGCACCAGTGATGGGCCCGAGCTGCTTTGGGTGCCACCCCGCTGTGAACATGCTTCATCCTCATCCTCCTCCACCTCCTCCTCGTCCTCCAGTAGTGGGCCCTGTCTGGCCACATTTGTACCTGGCCTCTGGTGTTGCAAAAAACCTCCCTCTGAGTCACTTTGAAGAGACTGGCCTGAAAGTGCTAAAAATGACCCCTCTTCCTCCTCTTCCTCCTGGGCCACCTCCTCTTCCATCATCGCCCTAAGTGTTTTCTCAAGGAGACATAGAAGTGGTATTGTAACGCTGATAACGGCGTCATCGCCACTGGCCATGTTGGTGGAGTACTCGAAACAGCGCAACAGGGCACACAGGTCTCGCATGGAGGCCCAGTCATTGGTGGTGAAGTGTGTCTGATCCGCAGTGCGACTGACCCGTGCATTCTGCAGCTGAAACTCCACTATGGCCTGCTGCTGCTCGCACAGTCTGTCCAGCATATGCAAGGTGGAGTTCCACCTGGTGGGTACGTCGCATATGAGGCGGTGAGCGGGAAGGCCGAAGTTACGCTGTAGCGCAGACAGGCGAGCAGCGGCAGGGTGTGAACGCCGGAAGCGCGAACAGACGGCCCGCACTTTATGCAGCAGCTCTGACATGTCGGGGTAGTTGCGAATGAACTTCTGCACCACCAAATTCAGCACATGCGCCAGGCAAGGGATGTGCGTCAAACCGTCTAGTCCCAGAGCTGCAACGAGATTTCGCCCATTATCGCACACCACCAGGCCGGGCTTGAGGCTCACCGGCAGCAACCACTCGTCGGTCTGTTGTTCTATACCCCGCCACAACTCCTGTGCGGTGTGGGGCCTGTCCCCCAAACATATGAGTTTCAGAATGGCCTGCTGACGTTTACCCCGTGCTGTGCTGAAGTTGGTGGTGAAGGTGTGTGGCTGACTGGATGAGCAGGTGGAAGAAGAGGAGGAGGAAGCTGAGTAGGAGGAGAAGGAGACAGGAGGCAAAGAATGTTGCCCTGCGATCCTTGGCGGCGGAAGGACGTGCGCCAAACAGCTCTCCGCCTGGGGCCCAGCCGCCACTACATTTACCCGGTGTGCAGTTAGGGAGATATAGCGTCCCTGGCCGTGCTTACTGGTCCACGTATCTGTGGTTAGGTGGACCTTGCCACAGATGGCGTTGCGCAGTGCACACTTGATTTTATCGGACACTTGTTTGTGCAGGGAAGGCACGGCTCTCTTGGAGAAGTAGTGGCGGCTGGGAACAACATACTGTGGGACAGCAAGTGACATGAGCTGTTTGAAGCTGTGTGTGTCCACCAGCCTAAATGACAGCATTTCATAGGCCAGTAGTTTAGAAATGCTGGCATTCAGGGCCAGGGATCGAGGGTGGCTAGGTGGGAATTTACGCTTTCTCTCAAATGTTTGTGAGATGGAGAGCTGAACGCTGCCGTGTGACATGGTTGAGATGCTTGGTGACGCAGGTGGTGGTGTTGATGGTACATCCCATGTTTGCTGGGCGGCAGGTGCCAACGTTCCTCCAGAGGCGGAGGAAGAGGCCGAGGCGGCGGCAGCAGCAGAAGAGGCCGAGGCAGCAGCAGCAGAAGAGGTAGCAGGGGGAGCCTGAGAGACTTCTTTGTTTTTAAGGTGTTTACTCCACTGCAGTTCATGCTTTGCATGCAGGTGCCTGGTCATGCAGGTTGTGCTAAGGTTCAGAACGTTAATGCCTCGCTTCAGGCTCTGATGGCACAGCGTGCAAACCACTCGGGTCTTGTCGTCAGCACATTGTTTGAAGAAGTGCCATGCCAGGGAACTCCTTGAAGCTGCCTTTGGGGTGCTCGGTCCCAGATGGCGGCGGTCAGTAGCAGGCGAAGTCTCTTGGCGGCGGGTGTTCTGATTTTGCCCACTGCTCCCTCTTTTGCTACGCTGTTGGCTCGGTCTCACCACTGCCTCTTCCTCCGAACTGTGAAAGTCAGTGGCACGACCTTCATTCCATGTGGGGTCTAGGACCTCATCGTCCCCTGCATCGTCTTCCACCCAGTCTTGATCCCTGACCTCCTGTTCAGTCTGCACACTGCAGAAAGACGCAGCAGTTGGCACCTGTGTTTCGTCATCATCAGAGACGTGCTGAGGTGGTATTCCCATGTCCTCATCATCAGGAAAAATAAGTGGTTGTGCGTTAGTGCATTCTATCTCTTCCACCCCTGGGGAAGGGCTAGGTGGATGCCCTTGGGAAACCCTGGCAGCAGAGTCTTCAAACAGCATAAGAGACTGCTGCATAACTTGAGGCTCAGACAGTTTCCCTGATATGCATGGGGGTGATGTGACAGACCGATGGGCTTGGTTTTCATGCGCCATCTGTGCGCTTTCTGCAGAAGACTGGGTGGGAGATAATGTGAACGTGCTGGATCCACTGTCGGCCACCCAATTGACTAATGCCTGCACCTACTCAGGCCTTACCATCCTTAGAACGGCATTGGGCCCCACCAAATATCGCTGTAAATTCTGCTGGCTACTGGGACCTGAGGTAGTTGGTTCACTAGGACGTGTGGCTGTGGCAGAACGGCCACGTCCTCTCCCAGCACCAGAGGGTCCACTAACACCACCACGACCATGTCCACGTCCGCGTCCCTTATTAGATGTTTTCCTCATTGTTCCCGTTCACCACAATTTTGAGAATGGCAAATTTGGGAATGGTTTTTCAACCCAGAAAAAAAAGTGTGCTTTTACGGTCACTACAAATAACTTGACCAGCTAAAACAGTAGAGATTTGGTTAAATAGAGATGTGAGGCCTGTTTTTTTTTTGCGCTGTGTGACAGGTATATGTTTAATCACAGAATCAGATTTCTATCAGCACGCTAGCGTGTGTCTTAGGTTTTTCTGAATGACACTATCACTAGCTTCAATGTAAGATATTCTGTTTGGGATAGATTTCAAGTAGGCCTCAAATACCAGAAACTAGTTATTTTGAGAATGGCAAATTTGGGAATGGTTTTTCAACCCAGAAAAAAAAGTGTGCTTTTACGGTCACTACAAATAACTTGACCAGCTAAAACAGTAGAGATTTGGTTAAATAGAGATGTGAGGCCTGTTTTTTTTTGCGCTGTGTGACAGGTATAGGTTTAATCACAGAATCAGATTTCTATCAGCACGCTAGCGTGTGTCTTAGGTTTTTCTGAATGACACTATCACTAGCTTCAATGTAAGATATTCTTTTTGGGATAGATTTCAAGTAGGCCTCAAATACCAGAAACTAGTTATTTGAGAATGGCAAATTTGGGAATGGTTTTTCAACCCAGAAAAAAAAGTGTGCTTTTACGGTCACTACAAATAACTTGACCAGCTAAAACAGTAGAGATTTGGTTAAATAGAGATGTGAGGCCTGTTTTTTTTTGCGCTGTGTGACAGGTATAGGTTTAATCACAGAATCAGATTTCTATCAGCACGCTAGCGTGTGTCTTAGGTTTTTCTGAATGACACTATCACTAGCTTCAATGTAAGATATTCTTTTTGGGATAGATTTCAAGTAGGCCTCAAATACCAGAAACTAGTTATTTTGAGAATGGCAAATTTGGGAATGGTTTTTCAACCCAGAAAAAAAAGTGTGCTTTTACGGTCACTACAAATAACTTGACCAGCTAAAACAGTAGAGATTTGGTTAAATAGAGATGTGAGGCCTGTTTTTTTTTGCGCTGTGTGACAGGTATAGGTTTAATCACAGAATCAGATTTCTATCAGCACGCTAGCGTGTGTCTTAGGTTTTTCTGAATAACACTATCACTAGCTTCAATGTAAGATATTCTGTTTGGGATAGATTTCAAGTAGGCCTCAAATACCAGAAACTAGTTATTTTGAGAATGGCAAATTTGGGAATGGTTTTTCAACCCAGAAAAAAAAGTGTGCTTTTACGGTCACTACAAATAACTTGACCAGCTAAAACAGTAGAGATTTGGTTAAATAGAGATGTGAGGCCTGTTTTTTTTTTTTGCGCTGTGTGACAGGTATAGGTTTAATCACAGAATCAGATTTCTATCAGCACGCTAGCGTGTGTCTTAGGTTTTTCTGAATGACACTATCACTAGCTTCAATGTAAGATATTCTTTTTGGGATAGATTTCAAGTAGGCCTCAAATACCAGAAACTAGTTATTTGAGAATGGCAAATTTGGGAATGGTTTTTTCAACCCAGAAAAAAAAGTGTGCTTTTACGGTCACTACAAATAACTTGACCAGCTAAAACAGTAGAGATTTGGTTAAATAGAGATGTGAGGCCTGTTTTTTTTTGCGCTGTGTGACAGGTATAGGTTTAATCACAGAATCAGATTTCTATCAGCACGCTAGCGTGTGTCTTAGGTTTTTCTGAATGACACTATCACTAGCTTCAATGTAAGATATTCTTTTTGGGATAGATTTCAAGTAGGCCTCAAATACCAGAAACTAGTTATTTTGCGGATGTGCAAATTTGGGAATGGTTTTTCAACCCAGAAAAAAAAGTGTGCCTTTATGGTCACTACAAATAACTTGACCAGCTAAAACAGTAGAGATTTGGTTAAATAGAGATGTGAGGCCTGTTTTTTTTTTGCTCTGTGTGACAGGTATAGGTTTAATCACAGAATCAGATTTCTATCAGCACGCTAGCGTGTGTCTTAGGTTTTTCTAAATGACACTATCACTAGCTTCAATGTAAGATATTCTTTTTGGGTTAGATTTCAAGTAGGCCTCAAATACCAGAAACTAGTTATTTTGAGAATGGCAAATTTGGGAATGGTTTTTCAACCCAGAAAAAAAAGTGTGCTTTTACGGTCACTACAAATAACTTGACCAGCTAAAACAGTAGAGATTTGGTTAAATAGAGATGTGAGGCCTGTTTTTTTTTGCGCTGTGTGACAGGTATAGGTTTAATCACAGAATCAGATTTCTATCAGCACGCTAACGTGTGTCTTAGGTTTTTCTGAATGACACTATCACTAGCTTCAATGTAAGATATTCTTTTTGGGATAGATTTCAAGTAGGCCTCAAATACCAGAAACTAGTTATTTTGAGAATGGCAAATTTGGGAATGGTTTTTCAACCCAGAAAAAAAAGTGTGCTTTTACGGTCACTACAAATAACTTGACCAGCTAAAACAGTAGAGATTTGGTTAAATAGAGATGTGAGGCCTGTTTTTTTTTGCGCTGTGTGACAGGTATAGGTTTAATCACAGAATCAGATTTCTATCAGCACGCTAGCGTGTGTCTTAGGTTTTTCTGAATGACACTATCACTAGCTTCAATGTAAGATATTCTTTTTGGGATAGATTTCAAGTAGGCCTCAAATACCAGAAACTAGTTATTTTGAGAATGGCAAATTTGGGAATGGTTTTTCAACCCAGAAAAAAAAAGTGTGCTTTTACGGTCACTACAAATAACTTGACCAGCTAAAACAGTAGAGATTTGGTTAAATAGAGATGTGAGGCCTGTTTTTTTTTTTGCGCTGTGTGACAGGTATAGGTTTAATCACAGAATCAGATTTCTATCAGCACACTAGCGTGTGTCTTAGGTTTTTCTGAATGACACTATCACTAGCTTCAATGTAAGATATTCTTTTTGGGATAGATTTCAAGTAGGCCTCAAATACCAGAAACTAGTTATTTTGCTAATGGCAAATTTGGGAATGGTTTTTCAACCCAGAAAAAAAAAGTGTGCCTTTACGGTCACTACAAATAACTTGACCAGCTAAAACAGTAGAGATTTGGTTAAATAGAGATGTGAGGCCTGTTTTTTTTTGCACTGTGTGACAGGTATAGGTTTAATCACAGAATCTGATTTCTATCAGCACGCTAGCGTGTGTCTTAGGTTTTTCTGAATGACACTATCACTAGCTTCAATGTAAGATATTCTTTTTGGGATAGATTTCAAGTAGGCCTCAAATACCAGAAACTAGTTATTTTGAGAATGGCAAATTTGGGAATGGTTTTTCAACCCAGAAAAAAAGTGTGCTTTTACGGTCACTACAAATAACTTGACCAGCTAAAACAGTACAGATTTGGTTGAATAGAAATGTCAGGTCTATTTTTTAGGCGCTGGGTGACAGGCTCAACTTGCCCCTGATGTAATATATGGCCAAAAAATAACCACACTGTTGATGGTTAAATGCACTTGGGTGACACAGGCTCAGCCTGCACCAGAAGTAGTATATGGCCAAAAAATAATCAGACTGTCGATGGTTAAATGCACTTCGGTGACACGGGCTCAGCCTGCAGCTGATGTAGTATATGGCCAAAAAATAACCAGACTGTTGATGGTTAAATGCACTTCGGTGACACAGGCTCAGCCTGCAGCTGATGTAGGATATAGCACAAAATAACCACACTATCGATGGTTAAATACACTTGGTGATAGCTTGTGCTGGCGCACCACAAGTCACAAAATGGCCGCCGATCACCCCAGAAAAAAAGTGATCTAAAAGCGCTCTGGGCAGCCTCAAAAAAGTGAGCAAGTCAATAATAGCATTTCAATGATCCACAGCTGCAGATCGATCACAGAATGAAGTCTTTTGGAGGAGTTAATCTGCCTAATCTCGCCCTAACGTCGCAGCTGCAACCTCTCCCTATACTGATCATAGCAGAGTGACGTGCGGCGCTACGTGACTCCAGCTTAAATAGAGGCTGGGTCACATGCTGCACTGGCCAATCACAGCCATGCCAATAGTAGGCATGGCTGTGATGGCTTCTTGGGGCAAGTAGTATGACGCTTGTTGATTGGCTGCTTTGCAGCCTTTCAAAAAGCGCCAAGAAAGAGCCGAACACCGAACCCGAACCCGGACTTTTACGAAAATGTTCGGGTTCGGGTCCGTGTCACGGACACCCCAAAATTCGGTACGAACCCGAACTATACAGTTCGGGTTCGCTCATCCCTACTAATAAGACATTCTTATTTTTCCTATTAATACACCCCAAAAATGGCTGTATAACAATGTAAGTTCACAGCAGAATGGCTAATAACACGCACTTATTTTTCCTATTAATACATTCCAAAACTGGTTGTAGAGAACTCGAAGAGAAATCAGAACCTCTATATCGGCGCTGTCAGCAGGAACGTGATACCAGGTAGGTATAGGTTAACAATATTCTTTATTTTTACAGGTCAACGCGTTTTTTAGGGGGCGGGACGCCGCTTTCGTCATGACGCTATCCTGACGAAGGCGGCGTGCCGCCCTTGAAACGCGTTGACATGTAAAAAAAAAGAATTTATTGTTCACCTGTACCTACCTGGTACCACGTTCCTGATGACAGCGCCGATATAGAGGTTCTGATTTCTCTTTGATTTCTCTACGGATCTTCTCATCCCGACGACCGCTTCTGTGGTACAGGAAAGAACCTCGGCAGCAGCGCAGGCATCCCGCATGCTGGACGGGCAAATACCAGCAGAGCGAAGCATAGCGGTTGTGACTTCTCACAACAGTAAAGGGTAAGCGCAACCTACTATATATTGCCACCTTATAATAAACAGCAACACACATGAGGCGCTGCCTTCTGTTTTCTCTCTCCCAAAACTGGTTGTATCACACAGCACTTGCACCCCAATAACAATCAAGGTTTGCTGGAATTACTGAGCTATCATATAGTGCAACTCTAAAAGCAGCAGTATAACAGCAATTTGGATCCCCAGTTAGTGCAGCAAGGTGTAATAGAATCGCTCCTATTACCCAGGCTGTACACTCCCCTATTGGTCCCTGCTCTCTGCCTATAATGTGCTAATGTCTCCCTATCCATTCCCTATCCTATGTCTTTCCTAAAACTGTCCCTAGCGCCTATCACGTCCATCCCTGCTCTAAGTACACTGGAAAATGGCAGCAACCAAGATGGTTGAGGCTATTTATAGGGCTGTGACATCACAGGGCTGGCTGGCTGCTGATTGGCTGCATGCATGGCTTTGTGGGTGATCCCTCGTTCCCAGAGTTCTTAGCTCCATGTTCTAACATGTGCAGCAGCCATTTTATGAAAAAATGCCATTCGTTACCACAAAGTATGAGCAAATTCGACTTCGGTGCAAATCAAATTTTTCCTGAAATTCGGATCGAATTCCACTTTGTCAACTTCAATTCGCTTATCTCTAGTTGATACCATAGTGTGCATTACTTTTTGATAGTTTTTTTATTACATTTGGGGAAGGTGAAGTGATCAAAAAAGGCAAATCAACCATTTAGATTTTTATTTTTCTCATTATGCCGTTCACCATGCAGGATAAATACTTTTATATTTTAATAGTACCAATTAGAGATGAACGAATCGATCTGAATTTCAGGAAAATTTTGATTCGCACCGAAGCTGAATTCTCTCATGCTTCGTGGTAACGAATTGCATTTTTTCCTAAAATGGCTGCTGCACGTGTGAGGACATGGAGAAAGGAACTCTGGGAAGGCGAAATCACTCATAATACCATTCATGCAGTCAATCAGCAGCCAGCCCTGTGATGTGATAGCCCTATAAATAGCCTCAGCCATCTTAGATTCTGCCATTTTCCAGTGTACTTAGTGCAGGGAGAGACATCAGCAGGCGCTAGGGACAGTGTTAGAAAAAACTTCATTGTGCTAAAAAAAACTATTTACAAGTGCAGGGAAAGATTATTCAAGGTGTAGGGAAAGGATAGGGAGGAATCATTCCACAGCATTTATGTTGAACAAGGTTCAGTAGGGGAGTTTACAGCCTGGGTAATAGGAACAATCCTATTACACCTTTGCTGCACTGACTGAGGATCCAAATTGCCATTATACAGCTCTGTAATTCCAGCAAACCGTTCTTATTAGGATGCAAGTGCTGATTGATACAGGATTTATTACAAGGAAATATTTATTCGTCTTATTTGCCCTTGTGCGGTGCAGTTATATGTTCGAAAGCATTTTTTGGCTTGTATTAGAGGGAAAAAAGGGCTTATTAGCCGTTGTGTGGTGAAGTGCTAAAATTACAGCCCTTTTTGTGGTGTATTAGTGACAAAAGTAAAATATATTTGCCGCTCGGCGGTGCAGTTATCTGTTGTAAAGGCAGATGCTCAACAGACAGGATCCGTTTTTTTGGGGGGATCAGAGGAAGGGCAAAATAATCAGTGACATCAACACAACTTACTGCTGACACCCTCTCCACTCTGTCGGGGGGCTCTACTTGTATAAGCGTTTAATAGAACAGGTTTTGTAGACATCTATGTGGAATCAGCTGACGACTAGTGTTGAGCGCAAACATTCGAATAGCAAATTTTTTTAGTGAATATCGGCACTTCGCTAATTCACGTATATTTCGAATATAACACTATAAATTCGCTATTTCGAATATTTTTTTTTTGTTTTTTTTATTGTTATATTTTTTCTTTCCCACTTCCCAAAAGTAGTTCTTACCTGTCCTGAGGATTCCTGGCTTCCTGGCTGCTCCAGTCAGTGCCCGTTGCCGCTTCTGACGACTTCCGTGCTCATGGAGCGTCCCCATCACCATGGGAACGCCTCCATACTAGAATGTACTGTCGGATGTGATAATTAAGTTGAAATCGCAATGCGATTACTTCAAGTTATATTAATCAAATTGCGATTTCAACTTAGCACTGCAATATTCCATATTCGTTAACTTTGTTAATTCTAGCAAGCTGACCCATTAGAAACACAGCTCTAAGTTGAAATCTCAATGCGATTACTTCAAGTTATATTAATCGGATTGCGATTTCAACTTAGACCTGGTTTACTATGGTTGGCTTGGTAGAATTAGCGAAGATGATGAATATGACGAATGTATTCATCATATTCCTCAAAACGAAGATAACGAAGTATTCTCCATCTTCGTTTTAGCTCCATATTCGTCAACTTCGCTAATTCTAGCAATCAAATAGGAAAGTTGACTATAGAGACAGCTGTTTAATTCGCAATGCGATTATATTAATTTGCTTTTTTTTTAAAATAAATTGAATAATTATAATAATTATCAAGTATTATAATTATTTTATTTATAAAAAAAAAAAGCAAAGTAATATTATCGCATAGCGAATTAAAAACTTAGCTGTCTCTAGTCAACTTTCCTATTTGATTGCTAGAATTAGCGAAGTTGACGAATATGGAGCTAAAACGAAGATGGAGAATACTTTGTTATCTTCGTTTTGAGGAATATGACGAATACATTCGTCTTATTCGTCATCTTCGCTAATTCTAGATAACAAACCAATAGGAAAGTTACCTTAAGTTAAAATCGCAATACGCGATTATTTAACCACTTAAGGACCACAGGTTTATACCCCCCTAAAGACCAGGCCCTTTTTTACAAATCGGCACTACACTACTTTCACCGTTTATTGCTCGGTCATGCAACTTACCACCCAATGAATTTTACCTCCTTTTCTTCTCACTAATAGAGCTTTCACTTGGTGGTATTTCATTGCTGCTGACATTTTTACTTTTTTTGTTATTAATCGAAATTTAACGATATTTTTTGCAAATTTTTCAAAAAAAATGAGATCCATATATAAATTTTGCTCTAAATTTATTGTTCTACATGTCTTTGATAAAAGAAAAATGTTTGGGTAAAAAAAAAAATGGTTTGGGTAAAAGTTATAGCGTTTACAAACTATGGTACAAAAATGTGAATTTCCGCTTTTTTGAAGCAGCTCTGACTTTCTGAGCACCTGTCATGTTTCCTGAGGTTCTACAATGCCCAGACAGTACAAACACCCCACAAATCACCCCATTTCGGAAAGTAGACACCCTAAGGTATTCGCTGATGGGCATAGTGAGTTCATAGAACTTTTTATTTTTTGTCACAAGTTAGCGGAAAATTATGATTTATTTTTTTTTTCTTACAAAGTCTCATATTCCACTAACTTCTGACAAAAAATAAAAGCTTCCATGAACTCACTATGCCCATCAGCGAATACCTTGGGATGTCTTCTTTCCAAAATGGGGTCACTTGTGGGGTAGTTATACTGCCCTGGCATTCTAGGGGCCCAAATGTGTGGTAAGGAGTTTGAAATCAAATTCTGTAAAAAATGACCAGTGAAATCCGAAAGGTGCTCTTTGGAATATGGGCCCCTTTGCCCACCTAGGCTGCAAAAAAGTGTCACACATGTGGTATCTCCGTATTCAGGAGAAGTTGAGGAATGTGTTTTGGGGTGTCATTTTACATATACCCATGCTGGGTGAGAGAAATATCTTGGCAAAAGACAACTTTGTATAAAAAATGGTAAAAGTTTGTCTTTTGCCAAGATATTTCTCTCACCCAGCATGGGTATATGTAAAATGACACCCCAAAACACATTCCCCAACTTCTCCTGAATACGGAGATACCACATGTGTGACACTTTTTTGCAGCCTAGGTGGGCAAAGGGGCCCATATTCCAAAGAGCATCTTTCGGATTTCACTGGTCATTTTTTACAGAATTTGATTTCAAACTCCTTACCACACATTTGGGCCCCTAGAATGCCAGGGCAGTATAACTACCCCACAAGTGACCCCATTTTGGAAAGAAGACACCCCAAGGTATTCGCTGATGGGCATAGTGAGTTCATGGAAGTTTTTATTTTTTGTCACAAGTTAGTGGAATATGAGACTTTGTAAGAAAAAAAAAAATCATCATTTTCCACTAACTTGTGACAAAAAATAAAAAATTCTAGGAACTCGCCATGCCCCTCACGGAATACCTTGGGGTGTCTTCTTTCCAAAATGGGGTCACTTGTGGGGTAGTTATACTGCCCTGGCATTTTGCAGGGGCCCTAATGTGTGGTAAGTAGGTAAATGACCTGTGAAATCCTAAAGGTGCTCTTTGGAATATGGGCCCCTTTGCCCACCTAGGCTGCAAAAAAGTGTCACACATGTGGTATCGCCGTATTCAGGAGAAGTTGGGAATGTGTTTTGGGGGTCATTTTACATATACCCATGCTGGGTGAGAGAAATATCTTGGCAAAAGACAACTTTTCCAATTTTTTTTATACAAAGTTGGCATTTGACCAAGATATTTCTCTCACCCAGCATGGGTATATGTAAAATGACACCCCAAAACACATTCCCCAACTTCTCCTGAGTACGGCGATACCAGATGTGTGACACTTTTTTTGCAGCCTAGATGCGCAAAGGTGCCCAAATTCCTTTTAGGAGGGCATTTTTAGACATTTGGATACCAGACTTCTTCTCACGCTTTGGGGCCCCTAGAATGCCAGGGCAGTATAAATACCCCACATGTGACCGCATTTCGGAAAGAAGACACCCCAAGGTATTCAATGAGGGGCATGGCGAGTTCATAGAATTTTTTTTTTTGGCACAAGTTAGCGGAAATTGATATTTTTTATTTTTTTCTCACAAAGCCTTTCCGCTAACTTGGGACAAAAATTTCAATCTTTCATGGACTCAATATGCCCCTCACGGAATACCTGGGGGTGTCTTCTTTCCGAAATGGGGTCACATGTGGGGTATTTATACTGCCCTGGCATTCTAGGGGCCCTAAAGCGTGAGAAGAAGTCTGGAATATAAATGTCTAAAAAATTTTACCCATTTGGATTCCGTGAGGGGTATGGTGAGTTCATGTGAGATTTAATTTTTTGACACAAGTTAGTGGAATATGAGACTTTGTAAGAAAAAAATAATAATTTCCGCTAACTTGGGCCAAATCAACTTGGGGTGATCAATGACAGGGGGGTGATCAATGACAGGGGGGTGATCAATGACAGGGGGGGTGATCAATGACAGGGGGGGGTGATCAATGACAGGGGGGGTGATCAGGGAGTCTATATGGGGTGATCACCCCCCTGTCATTGATCACCCCCCTATAAGGCTCCATTCAGATGTCCGTATGTGTTTTGCGGATCCGATCCATGTATCCGTGGATCCGTAAAAATCATACGGACATCTGAATGCAGCTGACAGGGGGGGTGATCAATGACAGGGGGGTAATCAATGACAGGGGGGTAATCAGGGAGTCTATATGGGGTGATCACCACAGTCATTGATCATGCCCCTGTAAGGCTCCATTCAGACGTCCGTATGCGTTTTGCGGATCCGATCCATCTATCAGTGGATCCGTAAAAATCATGCAGACGTCTGAATGGAGCTTTACAGGGGTGTGATCAATGACAGGGGGGTAATCAATGACAGGGGGGGTGATCAATGACAGGGGGGTGATCAGGGAGTCTATATGGGGTGATCACCCCCCTGTCATTGATCACCCCCCTATAAGGCTCCATTCAGATGTCCGTATGTGTTTTGCGGATCCGATGCATCTATCAGTGGATCCGTAAAAATCATGCGGACTTCTGAATGGAGCTTTACAGGGGTGTGATCAATGACAGGGGGGGGATGAGGGAGTCTATATGGGGTGATAACCACAATCATTGATCACGCCCCTGTAAGGCTCCATTCAGACGTCCGTATGCGTTTTGCGGATCCGATCCATCTATCAGTGGATCCGTAAAAATCATGCGGACGTCTGAATGGAGCTTTACAGGGGTGTGATCAATGACAGGGGGGTAATCAATGACAGGGGGGTGATCAGGGAGTCTATATGGGGTGATCACCACAGTCATTGATCACGCCCCTGTAAGGCTCCATTCAGACGTCCGTGTGCGTTTTGCGGATCCGATCCATCTATCAGTGGATCCGTAAAAATCATGCGGACGTCTGAATGGAGCTTTACAGGGGTGTGATCAATGACAGGGGGGTGATGAGGGAGTCTATATGGGGTGATCAGCACAGTCATTGACCACGCCCCTGTAAGGCTCCATTCAGACGTCCGTATGCGTTTTGCGGATCCGATCCATCTATCAGTGGATCCGTAAAAAATCATGCGGACGTCTGAATGGAGCTTTACAGGGGTGTGATCAATGACAGGGGGGTAATCAATGACAGGGGGGTGATCAGGGAGTCTATATGGGGTGATCACCACAGTCATTGATCACGCCCCTGTAAGGCTCCATTCAGACGTCCGTGTGCGTTTTGCGGATCCGATCCATCTATCAGTGGATCCGTAAAAATCATGCGGACGTCTGAATGGAACTTTACAGGGGTGTGATCAATGACAGGGGGGTGATGAGGGAGTCTATATGGGGGTGATCACCACAGTCATTGATCACGCCCTGTAAGGCTCCATTCAGACGTCCGTGTGCGTTTTGCGGATCCGATCCATCTATCAGTGGATCCGTAAAAATCATGCGGACGTCTGAATGGAGCTTTTCAGCGGTGTGATCAATGACAGGGGGGTAATCAATGACAGGGGGGTGATCAGGGAGTCTATATGGGGTGATCAGGGGCTAATAAGGGGTTAATAAGTGACGGGGGGGGGTGTAGTGTAGTGTAGTGGTGCTTGGTGCTACTTTACTGAGCTACCTGTGTCCTCTGGTGGTCGATCCAAACAAAGGGGACCACCAGAGGACCAGGTAGCAGGTATATTAGACGCTGTTATCAAAACAGCATCTAATATACCTGTTAGGGGTTAAAAAAAACACATCTCCAGCCTGCCAGCGAACGATCGCCGCTGGCAGGCTGGAGATCAACTCTCTTACCTTCCGTTCCTGTGAGCGTGCGCGCCTGTGTGCGCGCGTTCACAGGAAATCTCGGCTCACGCGAGATGACGCCTATTGGCGTTAGCGTAGCCTGGGGGAGCCGCCGCAATGACGCCTTTCGGCGTTAGCGTGGCGGCAAGCGGTTAAATCGCATATTAATCGCGATAACTAGAATAATGATGAATATTCGATTTTGACGAATATGAGACGAATATTCAAGTGAATATTCGCGAATTTCGTCAAAATCGAATATGGCAGCTCCCACTCATCACTACTTACGACGGTGTAAAAGGAGTGCGCTTCTTCTTGGCACTAACATCGACCAGTAAGGCTGAGTTCATACTTGAGTTATTTGGTCAGTTTTGGCCCCGTGGCGGCCCAAATAAGTGAAGTGTGCAGTGATTCTAAGATCAACGCCTGTCATCTGCATGTCATACGGACTCACAGTATTATTTCACTACCAGAGCAGGCTCCTGTGCATGTTACTACAAGGCACAGTGTTCTACACCCCTATAAAGGGTCTCTGGAGCCAGGAAATAGCTGTTTTTTTAACGAAATTTGCCGCAAATAAATTCGGATTGAACCAAATTTTTTCCCCAAAAATTTGCCAAACCGGGGAATCGAATTTTTGAAAAATTCGCTCATCTGTAGTACCAATGAACTTATGTTTTTTAATTGTTTATTTATTTATGTTTAATGGGGAAAGGTAAGGTGATCAGAATTTTCTTAAAACTTTTTTCACAGTTTTACATTTATTTTAAGTCCCCCTAGGGGACTTTAATATGCGGTCTGATTGCTTTTTCCATAGACTCCAATGATTTACCATTGGAGCCCATGTTCCTATCATGCACTGCCACAAGCAGGACTTGACAGAAACTTTGCTATGATAGGCCCTAGAGCCTTCAGAAGGTCCTAGGCTGCCATAGCAACCAAAAAGCTCCTGTGATCTTGGAACGGGGATCCATTCGGTCCAAGAGAGCGCAGCATCTACCCCGGGAGCTATGGTGCCTACTTATCTCAAAAGTGGGCACCATCTTCAAAGACCCAACATCCATGATACAGATAAAACAAGTCTTTACATATACAAGTAAGAAATTGCTGCTGGGATATGTAAAATCATGTTCTACGTTGAAGACGGGAATTTTTTCAGGGTCTTGTACAGTGCACCAAGTTTACTAGAAGAAAAAACGTGGTGCTGTTTTCACCAGGTGTCCAAAGGATTAGCTCATCCTGACCCAGGTAAAGAGCCATACAGAACATATAGTACTGCACTATACTGTAGAGAGGTCCTACTAGACAGACAATGCACATCAGTAATACAGGTAGTATACCATTGAAACACTTATGCTGACTAGCTGGATCTTCTGTCTGTGGCATTGTATGCTGAATGTGGTTTCAAGTTACAGTGTTTGTACACAATCTGTCTGACTGTGGATTGGTGAAGTCCAAAATCTTTAGAGATGGTTTTGTAAACTTTTCCAGCCTGATGAGCATCCACAACTCTTCTGAGGTCCTTAGAAATCTCCTTTGTTTGTGTCACTATACATTTGTAAAAACATGTGTTGTGAAGATCAGACTTTGATAGATCCCTGTTCTTTAAATAAAACAAATCACCCACTTGATCAGGTCACACCTGATTGTCATCCATTGGTTGAAAAAAACTGACTTTAATTTCACCTTTAACTTATCTGCTAATTGCTAATCCATATACTTTTGCTACTCACAGACATGTTACATTGGATCATTTTCTTCAATAGATATATGACCAGTATAATAATATTTGCAAAGACAGGTGCACTCTGTGGTCTTACTAAACTCTCAAACTGATGTTAAAATTGAGAGATTAGCCAACTTGTCCTACTATGGAGGACATGTCTGAGCCCGAGCACTGCGCCAAGGTTTCTCAAGTAGCTCGGGTCCTAACACTCACCTACCTGTGCCATATGGGCAGTACCAGGGGCCAGTGGGAAAATTACAGGAGCGTGAGGTCCGACTCACAGACAGCTCACCGGTTACCTCCAGCATGTAGCCATGCTAGCAATGGGAGGAGGGAGGAGTCTGCGAGTCCCACTCAAGACTGGCTGATATGGCCCAGGCCTCGCAGGTGCGCCTAAATGTAGCCTGTGGATGGAAAACAGGCACATTTAAATTGGAGTTTATACCCCAGGCCTCGCTATATACAAACAAACTAAAAAAAATGGCATGGTGTTAAACAGTCAGGAAGTGCTCAAACCCATATGCAGTTGTGCATGTATATACAGGGGAGCAAATCTTGCACTTGTGGCCCATTGCTAATGGCGATCCCCAGCAAAAATGCATGCAGTGGAGGATGCCCGCAGGATGCTCCCCTGTATATATGCACAACTGCATATGGGTTTGAGCACTTCCTGCCTCTTCAACACCATGCCATTTTTTCATATATATGACCAGGTCTAATATTTTTGACTAATTTGTTTGAGTTGTTTAGCTTTTATGTGCTTTTTATGAATTGTGTGAAAATCTGATGTAGGTTTAGGTCAAATTGATGCAGAGATGTAGAAAATTCTCAATCCCCACTGTATGCACCGCTGCTTTAGCCTGTCTTTCCTGCCTCCTGCTTGTTACAAGTTTCTCCCTATCAGCTTCTAAAAGCAGGAGGCAGGGGAGTGTAAATCTAAATCTGAAATTATATTTTCAGCAGGACTGGAGGAACATTCAGAAAAACAAGGAGGTGCAGAGAGGTGGCGCCTGAGAGCTTCTAGGAGAGATTTGGTAAATTCTGATATAATTTCGTAGTTCCCAGAAAGTCACACAGAAGAGATTGACTCATACCTCCCAACTTTTGAAAATTGCAAAGAGGGACAATATGTGCGGCGCACATCACGGCAGTTTTTTTTCATACAAGGCCACGCCTCTAACTCCACCCAAAGCATAATTACTGCAGCCCCTGCATCAATTTTTTTTTTCTTGCGCTTCAATGTCTATATAAATATTAGCACATAAAATAATCAGATTATAGATATTTTAAGGTAGAAATTGCACCAAATAATGAAGTTCTGGTCTAATATATAGGTAGAAACCATACAGACACTTTAGTAAGCAGCAATTTAGTAAATTTATTATTGCATATTCATGCATTAATTCTCCAGGTCAAAAAGAGGGACATTTAAGGATCATAGAGGGACAGAGGGACGTGAGTCAAAAGTGGACTGTCCCTCCAAAAGGGGGACACTTGGGAGGTATGCTGACTTCCTATCTACACAGGAGAGAAATCTCCAGCTGGTGGTTAGGGTGGTATCACATTACCTAGTTGTCCAAAATGAAAGGGTTCAGAATGGATGGATGTAACTGATCTGGGGTGAAACAAATGACACTGCTACAATATTGTTGGTGAGTTAGCACTTATGTAAATATATACATATAAAGAGAGTGCTTCTTTAATGTTTGTTACAATTTCACCTGTGAGAGCAGTACTTAAAGAGCAAGGGTGAGGAAAAGGGAGTAACTTTGGAGCTTCTTTAATAGAAATGAATGTAAGCAGGCCTATTCTTAATGCTAAATGGCTGGAGTCGGCTGTGTATTTTATCGTCACCTCCACTCTTCAAGTCCTAGTTAAAATATGCATTAAAATGGTCCGCTTTGTAAATGGTATGCACACATTGAGGTTACAGACCTGTCTACATACAGTATATAAACCTCCATGCAGATATACTGCATATATACTGTATATATTGACTGGTGCTGAATGTGAACATACTGTACACTTTAGTCTTCTATCTACTGTATAACCTGACACATTTTAATATTAGGATCTTTGTTTATAAAGCAAGTGAATTCTATATTAATAGTGTGAACTGTATAAGCACACAAGGTTAGTCACCCCGACAGAAATAATAAGTTTCTCTCACATTTTTGAGAGCATGTTTCACAGATGATCAGAATTAGTAGGCCATATGCTTTTACTTGAAATTTTACTTGCAAAATAGAAGACGATTTCAGATACGGATACTAAGTTGTGTGCATTGCACAAATGAACTCAATGATGCTTATGAATTGAAATCATTAACAAGTACATCTTGATATTTGCAATTGATTTACATTGACTTGTGCAGTTACACTGTCTCCACCTGGTGGTCAAAGTTTGCTGACCGTGTCTTGTGTTGTTCCATTCACTACGTTTCCCTCTGCCATCGGTAATAAAACTGTCAAGTCTTTTTATCCTAATACCCAGAAGACATTATTCCTGACACGGATGTGTTTAAAGTCTAATTATGCAAATGCTGCCGTGATTTACACCTGATTTTCTTAAAAGCACAAAGGCACAGCAATTTTACTGGGCTATATGTGGCTGAAATTCCCCTGAGGAGAAGCACTTCTTGGAAAATGTGAGACAAATAAAGTGTGACTGCAGTACCACTAAGGATTGGCTTGCTGTAGGTGGCGATAGAGAGTCAAACCATTCCTGCAGAGTTTATTACTTAGCTATTTGCATCATGTTGAGGATATTGTCAAATGATAAATATGCAAGACAATATTTTTGCCTTTTTCATTTATCTTATATTAGCTATGTCTGATAGAAATGGTATGGATAAAATATGAAAAAAAAAAAACCTTAATAGTTAATTACTGTAATAAATTGATTAGGAGGCAGGGATATGGCTACTCAATAACAAACATAAATGGATAGATAGATAGATAGATAGATAGATAGATAGATAGATAGATAGATAGATAGATAGATAGATAGATAGATAGATAGAGAGATAGATAAAAAGATGAAGCAGCACTCCAAATCAAATCAACGGTGGTTGACCCACTTTTATTTCCCCAACTGCGACATTTCAGACCAACTCAGTGAGACCTTTCTCAAGCATGCTGAAATGTCGCAGTTTGAGGAAATAAAAGTGGGTCCACCAACCTTCACCCAATTTGGAGTGCTAACTCATCTTTTATTTTTTTTGCGAGGGGAGGATTTGCACCCACTACATCACTAACAGTGCTGCTGCGCTTTTTCTCTTCATAGGTAAATAGATAAATAGATAGATAGATATTAGATAGATCATATATAGATATTAAAGGGACACTGACAGGCGAAATCAGCATATATAGTTAGATATATCACATTACAGGTCTTATAGAGTCTTTTAAAAGCATATAACTATCCCCCCTGTCCACCTTATAAAGAGCGAAATATAAAGTTTTATAACCTGCTTCTCCGTTCAGCAATCTGCCCAAGGGGCGGCAGTTCATGTGAAAATGCGCCCAGCCAGCCTTCCCAACTGCCGTTCTTAAGCCCCGCCCAGCTCATCATTATTCACTTCGCTGGGCGGCGGCTAGAACTCTCCCCAGTCCCGATCCTGCGCCTGCGCAATTCAATCCTCCCGGCATCGTTCATGCCCAATCTTCTGCGCCTGCGCCCCGCGTGCCGTTAGATCGCGCCTGCGTACACACACCAGCCTGCGTCTTCGAGGCAGCTGCAGCCTCAGCCATGCACTGTTCAGAGCAGCGCTTCAGAGCGCTGCTCACTCACATCACATTAATTATAGTGCGTCTGACGGCACGGCGGGGCGCAGGCGCAGAAGATTGGGCATGAACGATGTCCGGAGGATTGAATTGCGCAGGCGCAGGATCGGGACTGGGGAGAGTTCTAGCCGCCGCCCAGCGAAGTGAATAATGATGAGCTGGGCGGGGCTTAAGAACGGCAGTTGGGAAGGCTGGCTGGGCGCATTTTCACATGAAACGCCGCCCCTTGGGCAGATTGCTGAACGGAGAAGCAGGTTATAAAACTTTATATTTCGCTCTTTATAAGGTGGACAGGGGGGATAGTTATATGCTTTTAAAAGACTCTATAAGACCTGTAATGTGATATATCTAACTATATATGCTGATTTCGCCTGTCAGTGTCCCTTTAAATAGATCATATATAGATATTAGCTAGATAGATAGATAATAGCAAGGATAAGCAACCAGTTCGGATCGTTATTTTTCTGACGGCAGAAGAACCTCAATCTTTTCAAGTTTGTTTCGGATGAATCCACTCAGGGAATGCAGGTTCTACATGCATGCTCAGCCCACCCTGTATTTTACCTTTCCCGGAGCCAACCTGCATTCCCTGAATATATGGAGGCCATTGTGGCACCAAAAGAAGAATAATACAGTGTGGGCATACATGTGGAATCTGCATTCCCTGAATTTAATGGAGGCCAGTATGGCACCAGAGGAGGTAGTATTTAGTGTAGGTTCCTGTCCTAAAGAGATTTCCTTGTCGTTGGCGGACAGGCACAAATCATTTTGTACAAAAAATAAATAAATCACATTTATAATGTAGCATTAGTACATTATCTATAGTGAGTATGGCACTATTGTATTTAATTTGTTATTTGCATTTGTAGAATGCTGTTGCATTGCTTGTTTTTGCTTTATGGCAGCAATCTACCTGTGTTAATGGGAAATTGAGTGTCAAGCCTCAATCGTCCGTTTCTGTGAATTCCATTTGCACATGGCTGCAATTTAGATTTATTTGGGGGGGGGGGGGCGGGCAATTTAATTAACCATCATATGTACATTATTACTACAGCAAAACACTTGGTATAGCAGTAATCTACCTGTGAGTGTTAACGTTAAATTGAGCATGAAGCCTCAATTATCCATTTCCGTGAATTCTATTTGCACACGGTTGCAATTTAATTTTTTTTTGGGGGGGGACTTCAATTTAATTAACCATCATATAGAGTGGCAATAAAAAGTCTACACACCCCTGTTAAAATGTCAGGTTTCTGCAATGTAAAAACATTCTACAAAGATAAATCATTTCAGAACTTTTTCCACCTTTGATGTGTCCTATAAACTGTTTATAAATTGTAAAACAAACTGAAATCTTTTAGGTAGAGGGAAGAAAAAATATAAGAATAAAATAATATGGTTGCATAAGTGTGCACACCCTTAAACTAATACTTTGTTGAAGCACCTTTTGATTTTATTACAGCACTCAGTCTTTTGGGGTATGAGTCTATCAGCATGGCACATTTTGACTTGGCAAGATTTGCCCACTATTCTTTGCAAAAACACTCCAAATCTGTCAGATTGTGAGGGCATCTCCTGTGCACTGCCCTCTTCAGATCACCCCACAGATTTTCAATCGGATTCAGGTCTGGGCTCTGGCTGGGCCATTCCAAAACTCAAATTTTCTTCTGGTGAAGCCATTCCTTTGTTGATTTGGATGTATGCTTTGGGTCGTTGTCATGCTGAAAGATGAAGTTCCTCTTCATGTTCAGCTTTCTAGCAGAAGCCTGAAAGTTTTGTGCCAATATTGACTGGTATTTGGAACTGTTCATAATTCTTTCTAGCTTAACTAAGGCCCCAGTTCCAGCTGAAGAAAAACAGCCCCAAAACATGATGCTGCCACCACCATGCTTCACTGTGGACATGGTGTTCTTTTAGTGATGTGCAGTGTTGTTTTTGCGCCAAACATATCTTTTGGAATTTTGGCCAAAAAGTTCAACTTTGGTTTCATCAGACCATAACACCTTTTCCCACATGCTTTTGGGAGACTTCAGATGTGTTTTTGCAAACTGTAGCCTGGCTTGGATGTTTTTCTTAAGAAAAGGCTTTCATCTAGCCACTCTACCCCATAGCCCAGACAAATGAAGAATACGGGAGATTGTTGTTACATGTACCACACAGCCAGTACATGTCAGATATTCCTACAGCTCCTTTAATGTTGCTGTAAGCCTCTTGGTAGCCTCCCAGACCAGTTTTCTTCTTGTCTTTTCAGCAATTTTGGAGGGACGTCCAGTTCTTGGTAATGTCACTGTTGTGCCATATTTTCTCCACTTGATGATGACTGTGTTCCATGGTATATCTAATGCCTTGTAAATTCTTTTGTACCCTTCTCCTGACTGATACCTTTTAACAATGAGATCCCTCTGATGCTTTGGAAGCTCTCTGTGGACCATGGCTTTTGCTGTGGGGTGCGACTAAGAAAATTTCAGGAAAGACCAACTAGAGCAGCTGAACTTTATTTGGGGTTAATCAGAGGCACTTTAAATGATGGAAGGTGTATGCTGACTCCAATTTAACATGATTTTGAATGTGATTGCTTAATTCTGAACACAGCTACATCCCCAGTTATAAGAGGGTGTGCACACTTATGCAACCACATTATTTTAGTTTTTTTTTTGTTTTCTTCCCTCCACCTAAAAGATTGTTTTTCAATTGAGTGATACAGTTTATAGGTCACATTAAAGGTGGAAAAAGTTCTGAAATGATTTATCTTTGTCTTGTTTTTTTACAGCACAGAAACCTGACATTTTAACACTGGTGTGTATACTTTTTATATCCACTGTATATGTGATTACTGCAGCAAAACACATGGATAGCAACAATCTACCTGTCACGGGTAGAGTCACGGGAATCAAGATAGAGCGGAGGTGCACCCCCTGAGCTGCCACCTGGTCCCCTGTCCCTGCCTACTTGCACCACCCGCCCTAGGTGATGGAGTGCAACTGGGCAACAGTCCCTAACCTACTAAGTGCAAGCAGAGAGAAAGAGACAGCAGGGAAGAGGAGAGCCACTGAGAAGTTACAATAAGCGGACAAGAGGTAGAACAAAAACGGAAGGCGAGGTGGGTCAACTAGCCGAGGTCAGTCCAGGAGGTCACGTCAGAACAAGGGAAGAGGCAAAGACAAATCTGTAAACAAGCCGAGGTCAAAATCCGAGAGGTATCGTCAAGGTACAGGGAGCAGGCAGAAGAGGTGTCAAGAGGCGGATCGAGGTTCAATTCCAGAGGTAGATTAATAACAATAAAGTACACAGCCTATAGGATGAAAATCACAGGCAACCTGTAGCCAGCAGGCCACCTGTATTTATAGTGGGGAGTGAGGGGCATGTGACGTGGCCAGCGTCACATAACCGACAGACAAACAAGTCGAGCACCGAGTGATTAGCTCGGTGCTCAAGGCAGACCTAGGAGCAGGGAGCCTCCCAGCTAGCAAAGCCGCCCTGGGAACGAGGCCAAAGTCAGATCCTCGCTCCCGAAGCTAAGCAGCAGGTTTGCGGCTGATAGGAGACCGAGTGTGCCTTCGGCGCCCCGTTACAGTACCCCCCCCTTTTACGACGGGCCACTGGACCCAAGCATTGTGGACGAGGTTTATCAGGGTGTTCCCGGTGAAATTTTGTAATTAACCTGGAAGCATGCATCCTAGACATAGGTATCCAGGACCTCTCCTCAAGTCCAAAACCTTGCCAGTGGACCAGGTATTAAAAGGAATTTCTAATCTTTCTGACATCTATTATTTTAGAAATAATGAATTCCTCCTGACCCTCAACCTCCACAGGTGGAGGAGGTTTTTTAACCGGAACCACTGGTGACACATATTTCTTAAGTAACTACTTATGGAACACATCATGTATACGGAGGGAGTCGGGTAGCTTAAGTCTAAAAGATACTGGGTTAATAAGCTCAATAATATTGTATGGTCCAATGAAACGCGGCGAGAATTTCTTAGAACATTGTTTCAAAGCAAGATTTTTAGTCGACAACAAAACCTTATCACCGAGTACAAAATTTACCCTCTTGGAACGTCTCTTATTGGCATGTTTACACTGGGTTTCCTGGGCCTTTTCCAGGTTCGGTTGAACCTGTGCCCAGACTGTGCACAGTCTAAAGGTAAAAGAATCTGCCTGCGGGTTGAGTGAGGATACAGAGGGATTAGAACTAAAACGAGGATGTAAACCACTGTTACAAAAAAAAGGAGACACCCCCGTAGAAGAATTAACCCGATTGTTGATGGCGAATTCTGCCAACGGGAGGTATCTCACCCATAGGAGTTAATTATGCGATACATAGCACCGTAGAAAAAGCTCCACTGCCTGATTTAACAGTTCCGTCTGCCCATTGGTCTGTGGATGGAAAGCAGATGAAAAGGACAAAGAGATGTCGCATCTTCTACAAAAAGTCCTCCAAAAGCTAGAAACAAACTGAACGCCTCTATCAGAGACGATATTCTCAGGGACACCATGCAGACGTATCACATGTTCAATGAACAAGGATGCTAAGGTCTTTGCATCAGGGAGCTTACTTAAAGTAACAAAGTGCACCATATTGCTAAAACGGTCAACCACTACCCACACCACTGACTTCCCCTCAGAGAGGGGCAGATCAGAAATAAAATCCATGGAGATATGAGACCATGGCTTACAGGGAATGGGTAATGGTTGTAGTTCACCAGCGGGATGTGTTCTTGGGGTTTTAGACCGGGCACAAACATCGCAAGCTAAAACATAAGATCATACATCTTTAGACAGTGGGCCACCAGAAAGACCTCAGCAGCAATTCCTTAGTGGCAGCAATACCTGGATGACCACAGAGCACGGAGTCATGACATTCACCCAATAATTGACCACGAAAGCATTAAGGAAAAAACAACTTATCTGCCGGTGTTTGTGGAGGAGCAAGTTGCTGAGCCTGTTGAATTTTTAGAGGAAAGATCTGCAGAAACTGCTGCCACAAAGATGTTTGTCGGCAAGATGGGTTCCGGGGGGGTATCAGGAGGTTGGACGGCATTAAAACTCCGGGACAAGGCATCTGCCTTAACATTTTTACTTCCTGGTCTGAAAGTATCAGAAAAGTTAAAACGAGTAAAAAAACAGGGCCCATCTGGCTTGTCTGCGATTAAGGCGTTTGGCCGCCTCAAGAAACACTAAGTTCTTATGATCAGTGAGAACAGTAATATGGTGTCTAGCCCCTTCTAAAAAATGCCTCGACTCCTCAAAAGCCCATTTAATGGCCAGTAACTCGCGGTTTCCAATACCGTAATTTCTCTCCGAAGAAGAGAACTTGCGAGAGAAGAAGGCGCATGGCCTTAAATTAGTGAGGTTAGAAGACCCCTGTGAAAGGACGGCCCCCACACCATCCTCTGAGGCATCAACCTCCACCACAAAAGGTTCCTCGGTATCAGGCTGAACCAAGACTGGAGCCATTTGGAAACTATTTTTTAGGGTATCAAAGGCTCGACAGGCCTCCAACGACCAGTTAACCAGATCCGAACCTTTTTTAGTTTGATCCGTGAGAGGTTTGGCAATAACAGAAAAATTCTTTATGAATTTACGGTAAGAATTGTGAATCCTAAAAAACGTTGGAGTGCCTTTAAGGAGAATGGTCTTACCCAGTCTTGGATAGCCTGAACCTTACTAGGATCCATTTTAAATGAATAAGGAGTAGGAATATAGCCAAGATAGGGGATCTCTTGAACTCCAAATACACATTTCTCTAATTTAACAGACAAATGGGTTTCCCTGAGGATTTTAAGAACCAGTCTGATGTGAGACACATGAGAATCCCAGTCAGGTGAAAATACAAGAATATCATCGAGATAAACAATCATAACTTTGCCAATAAGTTCTCTAAAAATATCATTCATGAAATTCTGAAACAAATTCTGAGTGAGGGCCTTAAGATTGGATTCTGCGACAGAGGCTCGGTCAGGTTCATCATAAAGAACCCCTAACGCCTGGAAAAAGAGGTACACAGAGCTAAGACAAGGGGAATATGGTGGTAAAGAAAAGGCCCATTCCTGGGGGTCCCCTTGAAGCAAGGAAATTATAATACCAACCCTCTGTGGGTCAGGGCCGGAGGAGTGGGGTTGTAGTCGAAAATAAAGTTTATAGCTTTCCTTGAAATTTAATGTGAGGTTCCACCTGAATGGTGGCGGGAGCAAGAATAGGGGGAGTTCGGACTGTCTCCTGAACTTGTAGTCTCTCCCCAAGTTCCTGTACTATTTGAGCAAGACCCTGCGCATGTTCGGTGAGGCTCTGTATAGGGTCCATGCTGAATTTGGGCCTGTGATTCTATCACGGGTAGAGTCACGGGAATCAAGATAGAGTGGAGGTGCAGCCCCTGAGCTGCCACCTGGTCCCCTGTCCCTGCCTACTTGCACCACCTGCCCTAGGTGACGGAGCGCAACAGGGCGACAGTCCCTAACCTACTAAGTGCAAGCAGAGAGAAAGAGACAGCAGGGAAGAGGACAGCCACTGAGAAGTTACAATAAGCGGACAAGAGGTAGAACAAAAACGGATGGCGAGGCGGGTCAACTAGCCGAGGTCAGTCCAGGAGGTCACGTCAGAACAAGGGAAGAGGCAAAGACAAATCCGTAAACAAGCCGAGGTCAAAATCCGACAGGTAGCGTCAAGGTACAGGGAGCAGGTAGAAGAGGTGTCAAGAGGTGGATCAAGGTTCAATTCCAGAGGTAGCTTAATAACAATAAAGTACACAGCCTATAGGATGAAAATCACAGGCAACCTGTAGCCAGCAGGTTGGGGAGTGAGGGTCATGTGACGTGGCCAGCGCCACATGACCGACAGACAGACAAGTCGAGCACTGAGTGATCAGCTCGGCGCTCAAGGCAGACCTAGGAGCAGGGAGCCTCCCAGCTAGCAAAGCCAAACTGGGAACGAGGCCAAACACAGATCCTCGCTCCCGAAACTAAGCAGCAGGTCTGCAGCTGATGGGAGACCAAGTGTGCCTTCCGTGCCCCGTTACACTCCGTGTGATTGTTAAGATGAAATTGAGCATCAAGCCTCAATCATCCAAATAATTTTTAGGGACATTTTCAATTTAATTAAACCAGCATATAGGCTACTGTAACAATTTAACTGGGAGTGTTGATGCCATATTAAGGGTCAGGCCTCAATCGTCCATTTCCGTATATTCAGTTTACAGAAGGCTGGAATAATATATTTTTTGGGACAATTTAATCAAACCAGTATATATACGTGATTAATTCAACAAAACGCAACTTATAGCAACAATATGCCTGTGAGTGTTAACGTGAAAGTGAGCATGAGGCCTTTCATTCATTTATTTCTCCACACAGTTGAAATGTTATTATTTTGGGACTTTCAGTTTAATTAAACTAGCATATATAGGTGATCAACACCAATACACTGGCCAGCACACAAAAGTATATTAGAACTTAGGACTAAATTTGTTTCCCGTTATTTCTGTGTTCATAAACACGTTTCCAATCTTTTTTATTTTTATTTTTTTTAGCACTGCTGCTGCTCCCATTTAAAAAAACGTTAGGCTTGTTCTGAGCCACTTTTTCTTCTGACAATCAACACTTGTGTGTGTCGTATCGGCAGGCATTCTGACTCTGCTTGGTCCCCCCAACCCACTTTTTTATTTTTTAACCAATAACACTGTGTGTGTTTAAGCATCACCTTCTCCAATAAGGGACATTTACTATTGCTGTCATTGCATTCCAGAGCTTTGGGAGGGGGAAGGGGGAACAAAAATTTATTAAAAAAAAGAAGAGATAATACGAGTCCTAGGAGGCTAGAGGAGGTTAAATACCAACTTTCAGGGTAATTAGAGCAACTTTGGTTTGGCCCGAATTAATTCAGGTTCAAACTGAGCTTTTTCAAAAATTCCGTGAACCGAACCTGAAACAAATCTCAACTGGTGTGCTCATCTCCAATAGATAGATAGATAGATAGATAGATAGATACAGACAGACTTGAGTGATATTTTTGTGAGAAATTTATTCATTGAAAGTAATGACCATCCATTGGGCCACAAAACATCAGGAAATTTCCGATATTCCCTAATTCTCTAATAAATAATTATCAGTATCATTTTCTGTATTTCTGGAAGTAAACAAAGAACATGAAAGTGCGGAGAATTATGCATACCCAGTGGTTTCCTTGCAAACCCATCCAACCACAGCTATGTATTTACCTAAGCAGAGCTATTCTGACACCAACATTACAGTATATCATTGTTGTAATTGATGTAAAATGGGAAGAGGAATTAAAACAATACGGGAATGCTAGATATATAAATTATCGGTGGGCGTGTTCTGTGACGAGTTATTTCTTCTCTCTGCCCCAGGTGTGTACACATCATCCATCCTCTACATGATCTATAGAAATGGTAACTGTTACCCTGAAGTAAATTTTCAGTTCAAAAATAAATCTTTGTTTAATTTCTTAATGGGAACCATTAGCATTGAAAATCCAGTCTGGTCTGCTGCAGTACTTTGTAGAGCAGGAGGAGCTAAAATGGATTTAAAGTTTTGTGGGAAAGGATTCAAAATAACTTAGGGCTTGGGAGTCCAGTGGGTGATCCTACTCTGTGATTGACAGCCATCCTTGTATGACTGTGCATTTATCATGTAGAGAAAGTTAATACAAGGCACTTACTAATGTACTGTGATTGTCCATATTGCCTCCTTTTCTGGCTGGATTTATTTTACCATCACATTATACACTGCTCATTTCCAGGGGTTACGACCACCCTGCAATCCAGGGTTGGTTGTGCTTGCACACTATAGAAAAAGGCTCTCTGGTGGCCGAGACAGCAGGAGTGTGCAGAGGCTGGCGATTTTCTGGTGGCAGCTGGATTGCAGGGTGGTCGTAAACCCCTAGAGGCAAGCAGTGTATAATGGGATGGACAATTGCAGTACCACACATCTAGGGGTATCTGCAAATGTTTTATTACAGAATGTATTGTTATGTTATGTTTAGGCCGTGTATTCCAGCAGAGGAAGCATGGTTAGCAGGAACAGGGCTAACCACCCTGTTCCTCCTTTCTTGGTAGGAGTGGGTGGGATATGCTTCCTGCCAGGAGGGGGAGTTCCAGACAGATAGTGAAGGAGACAGGAAGCGCATGCCAGTGCTCCTATTCCTAAAGCCTGTTACTCTATTTTATTTTATTTTTTCATTGCTTGGGTGTGCTTCATCAGCAAAATGATCAGCAAAACCACTGATTTACAGACCCTGCTGCATGTGAGGGGCTATGGCTTAGACACTCATCATCTAAACCACCTCCAGACTAACCTCAAGCCTGCATCACACAGTGAGCATGTAAATCCACAAATGCCTGCAAGTACCATTTAATTGCCACACAGCCAGCCACCATACTTCTTCATCTGATGACTGAAACTGCACTTTCTACTTTGTACTGCTGGATGTAGCACAACTTATGTTTTACAATAAGCGAAGGGAGATATATATTTTTACTTCTGGCCCGATTCTTCAGACTATCTTTTTACTGCACCGATCTCCCGGGAGCAACAGTCTGAGGGAGTACACGTGACACAACATCTTATCAGGGCCACTACTACTCCCATACTCTGCACCGGCTCTTCAGGGGCTCGCTACACAATCTCAATACATTAGTAAGTGCCTTGTATTAACTTTGATAAATGTATTTTGCAGAAGTGAGAAAACCCCTTTAATATAGGAAAATTATAGCAGTAGCTGCAAGGGATTCACCATATTAAAAACACTGGAAATTACAGCTCCAGTGGGCTACAAACCTGAGCATGACCACATAAAGTCTTACTGCGACCACAGAACTTTTTAGGGGAATGTGAATGTTGTTGCAGAAAACCTATCCCACAGTATATTGATGGTACTGACCGGAACCCATACTGATAGCTGAGCAAAGGAGCACTCCGGTAAAACTTCAGTGACAGTACAAAGTCTGAGGAGGAAATGCATGCCCTTGGCATAATTTCTGTATGGACACTAGGAAGCTGGGAACCACAGTGAATGTCTCCTCATGGTGTATCCCCATTCAATGGGCTAAACAATAAGTAAGTTCCCTGAATTCAATTTCAAAAACCTGTGGTAATCCGCTGCACATTTTGACAAAGGCAAAATTCACCATGTGGACGTACCTGTCACGACCATGGTCATGGTCGTGACTCCTGTATCCGCATGCTGTTGCCTGCGGTCTGGTTTGGTTGTTCAACCACAGGTGAGGGCCGCTAGTATGTTGCCTCACTTGTGGTTGCCACTGGCAACATGTAGTTATTTTGCAGTTTAGCAGCCTGAGCTGGTGCTGGGCAGCTTGCTGCAATGTGCATGCGGTTGCACCTGGCAACCTATCTTTGTTAGGTGTGTCTTTTGTATGTCTGGTGTGCACAGGGTTTTAGTTATGTGTGCACTTTCTCCTTTAAGTGGCTGTCTTCCCTTCCCTGGTGTGAGAAGGGTTAATTCCCTTCTGTGTGTGTGAACACTGGGTGTGTCTGTGTGGGTGTGGCCACTTTGGGCTATTAGCCTCAGTTGAGACCTGATGTCTGAGGGGTACTCCAGCCTTGTTTGTAAGCTGGAGGCACCCTCCTGGTCCCTTATACCAGCTGCCAGTGAGGGCCACCCTTGTGGTCATAAATGTTGTTATGTGATGTTAAGTTTATGTTTATGTGGTGTCTGTTATTATTGCAGCTATAGTTCTGGCTTCCTGTGTGTTTATGTGTGCTGTGTCCTTTTATGTCTGTGTGTGGACTTCAGCACTTGTGTCCAGGGATCCAGTCAGTGTGTCTGTGGCAGGTGGGGGTGGAAGTCTTTCACTCTCCTGCCATATCCATAGTCTGTTTATGTTTATATCCCCTTGCAGCTCGGACAGTTTTAGACTCCTGTTACTCCGCATCCAGGAGGAACAGGTGGTCTACCCAGCTCCTAGTTCAGGGATTGGTGGAGGGTGAGTAGGGATCCTAGGTTCCTGAGCATGAGCCCTCCTACCTTCAAGGTCGGCTCATGCAGCTAGGAGTCAGGGTCAGATTAGGGATGCGATAGGAGGTGACCTGCTCCCTAATTCTGTGGTCCTGGCCGAGCAGCCACTTACATCTCCTGGCATCGCACGGCTGAGGGGTTTTCCCCATCCTCAGTCGTGACAGTACCCTTAAGTGTAAACTACAGAATTTCAGAGTTTTATTTTACTGATGACCCATCCTCTAGATAGGTCATCAGTATCTTAATGGTGGGGGCTCTGACACCCAGGACCCCTGCTGATCAGCTTTGAGAAGGCAGCGGCGCTCCATGGTATAGCGGCTGTGCTTGGTATCGCAGCTCAGCCCCATTCACTTGAATAGGGCTGAGATGCTCCTAGGCCACGTGAACGATTAATGTGACATCACTGGCCTAGGCAAAGCTGCGAGATGGCCACTGCACTCACAGGAGCACCGCTGCCTTCTTGAACAGCTGGCTGGTGGGGGTCCTGAGGATAGGTCATCAGTTAAAAATCTGGGAAAACCACTTAAACTCTTTCCTGCCCACTCCAAGTAAATTTACAACTTGATGGCATAGTCCTTGCGCCAGAAGCTGGGATAATTTACACAGATTTTCAGATGGCACTGTGCACTCCAGCACACAGTGCCATCTGCAGGGCTAGGCTTGTCACACAGGCAGCTCTATCCTATACTGCTATAGGGAAAATAAATAAAATCTGAATAATTTTTTTTTTTTTTTTATGTACATCTCTTCTAAACCACATACATTAACTTCAGACATCCAATCACTGTCCCCAGTATTAGACTGCCGAGTTCAGTGATTCGCTACAACGGTCACATGCCATATGAATAATGTGTGATGTTGCTAAAGTGCCAGGAATGAAGACCCTATTTTAGTTTTAAATACAGTATATCTCCTTTCTTTATAAAGGATAAAGTCCAAGATAATTGTAAAGCTCAAGCAAGCCCTCCAATATACTTAAAAAATAAAAAATAAAATCACTCCTTTCTCCAGTGCCATTTTCTGCAGCCAGTCACTGTCCCCAGCAGGGCTGGACTAACCATGGTGCACATGAGCAACTGCTCCAGGCCTTACAGTGCACCATTACTAGGGGTCCCCAGGCACCAGGTTTCTGGAGCCCCTGCACTCAATTGTATCTGTGCCTACTGCTATTATTTTGAACATGCCCCTTTCAATTAGTGATTCAATTACACAGAATCAGCAGCATGCATGTCATGACTGTTGGGTCTGTTGGATTTCTATTACTCTACTACACTTGCTAGTAAATTATTTGCGATGTAGAAATATAATCTCTACCAAAAACAGTGATTGATCAGGTTACCGATGTCTGACTGCTATTATTTTGAATACAACTGTATGTCTCCGATAACAAACAGCTGTGGGTGGAACATCTGCTTCTGGCTGAATTCGCCATTAACAACCAGGTGAATTAATCTATGGTATGTCTCCGTTTTACTGTAGTCTTGGTTTTCATCCACGATTTAGTTCGTTTTCGCTGTCCTCTTCGCAAACTCCAGAGGCTGACTTGTGTGCTGACACGTGAAGTACAAGGTATAAATTATACCTTGTACCTTACAGCAGTACACTGCTGTATATACTATATATCTGTACTCACTGTTATATCTTGTACCTAACAAATAGCATATAAAGCAGTGTATTGCTACATCAGGTATGAGGTATAAAAGACTCAGTGTGTATATTATATAAAGTACTGTACTGATACATTAGGTACGAGGAATAAAAGATGTAGTGGATACAGATATAACAGTCCACGTTGTATATACTGTATATCTGTAGACAATTACACCTCATGCTTCAAAAATCAGTATATTGCTGTTACGGTAGGGAGGAATAAGTGCAGCCCTGATATCCATCCGCACCTCTATCCCTACCTACTTGCACGGCCCTTCCTAACTGACGGCGTACAATTTGGCGACGGTCTCTTTCTTAGATAAGTGCAGGGGCCTAAAGACAAATACAAATACCGTAGACAAAGCAAGGGTCAAGCCAGGAGGACGGGTAAATAACAAAAGGAGCTTGCAAGGTCGAGGTCACAAACAAAGCCGAGGTCAGAAGCCAAACGGTCACGTCAAGTACAAAAGGAGGTAGCGAGGTCAAGGTCACAAACAGAGCCGAGGTCAAAGCACACACGAGATACACAATCCAAGAGAAGGCTGGTGAAGGTAACAAAAGGGCAATCATAGGCAACCTGTGGCCAGCAGGCTGCCTGTTTAAATAGCACGAAACAGCCTCAATACAACAAATCAGGGTATGTATATCAACCAGAACATATACCTATAATGTTGCTCACTCACAAACAACAAAATCATACCCAATATAGTGAAAAATATATCCACTTTATTGCATAAAAATTCATGTACACAATATATAACAATATAATGGTAATGATAAAAGGAAAACGACCTATGGCGGGGGAAAAAAATAAAAAAATATACTAAACATACAAAAAATTGCCAGTCCGCATAATATATAAAATATATGAAATCACTTTATTAAGACATGTATCAAATGCAATTAAAAGATAACAGTGCAGGAAAGAAATGGTGACATCACTGGAGGAGATCACTTGGGCAGTAACACATACAGTATATAGACAATCAATATAGAATACCATAAAGAAATTGCAAGTGCAGCAAGGTAGACATAGTCCTTCCGATCTTAATAAATTACCCATAATGTGTCTGCCATCCAACATGGCGCCATCCCCGATGTGCGTTTCGGCGACCCTTGGTCATAGGTTTGGTTCTGGAGCTGTATTTATGTAGTGAACTTGGTTCCGGAGCTGTATTTATGTAATGAACTTGGTTCTGGTGCTGTATTTATGTAATGAACTTGGTTCTGGTGCTGTATTGATGTAATGAACTTGGTTCTGGTGCTGTATTGATGTAATGAACTGGGTTCTGGTGCTGTATTCATGCGGTGAACTTGGTTCTGATGCTGTATGTATGTAGTGATCTTGGTTATTACTCTGTATTTGTGTGTTAAACATGCAGCTGATGCTATACTTTGATATAAAACGATATATTGACATCTGAGTTGGGGCCACATTCACAGATTCTGTCAAAACCTCTGGATAAAAAAGTTCTACATGCAATACTTTTTTGTCTGGTACAGAACCAGCTTCCTGAGCAGACCCCATTATAGTCAATGGAGGCTGTTCAGCTCCGTTAGTTTTAGTTTTGTGATGAATTCGGCACTGCTGACTTCTGTTAGAGAGCAGAACAATGGAATGTGATGACGCTCCTGTAAAATCTGCCTCAGAGTAAAATCTTTTTAAGGGGGTGATGTGCTCTCTGTATATCAGTGCATAGTGAATGCACCGTCCACGCATATGATGTTCATATAGTCCTAGAATTAAGTTATACATGTAGGAAGTGCTTGTGAGTAGGCATGTATGTAGAAGTCATTATATCTATAGTGCAAACTCGCCAACACTGAAAATACCTCCTGGCTTACTCCAAATCAGTGTATTAGTCTTATTAAATGTCCTACAGTATGTGGTGGTGGAGGATTCATGTTAGTTAGGGGGCCACCAATAAATGGACTGCTCCATACTCCAGGAACCCTTAAGCTGGCCCTGGTCCCCAAGCCGCTGAGGACAGTGATTGGCTGCAGTGGTGATATGCCACCTACTCACTGCACTGCGCTGGAGAAAGGGGTGAGTGTAACATCATATTTTATCTTAGGTAGCTTATTGGGGATTTTTAATTATCTCAGAGACTCATACAATCCATTTTAAGGGAGGGACAGACATTTAAAACTAAAATAGGGTCTTCTTCTCAACACTCTAGACATCAAACTTTATTCACATTTGGCATCTCTATGAGAAATAAAGAAAATAAATATTGTGCTGCATTAAAACAGGGATCAGACCCTGTAATGTTGGAGTCCCAGAGTGGAACATAAAGTGAAGTTAAAAGAAGTTCAAAAAATTAAGTTTAGAAAAAAAAAGTTTCAAGTAAAAAAAAAAGGGTCCTTTTCCCAAAATAAAGTAAAAAAAAAAAAATTGTGAAAAAAAGAAAAGTAGACATATTAGGTATCGCAGCGGCCGGCTCTATAAAAATGTCACATTACCTAACCCCTCAGATGAACACCGTCAAAAAAATAAAATGAAAACTGTGCTAAAAAAACATTTTTTGTCACCTTACATCACTAAAAGTGCAACACCAAGTGATCAAGAAAGTGTATGCCCCCCAAAATAGTACCAATCTAACCGTCACCTCATTCCACAAAAAATTAGCCCCTACCTAAGACAATCGCCCAAAAAATTTAAACACTATGGCTTTCAGACTATAGAGACACTAAAACATGTTTTTTTTTTGTTTCAAAAATGCTTTTATTGTGTTAAATGTATAAAAAAAAGTAGACACATTAGGTATCGCCGCGTCCATAACAACCTGCTCTATAAAAATACCACATTACCTAACCCCTCAGGTGAACACCAAAAAAAAAAAAAAAAAGGATCAAAAGCCACTTTTTGTCACCTTACATTACAAAAAGTGTAATAGCAAGCGATCAAAAAGTCATATGCACCCCAAAATAGTGTCAATAAAACCGTCATCTCATTCCGAAAAAATTATATCCTAAGACAATCGCCCAAATCGGAAAAAACTATGGCACTCAGACAATGGAGATACTAAAACATGATTTTTCTTTTACAAAATTATATTGTGTAAAACTTAAATAAATAAAAAAAAGTATACATATTAGGTATTGCCACATCCGTAACAACCTACTCTAAAAAAATATCACATGACAAAACCCCTCAGACGAACACTGTAAAAAAAAAAAAAGGTGTAAAAAAAGACAATTTTTGGTCACCTTGCATCACATAAAGTGTAATACCAAGGGATCAAAGTCATACGCACTCCAAAATCATACCAATCAAATCATCATCTCATCCTTCAAAAAATAAGAACCTATCTAAGACAATCACCCAAAAAATGAAAAAACTATGGCTCTCAGACTATGGAGACATTATATGGAAACATTCAAAAATGCTGTTATTGTGTAAAACTTAAATAAATAAAAAATGTATATATATTAGTTATCGCTGCATCTGTAAAAACCTGCTATATAAAATATCACATGACCCAACCCCTCAGGTGAACATCGTAAAAAAAAAAAGCAATTTTTGGGTCACCTTACATCACAAGAATTGCAACACCTAGTGATCAAAAAGGCATATGCCCCCCAATATAGTACCAATCAAACCGTCTCCTCATCCCGCAAAAAATGAGCTCCAACCTAAGACAATTAGTCAAAAAATAAAAAAGCTATCACTCTCAGACAATAGACACTAAAATATGATTCTTTTTTTGCTTCAAAACTGCTATTATTGTGCTAAAGTGACATAAATAAATAAATAAAAAAGTAGACATATTAGGTATTACAACGTCCGTAACAACCTGCTCTATAAAAATATCACATAACCTAACCACTCAGGTGAACACCGTAAAAAAAAAGTGTGTAAAAAAAGCAATTTTTTTGTCATCTTACATCACAAAAAGTGTAATACCAAGCAATCAAAAAGTCATATGCATCCTAAAATAGTACCAATCAAACCATCATCTCATACCGAAAAAATGAGCCCCTACATAAGACAGTCGCCCAAAATTTTTAAAAAAACTATGGCTTTCAGAATATGGAGACACTCAAAAATCATTTAAAAAAATGCTTTATTATGTAAAACTGAAACAAACAACCAAAAAATATTTAGTATTGTCACATCCGTAACAACCTGCTCTATATAAATACCACATGATCTAACCTGTCAAATGAACATTGTAAATAACAAAAAAAACTGTCTCAAAACAACTATTTTTTGTTACCTTGACTCACAAAAAGTGTAATATAGAGCAGCCAAAATTCATACTACTATACTAAAATAAATAAAAAAAATATACATATTAGGTATTGCCACATCCGTAACAACCTGCTCTAAAAAAATATCACATGACAAAACCCCTCAGACGAACACTGTAAAAAATAAAAACGGTGTAAAAAAAGCCAACAAAACTGCCACCTTATCCCGTAGTTTCCAAAATGGGGTCTTTTTTTGGAGTTTCTACTCTAGGGGTGCATCAGGGGGTCTTCAAATGTGACATGGCAGCTTAAAATTATCCCAGTGAAATCTGCCTTCCAAAAACCATATGGTGTTCCTTTCCTTCTGTGCCCTGCCGTGTGCCCGAACAGCAGTTTACGACCACATATGGGGTGTTTCTGTAAACTACAGAATCAGGGAAATAAATATTGAGTTTTGTTTGGCTGTTAACCCTTGCTTTATTACTGAAAAAAATGGATTAAAATGTAAAATCTGCCAAAAAAGTGAAATTCTGAAATTTCATCTCCATTTTCCATTAATTCTTGTGGATCACCTAAAGGGTTAACAAAGTTTGTAAAATCCGTTTTGAATACCTTGAGATGTGTAGTTTCTAAAATAGGGTCACTTTTCTGGAGTTTCTACTCTAGGGGTGCATCAGGGGATCTTCAAATGTTACATGGCAGCTTAAAATTAAGCCAGTGAAATCTGCCTTCCAAAAACCATATGGCATTCCTTTCCTTCTGTGCCCTGCCGTGTTTCCATAAAGCAGTTTATGACCACTTATGGGGTGTTTCTGTAAACTACAGAATCAGGGCCATAAATATTAAGTTTTGTTTGGCTGTTAACCTTTGCTTTGTAACTGGAAAAAATAGATTCAAATGGAAAATCTGCCAAAAAAGTGAAATTTTAAAGTTCAGTTTTGAATAAGATGAAGGGGGGTAGTTTCTAAAATGGGGTCATTTCTGGGTGGTTTCTATTATGTAAGCCTCACAAAGTGACTTCAGACCTGAACTGGTCCCTAAAAAGTGGTTTTTGGAAATTTTCAGAAAAAATTCAAGATTTTCTTCTAAACTTCTAAGCCTTCTAACGTCCCCAAAAAATAAAATGGCCTTCACAAAATGGTCCAAACATGAAGTAGACATATGGGGAATGCAGTTATAACTATTTTTGGAGTTATTGCTATCTATTATAATAGTAGAGAAATAGAAATTTGCTAGTTTGCAAATTTTTCAAAATTTTAGGTAATTTTTTATTTTTTTATAAATAAAAATGACATTTTTTGACTCAATTTTACCACTGTTATGAAGTACAATATGTGACAAGAAAACTGTCTCAGAATGGCTTGGATAAGTAAAAGCTTATTACCATGTAAAGTGACACATGTCAGATTTGCAAAAAATTGCCTGGTCCTTAAGGTTAGTGATGGACGAAATATTGGCCGGGATGGTTCGCGAACGCGATCGCACGAACGCGATCAAATGTTCGCGAACCGCAAGTTTGCGGCGGGTCCCATTCACTTAAATGGCAGGCGAACCTGAAAAACCTTCAGCTCATATTTAACGCCACAAAAAACTTAGTAGAAGTGTACAAATAGTCCCACAACATGGACAGTGACATTCTAGAGGGGGATCACTGACAAGAATTCCAACAAAAAATATGTATCTTAATCGGGGGACATTTTTATGAGTCTTAAAGGGAAATCTCTGAAATGTGCCCTGTTGGAGCCTATAAAACATTTTATTTTAGGCCACAGGGCCTACAGGCCTTAAAAATTTGGCATTCAACTGACATAAAAGAAATTGTGATTATGTGGCTCGAGTAACATTATGCGGTCACTGAATAACAATTTTACTATAGCCAACTTTCTTTTTCACTTTTTTTGGGGGGGCAACTGGTATATCACACCAGTAGAAATTATTTGTTCCAATGTCGTTTGTCCCTATCTGTAGCTGAGGTAACGCAGCTAAACCGCAAACAAATGCTGCACTACCCAAATGCACTATATAGAAAGTATATTATTGGTATATAACACCCCTGCTTTAATCAGTTTTTTGGGGGGGCAACTGGTATATCACACCAGTAGAAATTATTTGTTTCAATAGCGTTTGGCACTCTGTGTAGCTGCAGTATCGCTGCAGAACCGCACACAAATGCTGCACTACCCAAATGCACTATAATATACTTTATATGTTAGAAAGTATATTATAAGTATATTACACCCCTCAGTATGTCACACCTATCGATAGCACACCTATACTAGTCCTTAAAAGGACTTTTGTGGCCCTATTAGCTAGCGTTTGGTGTCCCTAACAGCCTGTCCCTACTCGACACAGCAACCAATCCCTACACTGACAAAAGACTGAATGTAAAATGGCGGCCAGATCAGGTTTATTTATAAGGTAGGGGGTATGTCCATGTGCTGAAACGTCTCAATTGGCTGTCCTGTACCACTTGATGGATATGTCATAGGTCAAAGTTCTTCACAATTTAAAAGAATATGGCGCCGGCGGACATCACCATATGTTTGCCAGTTCGGAAAACCGCGAACAAGCAAAGTTCGCCGCGAAACGACCGCCGGGTGAACCGCAAGGCCATCTCTACTTAAGGTGTTAACCATAATATGTGTTCCTATCCTTGTTCTTTTAATGTTTGTTTTGCTTACACTGACAATAGTTGAAAAATGAAGTTGCATGTAAAGAAAAGACAATAATATAAGACATAGTACATTGTTTCTTTGAAAAGCCATTGGTCTGAGAACGCTGCTTCTACAATGGATGTTATTTTTATTTCCTTTACATTACAATTAATTTCTGGAAACAACAATATATTGTGTACAAGGAACAAGTGGAATAACGAAAACTATGAAAACAGATTCTACCTTCACAAGGAGCTCTTCTTCACTGCTATAAAGTCCACTGTCACAAAGCTGAGTGACAACACAGAATAGTACATGGGGGTTACTTGTGGCAATATCCCAAGGTGACTGTAACTGTGCCATAACTTTTTGTTTCTCTTTGGGAAAAATTTGCATGTTACTTCATGTTAATATCCCTCAGATCTATTTAATATGGAGTATACAGGGAGACGTGTTTTTGGCACCTGTAGCTTATGAAAAGTTAATTATAGGTTATCTATATTTGTATGCTTCATAGATGCAATATATTTCACCATCATAGTAATCCCGTGATTAGCAGGCTATACTCTGTGGAATCCCAGGCTTAAAGGGTTTCTGCAAAATAAATGTAAAGTTGCTTTGTGTCACCATTAGAGATGAGAAAAGTTTCGAAAAACTCGGTTCGGCAGCTTCACAGAAGTTTGACAAGAAATTCGATTTGTTACAAATTTATTTGTCACAAATCGCTATGTTAAAACCCCACTGTCAATCAATGGGACTGTTTTTAACGGCCGCTTAGACAAAAGTGCACCAGTCTAACAGTCGTTAAAAACAATAATACGCTAGTGCAATATGGCCTTTTGGGTTAAAAAAAAAAAGAAGAAAAATCACTCACCTCATCCACTTGCTCGTGCAGAGGCAGTCCGTCCCTCTCTTGATTGAAAAAGACCTGCCGAAAGAATCTATACTGAGTGTGATGATGTCACCACATGCTCCCAGCATGATCATGTGGTAACTTCATAAAGGAGTGTGCTGTGACATCATCACGCTCAGTGCAGGTCCTTCTGCAGGTCTTTTTCAATCAAGAGAGGAGCACACTGCCTCTGCACGAGCAAGTGGATGAGCCACCATTTTAGGAAAAATGATTCATTACTACAAAGAGTGAAGAAATTCGGCTTACTTTAGAATTGAATTCATCCTAAAATTCGGACTGAATTCCACTTTGGATGCTTTGCTTCACTCAACACTAGTCACCATGTTTTTGAAATCCATGCAATATTTATGTTTCCCCCAACGGAGCTGTGTTTTTGCAGGGCAATTTGCAGTTTGCATTGGTATAATTTTGGGGTACACATGAATTTTTCATCATCTTTTATTTAATTACATTTTTTGAGGGAAAGGGAAGCGTTTTTATGCTCCTGAGCCTGCTCCAGAAAATCCCTGCCCCCCTGTGATCTGTGACTTATATGTACATCACACTGGGCGATGAGGTTTGCCCATAAACATATTCATCACCTATCCGCAAGTGGCCAGAATCTCCACTGATCATAAGAACAAGGGTTCCATAGTTCCCTGTCTGAATGCAGTGGTAGAATGTCTGCATGACCACAACTCCAGTCTCCTCTATGGGCCTACCAAGTATAATCTTGGGCTATTTTAATCAGTCCCATGGAAGTGAATGGAATAGTTTTTGCACATACATTACTGCTTCATTCACGAAGGAGACTAGGGGACCAATTCTCATAATCATGGGACTCCAGGTGGTCAGACCCTCAGCCATCATATATTTATCGCCTGTCCTAATGAAAGGTGAGAAATGTTTGTGGCCCTACCTCTTCAATATCAATCCAAGTCTACTCTACTTTTAAACATCACTGATTAGAACTATTTAGAGTAAAAGTATCACAGTATTATTTTTAGAATAAAAATTATATTGATACTCACTATTCTAATCCATTTTTAATTTCTAGTTGCCTCTACTGCAATCTGCTCCTACTGTGATCTGCCACCATCTTGTGCTGTTACTGCCACTGTTGTTGTCTTCCCATCTCTCTGTGCCAGGGGGCCACTATTGTAACCCTTCAGGCTGTTGCCACCCTCACCAGTCTGTTCCAGAGCCACTATTGTGAGTCTTCATGCTGTTGCCACCCTCACCAGTCTGTTATGGGGCTATTAGTGTCCCTGTTTCGCCATGCTGACATCACCGTTTATTTTTCTGTTCTTTTGATCTGCCAGAAGTACAGAGAAAAAAACTGGTCTTGCCCATAAGGCAAACGTCCAGTATTTTGCATCAGGATTTGATCATGATTTAGAAGCCAAAAGCAGGAGTGGGTCCAAAACACAGAATACATGCATCACACCCTTCCATCACATTTTATCTCTGTTTTGGACCCACTAATACTGATTAATAAATTGACCAAATACTGACCGTGTGATAGAGGCCATTAAAGTTCTGCATGCAGGATTTCTTTTCCATCTGAATAAAACTGATTTCAGATACAAATGGTCAAAATGCATGATGCCTCTATCACATGGTCAGTATTTTGCATAAGGATTTGACCATGATTTGGAAGGCAAAAGCAGGAGTGGGTCTTTGGATGCTCTCACAAAACAGATGCAAATATTTCCATCACATTTTATCTCTGTTTTGGACCCACTTCTGTTTTTGGCTTACAAATAACCGATCAAATGCTGACTAAATACTGATGTCACGAAAAGGTAGGGATAAGTGCAGCCCTAAACTCCACCCACTCCTCTATCCATACCTTCTTGCACGGTCCGTCTTAACTGACAGGGTACAACTGGGCGGCAGTCCCTAGCTTACGTACATGCAGGGGTCTGAGGGAAGAAAACAAAAGACAAAGACAGAACAAACAGAACCGCAAAGTTTCCCAGGCTGGGAAAGTACCACAACAGGAACAACTGGAAGCCGAGGTCAAGAGCCAGGAGGTAATACAGGCACAAAGGGTAATACAAAATCTGTCAATCCAAGCTGAAGTCAGGAGCCGAGAGATCACGTCAGTACAAGAGATAACACCAGGTCAAGGTCATATATAAGCCGAAGTCAAACAAACAATGTCACACATGCAGAGAACGCTAGTGAAGTAATAAGACCAATCACAGGCAACCTGTGGCCAGCAGGTTACCTGTTTAAATAGGTCTAATTGATGGGTCACGTGAGATGGCCAGCGTCACATGACCCATGTCCATCAGATCTAAACACCTGAGCGCCGACTCATTGCCATCGGTGCTCAGTCCCCCCCCCCCCCTGCTTGTCTAGGGGATGAATTTATTATTGCTCATCATTGGGTATGAGCTAATTTCTTGAAATTCTAATTGTTTAGATTTGATTTGGGTCCTAATAGAAATAAGTGCTCCAAATGTCCTGAAAAGTCATGTATGACACTCTGATGTGTGATAGTCTCTTTAAAAATACACTGCACTGTAGGATTTTTAAAGTTAAAAAAAATAAAATGCTCATGAAAATGTTTGTTTTTTGGTGGCAAATGCCTGCAGTTTTGTATATACACACCGCCTGGGGTCATGTGATCCTCCTTTTTTTTTATCTTTTCTGTCTTCTGATCTGAAAAATTGCTTTTTTAGAAATGTATCCAAACCAAATGTATCACCAAAAGATCGTTTTTTGACACAAATTATTAGAAAATTCTGGTTTGATCCATTTAAAATCGATTAGCTCATCTCTACTTAGGATTTCTTTTTTTTTTTTGGCACTGCCTCCATGTCTTTTAGACACAGCTCCTGCAGAGGCGCACATTTTTTTACTTTACTGAAGGCTGCTATATGCTTTTCTTTTGGTGTAACAAAAGGGATTAGCTAGGAATGTTGGTGGTCTGCACAATAATGCGCATGTCCATATATAAGCTGCCTGTCATTCTGACGCAGAGTAACTGTTTTGCTACCAGAAATGATTAGCTATGCATGTTGGTGCAATGCACAGTGATGTACACCGACATACGCTCTCATTGCAGTTTAACTGCAGGCCAGGATAGACTTGATTTAATGCTCTTTATGATGAATTAATTCATAACAATCCGAATTTCAATAATTTCATTAAATGCCATGTGTCACTTAACATATTATTGAGCACAAAGTGTCACATTTGCCAACTGGCTTTTTAAAATTCAGTATAAAAATGTTTAAGTAATTTGAGACTATCATTGGCATAGCACTCACTTAGTCAATGAAGACATCTGTGTCTCTGTCTCTCTGGGTCACTTGAATTGATCCTGGCAAATTATGTTATCTAGCTATAGCTTCCTAGAACTTACACACCTCTGCATTTGCTAAATCTTTCTTATTTGACAGTGACCCATATGTCATTTGGCATAGATTTTTGTAATGAATTTCCTACTACATTTCAGTTTCAGAGAAAACACATTTGGAACTAGGGCAAAGTGACAATGATAATTTGGAGACTGCTGTCACTGCCGACAGTTCAACGTAATCATGGAAGAGGAAAGCATATGTACGATACCTTGGATATGTTTTAGAAAGTACAAGCCATTAAGGAAATGCCCTGGACTCCTATATAAATTAGCAGGGACTGACAACAGTAGCCCATGGTATAATTGAAGCAGATTTTGATTTACTTTTTGTAGGTAATGTAGAGGTTGCACTAATCGTATATGTATATAGAATTGATTGCCTGTCTTAAAGAGGTTAGAGGGAATTAAGAAAATGTAAATACTTAAATATTACTTTATTATACATATATATCCAAATACCTTTCATTAGTTATAATGACTCATTTTGTCTGGGGAGCAATCATTAGGAGAAATAAAATGGCCGCCTTTCTAATAGTGCACACAAAACCTGTCCTAATCACACAGCAGGACAAGTTATTTCACAACACTGACCTGAAGAGTTGCCTCATCCTCTTCTCAGCTATACTTGTCAGGGGTTATGATCCTGAATATAGTTGATATGTGTCACGGATGATGTTGCAGAAAGCTGGAACTTTATAAATAAACATCCGACTGGCTTGATCCCAAACTAAGGAGCATATGGGTGTGCCCATAAAACCCCTAGAGCTCTCTCTGACTGCTATGCCCATGCAAGGGTCTCTATGGTAGACAATTGCATTCCCACATACCTAATACTGTGTTACACCTGAAAACCCTATAATAGTGAGGGGACATGACCACCGGCTCCCTGCACTTAATACGGATGGAGTCAGGGTCACCTAGAATCAAGCCAGCAAGGAAACACAAATAAAGGAGAAAGACTTATCTGAGGAAATAGCAGCAGCAGCCTCCAGCAGTGAACACCTCATCCAGGAAGTAGTATAAACCTCAAAGTGAGGCAGTGTGGGAGGGAATATAAAGGGAGACAATTAGTCTAAATAGGTGACACCTGGGAGAAGGAAAGGAGATGACAAAGTGAAACCAAAACAAAGAACGTCATGCAAGAGGTAGAGAACTGGCGGTGATAGTACCCCTCCCTCTACGGGTGGACTCCGGACACTCAGAGCCCACCTTCTCAGGATGAAACCTATGGAAAGCCCTGATGAGACGAGTGGCCTTAATGTCTGCCACTGGGACCCACATCCTCTCCTCAGGACAATAACCCTCCCAATGAACGAGGTACTGGAGAAAACCGCGGAAAATGCGAGAATCCACAATCCTAGAGACCTAAAATTCAAGATTTCCATCAACAACAATCAGAGGAGGAGGCAAAGAGGAGGGTACAGTGGGTTGGACATAAGGTTTTAATAAGGACCTGTGAAAAACATTATGGATCTTCCAAGTCTGAGGAAGATCAAGACGGAAGGCAACGGGATTGATGACGGACAAAATCTTGTAAGGCCCAATAAACTTAGGACCCAACTTCCAGGAGGGAACCTTCAGTTTGATATTCTTTGTAGACAACCACACCAGATCACCCACATTCAGGTCCGGACCAGGCACACGTCTCTTATCCGCCACACGCTTATATCTCTCACTCATCCTCTTCAGATTACCCTGAATCTTTTGCCAAATAAATGACAAAGACGAGCAAAAATCTCTCCTCATCAGGTAAACCAGAAGACCCCTCTCCAGAGAATGTCCCAAACTGCGGATGAAAACCATATGCACCAAAAAATGGTGACTTATCAAAGGACTCCTGGCGACGGTTATTTAAAGCAAACTCAGCAAGGGACAAAAAAGAATACCAATCCTCCTGATTCTCCACCACAAAACAGCGCAGATATGTCTCCAGATTCTGATTGATGCTTTCGGTCTGACCATTCGACTGCGGGTGAAAAGCAGAAGAGAACGACAACCGAATCCCCAAGCGAGAACAGAGGGCCTTCCAGAATCTGGAAACAAATTGCGTGCCCCTATCAGAAACGATGTCTGAAGGAATGCCATGTAATTTAACAATGTGATCAACAAACGCTTGCGCCAATGTCTTAGCATTGGGTAACCCAGGAAAGGGAATAAAAATGCGCCATTTTGCTAAAACGGTCCACTACCACCAAAATGACAGTCTTCCCCGAGGAATGAGGCAGGTCCGTAATGAAGTCCATGGACAGATGCGTCCAAGGACGGGAAGGAATGGGTAACGGGAGGAGAGAACCCGATGGCCATGAATGAGGGACCTTGGCACGAGCGCAGGTCTCGCCGGCTGCCACAAAACCCTCAACCGTCTTACGAAGAGCCGGCCACCAGAATCTCCGAGCAATGAGATCAACTGTGGCTCTACTCCCCGGGTGCCCAGCAAGGACCGTATCGTGGTGCTCCTTAAAAACGTTGTGTCGTAAAGCGAGAGGCACAAACAACCTCCCAGGAGGACAAAGATCAGGAGCCTCTGCCTGGGCTGCCTGAATCTCTGCCTCCAAATCAGGATAAAGAGCAGAGACGACCACCCCTTCAGCCAAAATGGGACCCGGGTCTTCAAAGTTCCCCCCTCCCGGAAAACAACGTGACAGGGCATCCGCCTTCACATTTTTAACCCCAGGGCGGAACGTGACAACAAAATGAAACCTAGAGAAGAACAAAGACCATCTGGCCTGTCTCGGGTTCAGACGCCTGGCCGATTCCAAGTAGGCCAGATTCTTATGGTCGATAAACACAGTAATAGGGTGTCTGGCTCCCTCTAACCAATGGCGCCATTCCTCAAAAGCTAATTTGATGGCCAACAACTCCCTATCTCCCACATCGTAATTTCTCTCTGCAGAGGAGAGTTTCCTTGAGAAAAAGGCACACGGTCGCCATTTGGCAGGAGAGGGACCCTGAGATAAGACCGCCACCTCAGAAGCGTCCATTTCAATAATAAAAGGTAGAGAGACATCAGGTTGTACCAAAATGGGAGCGGAAGCAAAACTCTCTTTGATACTAGAAAAGGCTTTAAGCGCATCTACCGACCACGAGGAAAAATCTACCCCCTTTTTAGTCATATCAGTGAGTGGCTTAACCTCCTCAGGACCGCCGTACGCAGGATTGCGTCTTTGCGGCGGCCCTGCTCTTCTGGGTGGACGCGCCGGCGCGTCCTCTCGCGAGACGCGAGATTTCCTGTGAACGCGCGCACACAGGCGCGCGCGTTCACAGGATCGGAAGGTAAGAGAGTTAATCTCCAGCCTGCCAGCGGCGATCGTTCGCTGGCAGGCTGGAGATGTGATTTTTTTTAACCCCTAACAGGTATATTAGACGCTGTTTTGATAACAGCGTCTAATATACCTGCTACCTGGTCCTCTGGTGGTCCCCTTTGTTTGGATCGACCACCAGAGGACACAGGCAGCTCAGTAATATGTTGCACCAAGCACCACTACACTACACCCCCCCCCTGTCACTTATTAACCCCTTATTCACCCTTGATCACCCCTGATCACCCCATATAGACTCCCTGATCACCCCCCTGTCATTGATTACCCCCCTGTCATTGATCACCCCCCTGTAAAGCTCCATTCAGATGTCCGCATGATTTTTACGGATCCACTGATAGATGGATCGGATCCGCAAAACGCATACGGACGTCTGAATAAAGCCTTACAGGGGCGTGATCAATGACTGTGGTGATCACCCCATATAGACTCCCTGATCACCCCCCTGTCATTGATTACCCCCCTGTCATTGATCACACCCCTGTAAAGCTCCATTCAGATGTCCGCATGATTTTTACGGATCCACTGATAGATGGATCGGATCCGCAAAACGCATACGGACGTCTGAATAAAGCCTTACAGGGGCGTGATCAATGACTGTGGTGATCACCCCATATAGACTCCCTGATCACCCCCCTGTCATTGATTACCCCCCTGTCATTGATCACTCCCCTGTAAAGCTCCATTCAGATGTCCGCATGATTTTTACGGATCCACTGATAGATGGATCGGATCCGCAAAACGCATACGGACATCTGAATGGAGCCTTACAGGGGCGTGATCAATGACTGTGGTGATCACCCCATATAGACTCCCTGATCACCCCCCTGTCATTGATCACCCCCCTGTCATTGATCACCCCCCTGTCATTGATCACCCCCCCTGTCAGGCTGCATTCAGATGTCCGTATGATTTTTACGGATACATGGATCGGATCCGCAAAACACATACGGACATCTGAATGGAGCCTTATAGGGGGGTGATCAATGACAGGGGGGTGATCACCCCATATAGACTCCCTGATCACCCCCCTGTCATTGATCCCCCCCCTGTCATTGATCCCCCCCCTGTCATTGATCCCCCCCCCTGTCATTGATCACCCCCCCTGTCATTGATCACCCCCCTGTCATTGATCACCCCCCTGTCATTGATCACCCCCCTGTAAGGCTCCATTCAGACAATTTTTTGGCCCAAGTTAGCGGAAATTATTATTTTTTTCTTACAAAGTCTCATATTCCACTAACTTGTGTCAAAAAATAAAATCTCACATGAACTCCCCATACCCCTCACGGAATCCAAATACGTAAAAATTTTTAGACATTTATATTCCAGACTTCTTCTCACGCTTTAGGGCCCCTAGAATGCCAGGGCAGTATAAATACCCCACATGTGACCCCATTTCGGAAAGAAGACACCCCTAGGTATTCCGTGAGGGGCATATTGAGTCCATGAAAGATTGAAATTTTTGTCCCAAGTTAGCGGAAAGGGAGACTTTGTGAGAAAAAAATAAATAAAATCAATTTCCGCTAACTTAAAAATAAAAATTCTATTAACTCGCCATGCCCCTCATTGAATACCTTGGGGTGTCTTCTTTCCAAAATGGGGTCACATGTGGGGTATTTATACTGCCCTGGCATTCTAGGGGCCCTAAAGCGTGAGAAGAAGTCTGGGATCCAAATGTCTAAAAATGCCCTCATAAAAGGAATGTGGGCCCCTTTGCGCATCTAGGCTGCAAAAAAGTGTCACACATCTGGTATCTCCGTGCTCAGGAGAAGTTGGGGAATGTGTTTTGGGGTGTCATTTTAAATATACCCATGCTGGGTGAGAGAAATATCTTGGCTAAAGACAACTTTTCCCATTTTTTTATACAAAGTTGGCATTTGACCAAGATATTTATCTCACCCAGCATGGGTATATGTAAAATGACACCCCAAAACACATTCCCCAACTTCTGCTGAATACGGCGATACCACATGTGTGGCACTTTTTTGCAGCCTAGGTGGGCAAAGGGTCCCACATTCCAAAGAGCACCTTTCGATTTCACAGGTCATTTACCTACTTACAACACATTAGGGCCCCTGGAAAATGCCAGGGCAGTATAACTACCCCACAAGTGACCCCATTTTGGAAAGAAGACACCCCAAGGTACTCCGTGAGGGGCATGGCAAGTTCCTAGAATTTTTTATTTTTTGTCACAAGTTAGTGGAAAATGATGATTTTTTATTTTTATTTTTTTCCTTACAAAGTCTCATATTCCACTAACTTGTGACAAAAAATAAAAACTTCTATGAACTCACTATGCCCATCAGCGAATACCTTGGGGTGTCTTCTTTCCAAAAAGGGGTCACTTGTGGGGTAGTTATACTGCCCTGGCATTCTAGGGGCCCAAATGTGTGGTAAGGAGTTTGAAATCAAATTCTGTAAAAAATGACCAGTGAAATCCGAAAGGTGCTCTTTGGAATATGGGCCCCTTTGCCCACCTAGGCTGCAAAAAAGTGTCACACATGTGGTATCTCCGTATTCAGGAGAAGTTGGGGAATGTGTTTTGGGGTGTCATTTTACATATACCCATGCTGGGTGAGATAAATATCTTGGTCAAATGCCAACTTTGTATAAAAAAATGGGAAAAGTTGTCTTTTGCCAAGATATTTCTCTCACCCAGCATGGGTATATGTAAAATGACACCCCAAAACACATTCCCCAACTTCTCCTGAATACGGAGATACCACATGTGTGGCACTTTTTTGCAACCTAGGTGGGCAAAGGGGCCCACATTCCAAAGAGCACCTTTCGGATTTCACTGGTCATGTTTTACAGAATTTGATTTCAAACTCCTTACCACACATTTGAGCCCCTAGAATGCCAGGGCAGTATAACTACCCCACAAGTGACCCCATTTTGGAAAGAAGACACCCCAAGGTATTCCATGAGGGGCATGGCGAGTTCCTAGAATTTTTTATTTTTTGTCACAAGTTAGTGGAAAATTATGATTTTTTTTTTTTTTCTTACAAAGTCTCATAATCCACTAACTTGTGACAAAAAATAAAAACTTCCATGAACTCACTATGCCCATATAGCCAATACCTTGGGGTGTCTTCTTTCCAAAATGGGGTCACTTGTGGGGTAGTTATACTGCCCTGGCATTCTAGGGGCCCAAATGTGTGGTAAGGAGTTTGAAATCAAATTCTGTAAAAAATGACCAGTGAAATCCGAAAGGTGCTCTTTGGAATATGGGCCCCTTTGCCCACCTAGGCTGCAAAAAAGTGTCACACATCTGGTATCTCCGTATTCAGGAGAAGTTGGGGAATGTGTTTTGGGGTGTCATTTTACATATACCCATGCTGGGTGAGAGAAATATCTTGGCAAAAGACAACTTTTCCCATTTTTTTATACAAAGTTGGCATTTGACCAAGATATTTATCTCACCCAGCATGGGTATATGTAAAATGACACCCCAAAACACATTCCCCAACTTCTCCTGAATACGGCGATACCAGATGTGTGACACTTTTTTGAAGCCTAGGTGGGCAAAGGGGCCCACATTCCAAAGAGCACCTTTCGGATTTCACAGGTCATTTACCTACTTACAACACATTAGGGCCCCTGGAAAATGCCAGGGCAGTATAACTACCCCACAAGTGACCCCATTTTGGAAAGAAGACACCCCAAGGTATTCGCTGATGGGCATAGTGAGTTCATGGAAGTTTTTATTTTTTGTCACAAGTTAGTGGAATATGAGACTTTGTAAGAAAAAAAAAATCATCATTTTCCGCTAACTTGTGACAAAAAATAAAAAGTTCTATGAACTCACTATGCCCATCAGTGAATACCTTAGGGTGTCTACTTTCCGAAATGGGGTCATTTGTGGGGTGTTTGTACTGTCTGGCCATTGTAGAACCTCAGGAAACATGACAGGTGCTCAGAAAGTCAGAGCTGCTTCAAAAAGCGGAAATTCACATTTTTGTACCATAGTTTGTAAACGCTATAACTTTTACCCAAACCATTTTTTTTTTTTACCCAAACATTTTTTTTTTATCAAAGACATGTAGAACAATAAATTTAGAGCAAAATTTATATATGGATCTCGTTTTTTTTGCAAAATTTTACAACTGAAAGTGAAAAATGTCATTTTTTTGCAAAAAAAACGTTAAATTTCGATTAATAACAAAAAAAGTAAAAATGTCAGCAGCAATGAAATACCACCAAATGAAAGCTCTATTAGTGAGAAGAAAAGAAGGTAAAATTCATTTGGGTGGTAAGTTGCATGACCGAGCAATAAACGGTAAAAGTAGTGTAGGTCAGAAGTGTAAAAAGTGGCCTGGTCTTTCAGGGTGTTTAAGCACTGGGGGCTGAGGTGGTTAAAGGGCTTCTGTCAGCCCACTAAACCGTTGTTTTTTTTTTTGTTTAATAATAATCCCTACACTGCGATCTCTGCATACATAAGTAAAATAATAATTTTCTTTCAGTAGAATTTGTTAAAACGCTATTTTTATAATATGTAAATTACCTTGCTTCCAGCAAGTAGGGCGGCTACTTGCTGGTAGCAGCCGCATCCTCCAATCCTAATGACGCCCCCTCCGCATTGTGATTGACAGGGCCAGGGAACGGGATCTTTCTCTGCTGGCCCTGCCTGTTTTCATTCAATATCTGGCGCCTGCGCTGTGGCCGTACCTATCTTCAATCTGCGCAGGCGCACTGAGAGGCGGCCACTCACTCGGCCGCTCCATCCTCAATGCGCCTGCGCCGATGACGTCACATCTACACCCGGCGCAGGCGCATTGAGGAGCGAGCGGCCGAGTGAGTGGCCGCCTCTCAGTGCGCCTGCGCAGATTGAAGATAGGTACGGCCGCAGCGCAGGCGCCAGATATTGAATAAAAAACAGGCAGGGCCAGCAGATAAAGATCCCATTCCCTGGCCCTGTCAATCACAATGCGGAGGGGGCGTCATTAGGATCGGAGGATGCGGCTGCTACCAGCAAGTAGCCGCCCTACTTGCTGGTAGCAAGGTAATTTACATATTATAAAAATAGCATTTTAACAAATTCTACTGAACGAAAATTATTATTTTACTTATGTATGCAGAGATCACAGTGTAGGGATTATTATTAAACAAACAAAAAAAACCGTTTAGTGGGGTGACAGAAGCCCTTTAACAACAGAGGAATAATTCAAAATGAACTTTCTGTAATAATTGGCAAAACCCAAAAACCGCATCTGCACCTTCTGATTCTCAGGAAGCTCCCAATCAAGCACAGCGCGGACCTTCTCAGGGTCCATGCGAAAACCAGAAGCCGAGAGAAGAAAACCAAGAAATTGAATCTCCGGAACCGCAAACACACATTTTTCCAGTTTAGCGTACAATTTATTCTCCCGCAGAATCAGCAAGACCTGACGTAGGTGGTCTCGATGAGTCTTGAAATCAGGAGAAAAAAATCAAAATGTCATCTAGATACACCAGTACAAATTTCCCCATTAAATGATAAAAAATGCTGTTCACAAAATGTTGGAAAACGGCCGGAGCATTCATCAAACCAAAGGGCATAACCCCTCTTAAATCCAACTTAGAAAAAACTTTAGCCCCAACAATCTGGTTAAACAGGTCTGGGATCAGAGGAAGCGGATATGGGTCATGAATTGTGATACGGTTCAGCTCCCTGAAATCCAGACAAGGTCTTAAAGAACCATCTTTTTTCTTAACAAAAAAAAAACAGCGACAACAGGTGACTTCGAGGGTCGGATGTGTCCCTTTCTCAGCCTCTCAGAGATATAAGTAGGCATAGCGACACTTTCAGGTTGGGAGAGATTGTATAAACGTTATTTTGGCAGCTTGGCACCTGGGATGAGATTAATAGGGCAGTCGTACTCCTGATGAGGGGGCAACTCCTGGACACCACTCTCGGAAAACACATCCGAAAATTCTGAGAGAAAAGATGGTACAGTCTTGGTAGAAACCTCTGAAACAGACGCCGTGAGGCAATTTTCTCTGCAGAACTCACTCCAACCATTTATTTGCCTTGATTGCCAATCAATGGTGGGGTTATGTTTAGTGAGCCAGGGTAGCCCCAACACTAGAGGAGTAGGTAATCCACTTAGGACGAAACATAACATATCCTCAACATGAGCGTCACCCACAGTCAAACAGATATTGTGAACCATGCCCTTTAACGATCTTTGAGAAAGTGGAGCGGAATCGATAGCAAAAACAGGTATATCCTTTTCCAAAGTGCATACCTGGAAACCATGCATTATTGCAAATTGATTATCAATGCGATATCTACAAAAATCTCACAAACAATGTTCTTGCTGTCTAGCGCCACCCTGGCAGGTAGGAGAAAACGGGAACTACAAGCAAACGGCAAACCTTCAATTTCCGCATCAACCTTGCCAATAGTAGCAAATGGAAAGTTTTTAGAGGGTTTTTTTCTTTTTGTTTTTCTTTTATTATCTTCAGAAAACTCCATGAATCTCCTAGAGGGGCAAACATTAGCCAAATGATTTATACCCCTACAACAGAAACAAACCCTCCTCTGAGAGCTGAATCCTCTACTATCAGAGGCAAGCAAACCCAGCTGCATGGCCTCCTCCTCAGAGGGGATTGAGAGAGACTGAGACCCCTGCGCACTGAATGAGACAGCCCCACTGTCCTTGGGCTGAATATGACAGGAAGGAGTAGTCTCCTCTCTCTCTCTCTAAGACGCCTGTCAATACGAACAGCTAGAGACATGGCAGACTCTAACGAGGCTGGTCTCTCATGAAAAGCAAATGCCTCTTTCAATCTTTCCAAAAGACCATGGCAAAATTGACTTCGGAGTGCAGCATCATTTAAACCAGTATCAGCTGCCCATCTCCGAAATTCAGAACAATATATCTCTGCGGACTATTTACCCTGGCATAAAAGACGCAGTTTAGATTCAGCCAGAGCAATACGATCCGGGTCATCATATATCTGCCCCAAGGCTGCAAAAAATTCATCCACCGATCGGAGGGGCCGTGCCCCCACCGGCAGCGAAAAGGCCCAAGACTGAGCGTTATCCCTGAGCAGCGAGATGATGATCCCCACACTCTGCTCCTCTTCACCAGAGGAATGGGGAAGTAGGCGAAAATGGAGTTTGCAAGTCTCTCTAAAGAGAACAAAATTCTCACTACCCCCGGAGAACGTATCTGGAAGCAAGATCTTAGGCTCGGAACAAACTCCATGAACGCCAGCAGAACCGGTCACCTGAAACTGAGACACAGTTTTACGGAGATCTGCTACCTTCAGCGAAAGACCTTGCATGCGGTCAATCAAGGCTGAAACCAGATCCATGCTTAAGACGGTTATGGCGGTTTATAATGTCACGGATGATGTTGCAGAAAGCTGGAACTTATAAATAAACATCCGACTGGCTTGATCCCAAACTAAGGAGCATATGGGTGAGCCCATAAAACCCCTAGAGCTCACCCTGACTGTTATGCGGTGCAAGGGTCTCTATAGTAGACGATTGCATGCCCACGTACCTAATACTGTGTTACACCTGAAAACACTAGAAATAGTGAGGGGACACGACCACCGGCTCCCTGCACTTAATACGGACGGAGTCAGGGTCACCTAGAATCAAGCCAGCAAAGAAACACAAATAAAGGAAAAAGACTTATCTGAGGATAGCAGCAGCCTCCAGGAGTGAACACCTCATCCAGGAAGTAGTATAAACCGCAAAGTGAGGCAGTATGGGAGGGAATATAAAGGGAGACAATTAGTCTAAATAGGTGACACTTAGGAGAAGGAAAGGAGATGACAAAGTGAAACCAAAACAAAGAACGTCATGCAAGAGGTAGAGAAGAACGTCTGCCAGACCTTCTCACAGAACTGGCGGTGACAATATGATCTTCAGCTGAATCTCTGTGGGAATGAAGTTCATGAGGAGACATGAAGAAGATGGACAGGACAGACTGTGGAAATGTGGGGCTGTGGTAATAGAAACTCCATACAAGTGTTGCTGCTCATTACCCCCAACCTCCTCCCTGTACTTCATGTTTTTTCATAAACTCCATTCCTATAGAGATTCAGCTGAAGATCTTATCAGCTGTATTCAGGATCATAACCCCTGACAAGTAGAGCAGAGAGGAGGATGAGGCAGCTCTTTAGCTCAGTGTTGTGAAGTAACTTGTTCTGCTGTGTGATTAGGACAGGTTTTGTGTGCACTAATAAGATGGCGGCCATTTAATTTTTACTAATGATTGCTCCCTAGTCAAAACGAGCCATTATAACTAATGGAAGGTATTTGGAAATATATCTATAATTAAGTAATATTTAAGTATTTTCATTTTCTTAATTCCCGGAAAATCCCTTTAAGGACATACATAAGATATGTGATCAGTGAAGGTCAAAACCTATACAAAACGGAGCTGCAGTATGCACCATCCATGATGAAGGAAGGAGCAGAAGTGCTCACTGGAGAAGTCTTCACTCTGGTAGCTATGTATATAGTGGTGTCTAGTAGTTCAATTCACCCTTATTTAAAAGGGTTAAACATGAACTAGTTTTCACTATAAAGTTTATTTTTATCAATTACTGTAGCTCCCATTCCTCTGTGATTTTTTTTTTTTTTTGCAAGTGTACTTCATTTACAGTTTTCTTTTATCCCCCATGTTTGAATCTTACTTCCTGGTTTGTCATGTGTCTTCTGTCACATCATGCTTTAGGGCAGTGAGATGTGTCCTGTCATTAGCAGATTAAGTGACGCTAACCATGCTCCTTTTTCTTATCAATGATGCTTCCTACGTTACAAGGCTCCACAGCAGGATCTAACCTACAACAACTGAATATAAAAACAGATTTGCCACTGGGTGCAATGGTGGGCGAATATATTTTGCGTAATGCAGTTTTGATAAATGGTGGTATTTGGATAAAGTGATATAACAGCAATATCTGTTGGGTGAGATACATTTATACAGTCCTGATCAAAAGTTTAAGACTAGGGTTGAGCGAACCCGAACTGTAAAGTTCGGGTTCGTACAGCACCTGATCTCTTACAGGGGGCTGTGATCCGCACAATTAACCCCTCAGATGCCGCACCTGAGGGGTTAATTGTGCGGATCACAGCCCCCTGTAAGAAATCAGGTGCTGCCAGGCAGCAGGGGGCCAGACCCCCTCCCTCCTCAGTATTAAAATTATTGGTGGCCAGTGCGACCATCACCTATTAAAAAAATTGGTGGCTAGTGCGGCCCCCCCACCCCCACCCACCCCCTATTAAAATCATTGGTGGCTAGTGAAGCCCCCCCTATTCAAATCATTGGTGTCCAGTGCGGCCTCCCCCCTAATTAAAATAATTGGTTAACAACCCCCCTCCCCCCCATCATTGGTGGCAGTGGAGCGGCAGTTCCGATCGGAGTCCCAGTTTAATCGCTGGGGCTCCGATCGGTTACCATGGCAGCCAGGACGCTACTGCAGAAATGGCTGCCATGGTTACTTAGCACTTTTAGCAGCATTATACTTACATGCGCTATCTGTGGCCGGCCGGCGCTCCCCCTACTGGTAAGTGAAAGGTCTGTTCGGTGCATTGCTTATAGCACAGACCTGTCACTTACCAGTAGGAGGAGCGCCCGGCCGGCCACAGACAGCGCACGTAAGTATAATGCTGCTAAAAGTGCTAAGTAACCATGGCAGCCAGGACTGCAGTAGCGTCCTGGCTGCCATGGTAACCGATCGGAGCCCCAGCGATTAAACTGGGACTCCGATCGGAACTGCCTCTGACACCAATGATGGGGGGGAGGGGGGTTGTTAACCAATGATTTTAATTAGGGAAGGAGGCCGCACTGGACACCAATGATTTTAATAGGGGGGGGCGCACTAACCACCAATGATTTTAATAGGGGGGGTGGGGGTGTGGGGCTGCACTGGCCACCAATAATTTTAATACTGGGGAGGGAGGGAGGGGGCACCGCACTGGCCACCAATGATTTTAATACTGGGGAGGGAGGGGGGTCTGGTTCCTGCTGCCTGGCAGCACCCGATCTCTTACAGGGGGCTGAGATCCGCACAATTAACCCCTCAGGTGCGGCACCTGAGGGGTTAATTGTGAGGATCACAGCCCCCTGTAAGAGATTGGGTGCTGCCAGGCAGCAGGGGGCAGTTATGTACACAGTTCTTAGTATATTCTAACTTGAAGCGTCCCCATCACCATGGGAACGCCTCTGTGTTAGAATATACTGTCGGATCTGAGTTTTTACGATCGTGAAAACTCAGATCTGAAAAAGCTAATACTATTATTATTATTACTATTATAACCATGTTATAACAGGAAATAATAAAGTGAAGTTCGGGTCCCCGAACCCGAACATCTAGGTGTTCGCTCAACTCTATTTAAGACCACTTGAAAAATGGCAAAAAATCATATTTAGCATGGCTGGATCTTAACAAGGTTCCAAGTAGAGCTTCAACATGCAACAAGAAGAAATGGGAGTGAGACAAAACATTTTTTGAGCACTCAATTTAATGAAAACAATGAATAAACTGAAACAGGCTGTTTTTCAGCTGATCAAAAGTTTAGGTCCACACCTCCAAAAAAAAACTAAACCCCCCAAAACAGAAATCCAACTTCCAAACATGAACTTAGTAATGAGTAGCTCCGCCTTTATTGTTTATCATTTCGAAAATTCGTTTCGGCATATGCTTGATGCAAGCGTTTCCATGAGGTGAGTGGGAACATTTCTCCAAGTGGTGAAGACGGCCGCATGAAAGCCATCTACTGTCTGGAACTGTTGTCCATTTTTGTAAACTTCCCTTGCCATCCATCCCCAAAGGTTCTCAATTGGATTTAGATCAGGGGAACATGCAGGATGGGCCAAAAGAGTGATGTTATTCTCCTGGAAGAAGTCCCTTGTCCTGCGGGCATTGTGTACTGTAGCGTTGTCCTGTTGAAAAACGCAGTCGTTACCACACAGACGAGGGCCCTCAGTCATGAGGAATGCTCTCAGCAACATCTGGACATAGCCAGCGGCCGTTTGATGCCCTTGCACTTCCTGAAGCTCCATTGTCCCACTGAAGGAAAAAGCACCCCAGACCATTATGGCGCCCCCTCCACTGTGGCGCGTAGAAAACATCTCAGGTGGGATCTGCTTGTCATGCCAGTAATGTTGGAAACCATCAGGACCATCAAGGTTAAATTTTTTCTCATCAGAGAATAAAACTTTCTTCCACCTTTGAATGTCCCATGTTTGGTGCTGTCTTGCAAAGCCCTTCAGTCTCAGATGCCGTCTGATGGTTATGGGGCTGCAGTCAGCACCAGTAAGGGCCTTAATTTGGGTCGAGAATCGTCCAGTGTCTTGAAGGAAAGCCAATTGGATCCTCCGGCTCAGTGCTGATGAAATTTTTTTGGGTCTTCCACTTGACTTTTTTGTTCCATAACCCTCAGGATCATTTAAGAAATTCCAAATGACTGTCTTACTGCGTCCCACCTCAGCAGCGATGGCGCACTGTGAGAGACCCTGCTTATGCAGTTCAACAACCCGACCACGTTCAAAAAGGGAGAGTTTTTTGCCTTTGCCATCACAACGTGTGACTATCTGACAGAAAATGACAATGAATCCACATCTTTGCACAGATTTGGCCTTTTAAAGGCATGTGGTCCTAAAATTTAGATCAGCTGAAAAACAGCCTGTTTCAGTTTAATCGTTATTTTCAAATAATTGAATGCTCAAAAAATGTTTTGTCTCACTCTCATTTCTTCTTGTTGCATGTTAAAGCTCTACTTGGAACCTTGTTAAGATTCAACAATGTAAAATATGATTTTTTGCCATTTTTCAAGTGGTCTTAAACTTTTGATCAGGACTGTATTAGTGGCACAACCCATTTAACTTAAGGGGTCTGAGCTGAGGCTGAATTAGGGTTTAGGTGCAGACATAATAATCTCTGCTGGCATTCCAGTGATAAATCCATGGGGCTACAGATTGCACTGCAGTTTATATTTTCTCTTGATCAATAGCGGTCCAGATGTTGGACTCTCTCTTAACACGCATTGATGAACTACTATATAGGTCATCAATGCAACATCCAGAAAACCTCAATAACCCCTTGAGGACCACCGCCGTACATGTACGGCGGGCTGATCAGGCAAGTGCAGGAGCTGCGCCCGCCCGATCAGCAGCTGGGGTCTTGCAGTCACTCATAACGCTGACAGCGGCACGTGTGGGATACTGCCGGGTGCGGGGTGGCCATTGAGTCCCTGCGCTGCTGTGACAGGGACCCGATGGCAGAGAAGGCAGCCCAATGCCTTCCTTAGACATTGTGGCTGCCTTCTGTGACAGCCTGTGAGATCCAGCCCCCTGTACTGAACTGGTCCTTAAAAAGTGGGTTTTGGAAGCCTTCTAACGTCCCAAAAAAAGAAAATGTAATTTACAAAATGATCCAAACATGAAGTAGACATATGGGAAATGTAAAGTAATAACTATTTTAGTAAGTATCACTATCTGTTTTAACCGCCTCCGGACCGCCTAACTTTTTTACGCTTTAGGGCCCCTAAAAAGCCAGGGCAGTATAACTACCCCACAAGTGACCCCATTTTGGAAAGAAGACACCCCAAGGTATTCCATGAGGGGCATGGCGAGTTCCTAGAATTTTTTCTTTTTTGTCACAAGTTAGCGGAAAATGATGATTTATTTATTTTTTTCCTTACAAAGTCTCATATTCCACTAACTTGTGACAAAAAATAAAAACTTCCATGAACTCACTATGCCCATCACGAAATACCTTGGGGTGTCTTCTTTCCAAAATGGGGTCACTTGTGGGTTAGTTATACTGCCCTGGCATTTTAGGGGCCGAATGCGTGAGAAGTGGTTTGAAATCAAAATCTGTAAAAAATGGCCGTTGAAATCCGAAAGGTGCTCTTTGGAATGTGGGCCCCTTTGCCCACCTAGGCTGCAAAAAAGTGTCACACATCTGATATCCCCGTACTCAGGAGAAGTTGGGCAATGTGTGGGGTGTCTTTTTACATATACCCATGCTGGGTGAGAGAAATATCTTGGCAAAAGACAACTTTTCCCATTTTTTTATACAAAGTTGGCATTTGACCGAGATATTTTTCTCACCCAGCATGGGTATATGTAAAATGACACCCCAAAACACATTGCCCAACTTCTCCTGAGTACGGGGATACCAGATGTGTGACACTTTTTTGCAGCCTAGGTGGGCAAAGGGGCCCACATTCCAAAGAGCACCTTTCGGATTTCACCGGCCATTTTTTACAGATTTTGATTTCAAACTACTTACCACACATTAGGGCCCCTAGAATGCCAAGGCAGTATAACTACCCCACAAGTGACCCCATTTTGGAAAGAAGACACCCCAAGGTATTCGCTGATGGGCATAGTGAGTTCATAGAAGTTTTTATTTTTTGTCACAAGTTAGTGGAATATGAGACTTTGTAAGAAAAAAAAAAAATCATCATTTTCCGCTAACTTGTGACAAAAAATAAAAAGTTCTATGAACTCACTATGCCCATTAGTGAATACCTTAGGGTGTCTACTTTCCGAAATGGGGTCATTTGTGGGGTGTTTGTACTGTCTAGGCATTGTAGAACCTCAGGAAACATGACAGGTGCTCAGAAAGTCAGAGCTGCTTCAAAAAGAGGAAATTCACATTTTTGTACCATAGTTTGTAAACGCTATAACTTTTACCCAAACCATTTTTTTTTTTACCCAAACATTTTTTTTTTATCAAAGACATGTAGAACAATAAATTTAGAGAAAAATTTATATATGGATCTCGTTTTTTTTGCAAAATTTTATAACTGAAAGTGAAAAATGTCATTTTTTTGCAAAAAAATCGTTAAATTTCGATTAATAACAAAAAAAAGTAAAAATGTCAGCAGCAATGAAATACCACCAAATGAAAGCTCTATTAGTGAGGAGAAAAGGAGGTAAAATTCATTTGGGTGGTAAGTTGCATGACCGAGCAATAAACGGTGAAAGTAGGGTAGGTCAGAAGTGTAAAAAGTGGCCTGGTCATTAAGGGTGTTTAAGCTAGGGGGGCTGAGGTGGTTAAAAGTAGAGAAATATAAATTTTGAAAATTGCTAATTTTTTTAATTTTTGAGTAAATTTGGTATTTTTTATAAATAAAAATGAAATATTTTGACTCAAATTTACCACTGTCATGAAGTACAATATGTGACGAGAAAACAGTCTCAGAATGGCTTGGATAATTAAAAGCGTTTTGAAGTTATCGCAACATAAAGTGAGATTTGCAACATGTCAGATTTGCAAAAAATTTCCTCCTGGTCCTTAAGGTGAAAAATGACAGGATCCTGAAGGAGTTAAAGCATACGTTTAAGCATTTCACAGTTTCAAAAGTGTTGTTTTTTTGTGTTTTTGTTTTTTTAATGTTGGTGATGTGATGAAATTTTTGTGCAGACTCATAAATGTAGCAGTAGGTAGAATCTGAAAACGTGAGTGTCATACATGACTTTTCAGGACATTTGGAACACTCTCATTTTTATTAGGACGCAAATCAAATCTGAATAATTAGAATTTCAGGAAATTGGCTCATACCCAATGATGAGCAATAATAAATTATTTCCTTTGCTGGTTGTTTTTTTGTTTTTTTTACCTTTCTTATAAGCACTTATTTAGCTGCCACATATACTGACTTAAAGCTCTTTTTGCTTACAACATTTTGATCAATTACAATTTCAACACTAGTTAATGTTCAATAATAAAATTCCCGAGGACCTCAGAATATTGAAGATTCTTATGCCTGTCAATAATGAATTGTCAATCTGATAAAGAGCTGTGAAAGTGCTCAAGGAAAAGAGAATTATACCAAATGTAAATTTTTACTGGATGTATTTTTAAACAAATCACTACGAATATCATGTCTAATGGATGTTAAGATGTATCATGATTATATTTTGCTTTCTGACACACTGTCAGTCCAACTTTAAGGAGAGATGGTTTCAGGTTCAAATGACTAAATAACACTTATGGGCAGGTTCACATTGACGTTACGAACTCCATTTTTTTTCTGTTCTAACATGGTTAGAACGGAAAATAATGTAATTCAAAATGGAAACCATTAGAGGCATTCCGTTTTGATCCATCATAATAGAGGTCTATGGGCAAGCATAACAGAACCGTCTGGTTTCTGTTATGCAGTACAGAAAAGAAAGTCCTGTCGACAGGACTTTCTTTTCCATCCTGCATAACGGAAACCAGACGGATCCGTTATGCTTGCCTATAGACCTCTATCATGACAGGTCAGAACGGAATGCCTCTAAAGGTTTCTATTTTGAATTACATCTTACAAATTCTATTATTTTCCATTATAACCATGTTATAACGGAAAGCAATAACAGAATTCATAAGGCCTGCCCTATCCCTGTTTCTGTGTGAGATGTGAGAAAGTTCTCAAGATTAGGACTGCAACAGTTCAACAGATCAGAAATTAACCAGTTATATACTTTTATTTAAAACTTTCAATTTTTATTGAAAAGCAGTATTAATTCCACAGCTGTAGAAATCACATAGTGCAAATCACGTCACTCAAAGTCCACGCAAGGATCTTAGAGGGACTCAAATGTGTATCAATAATAATATACTTTAAGGCAAATAGAAATAAAATAAAGAACAAAACATTCAACAGGTAAGAAAAAAAGGCAGTTAGCTTTTAGTGACATGGCTACTCGAACAGAGAGCAAGAGTATCCAAAAACAGGAATGAACCTGGATCCTCATGTGATCTAATAACTGCTTCTCAGCATAATTAACATCGCTTCTCAGCGCCATACTGTAAATAGTATACAGGCCCCTATGTTGCATACTAACATGAGGCATTAGTACACATTTTGATCAAAAAGCATAAGCCCACTCACCACGACAAGGTTGCCTCCTCGAGTTGGAACCTACTCTAAATTTGGCGCGGCACTGCATGGCGACCACAGCACTGCACCAGCAGATGGCGGGACTCAGCAGCCAAACAGCACCCCTGCTTTTTGGCAATGCCACCCTAGCACTGGGACCCACCAACCCACCAGCACAGCATCACAGCAACAATGGCCACCACGCAGCACCACACCATGTGAACAGTTGTCAAAGCTCACCTTATCATCTGCTCTCAGGAACTCCAACAGCTGGTAGGGATTTGTGAGCCCTTATGCAGTCTCCTGCTAATTAAGAGAGCAAGTGTATGACTATCAAGATAGATGGTGATCATGATTTGGAGAATTTGACCCATAGATCCCATTCAGGCATTAGTTTGGTCCAACTGTGTGTTCGAAGGGCATAGATTTTCTCCATCTCATAATTCAATTGTACAGTGGAAATTAGTTCCCTTATGGTCAACGGCGAACTAGACTTCCAGGATTTTGCAATCATCGCCCTGGCCGTTAAAATGATCTGGTCACAAACTGTTCTAATTTGCAAAGGTAGATCTGCCAATCCCACAAAACATAAGGCCAGAGACGGGCACATGGGGATAGTCTATCCCAAAACTTTCTGAAGGAGAAGGAACACAGCTTCCCAGAATGTGGACTGGATACAAGAGGGCAATCCCACCAGACATGTTTGTAAGTGCCGGTAAGGCCACAATTTCTCCAGCAGCAGGGGGAATATGAGTGGTTGAGTTTTTGGATGTGTGCTGGTGTGAGGTACCAATGTAGTAGTATTTTAAACGCTGTCTCCCAATGTGTGGCAGCCTTGGATACTTGCTTCATAATGGGAAAAGCTGAATACCAATCCTCCACAGTGTGTGTGTTACCCCGATTTCTTCTACCCATTTAAGAACAAAGGGAAGTTTCACTGTTATATTAGGGGATATAAAGATGCTGTAAAAAAAGGAGATGCATTTAGTGGAAGTCCTGGAGGATGAGAGGAATTCCTGAATTTGGGCGGGGAACTCAAATGAAGAATTGTCAGGGTTAGCAAAAGCATGTCTGATCCGCAAATATTTATAAAAATCTATTTGCGGAATAGCAACACAGCGAGTTATACTTTCGAAGGGGTGCAGGGATGTACCATCGAATAGTTGGTTAATTCTAGGTATACCTGCTGCCTCCCAGTTGTCAAGATGTAGGTCAGGAATTCAGACATTTAAATGCAACAATGGAAGGTTCCTTATTGTGGTTTTAGGTAGACGACATGGTTTTGACGACATATGTGGGAGGAGATTTATCCAGGCTGTATCCAATGCCTTGACACTAAAGAATGAGGCTTGAGCCCTTGATATGCTTTTGGGTTGTAAATCAAACTGAGATGAGGGGGTGCTAGATGTAGACCTTTCCAAGGCCACCCACCTCTTGTCACTATCGTGTAACCAGCAGTCCTTCATTTGCATGAGGACACACGTCCAATAGTACTTCCTAACATCCGGAATACTCATTCCCCCTTTGGCCCACGGTCTGGTCATCGTAGAGAACTGGATTCTGGGTTTTCTGCCTGCCCAGACAAAGTAAGCGAGCAGTTTTTGTAGGGACTGAAAAATGGTGGTGCGGAAAATATACAATATGACCGGGAGCATTATCATTTTAACAACAGCCACTCTACATGCCCAAGACAGTAATGGTTGGGAGAATTTTCCAATCATATTAGATATTTTTGATAATAGAGGCTGGTAGTTTGCTGAGTAGAGGTCCTTGCTAGAATTGGTGAGAGTGATTCTCAAGTAAGTGAAACCCTTATCCTGCTAGCTGAAGGGTATTGGGAGGCCAGTTTCACCCTTAATGTGGGATCCACTCCTACCGTGAAGGCTTGGGTCTTTGACAAGTTAAGCTTGTAGTAGGAGACATTTTGAAACATATTTAACACCTCCTGTACACCTGGGAGAGAGGTTTCTGGCTGGGACAGTGACAATATGACATTGTCAGCATAGAGTCCTAAAGTATGAAAAGTACCCTTAACCAAGATACTTGAGTAGTCAGGGGACTGTCTGACAGTTTCTGCAAATGGCTCCATGACTAAGGCAAAAACAATGAGGGACAATGGGCAACCTTGTTTGGTTCCATTGCATATGGTAAAATGATCCGACAAGAAGCAAGAGGAGTATACTCGGGCTAACAGGGAGGAATAAAGAGCTAATATAGCAGATTTAATAAGTCCCTGGAATCCAAACCTGTCCAGAGTGGCCGATAAGTAGCCCCAGTACACGCGGTTGAATGCCTTCTCTGCATCCAATGCCAGAAACAGAGAAGACGTCTGGGTGCTCTTGGCCATCTGGACCAAGTTAATGAATCTTCTTGTTCCATCCGGGTGCCTGTCTACCTGCAACAAATCCAACCTGATCTGGGTGGACCAAAAGTGGGATATAGTTCAACAGGCGTGTTGCTAATATTTTTGCATAGAGTTTCAGGTCTGAATTTAAGAGGGAGTTGTCTGGTTATCGTTGCCTGGTTTGGGAAGAGTAACTAAATGGGCCTTAAGCATTTCAACAGGAAAGCTCCCTTCCTCAACAGCCTTGTTAAAAACCTTCGGTAAGGTCAGTGCCAACATAGAGGAAAAATGTTTATAGTAGGCGTTAGTAAACCCGTCTGGGCCTGGGGCTTTGTTTAGTGGTAGTGAATTGATTGCCAGAGTGATTTCTTCAGTAGTAATAGACATCGACAGGGTATGTAGCTGGTCTGGCGATAATTTGGGCAGGTGGATAGCATCAAAAAAGGAATTAATTGCCTCCTCGGTGGGGCGCGGGGTTTGGGTATCATCTTGAAAATTATAAAGAGACGAATAAAACTGTTTAAATTGGTCTGCTATGAGTCTAGGTCAGTGATGGTGAACCTTTTAGAGACCGAGTGCCCAAACTGCAACCAAATACTGACTAATTTATCGCAAAGTGCCAACACGTCAATTTAACCTGAATGCCAATACAGTATATCTTTCATGTACTTTATAATTTAGCTATAATAGCTTAATAGCCTACATTTGCCTGTGCTGTTCATAGTGTGTCCTGGGGCTGATGAATGGCAGGAAAGGTCTAAGGCATATTGGTACACTATAGGCTTTTTTCCAGGGTGCGAGTGCCCACAGAGAGGGCTCTGAGTGCCGCCTCTGGCACCCATGCCATAGGTTCGCTATCACTGGTCTAGGGTCTATGATTTTATTTCCTTGTTTGTCTAGTAAATAGCCAATCCGGGATGGTGGTTTGTTTAAACCTTTTGGCTAAAAAAAAAAGCCCCTGCTTTATTGTTGTGAACATAGCATTGCATCCTAAACCTTTTAAGAAAGAATTCATGTTGGGATGTCAGTATTGCTTGAAGACACCTTCTGAGATCCCTCAGAGTTATGGAATGAGAGGCGAGACGGAGGCTTTATTTAAGATCTCTAAGCGATGGATAGAGAAGATTAGGTCTGTCATTTCCTGCGTTTCTTCTTCATCTGTGCACAGCACTGAATGAGAGGGCCTTTCATGATAGCCTTGTGTGCATTCCACAAGATCTAGGGATCTATATCAGGAGTAGTGTTTAAATCAAAGTATGTACATAGGGCTGATTTTCAACTTATCGCTATAATCTGGATGGGTCAAGATTGAATTATTAAATCAACATTGAGATGGTAGTAGGGCTGAGAATTGTTCCGCTAGAGTGAGGGTAATTGGGGCATGGTCTGACCACGTGATAGTTTTAATACTAGAGGAGACTGCTTGAAGTAGTGAGATCTTGTTAACAAAAAAAGATTGATGGGGAGATGAGAAAAAGGTGACGGTCCTTTCACCTCAATCATAAAATCCCTCCTCTGCCAGAGAGTTTGCAAGTGGAGGAAAATGTCTCCCAGGAGCAGTGGTGTCCATTTGAGCGTCCAAAATGGTATTAAAGTCCACTCCCACCACTAGAATCCCCTTGCTCACCGACTTTATCCTGGGCAGGAGAGACGCCCAGAACCGAGGTTGGTGCCTGCTGGGAAAATACACATTAAAGAGGGTATATGTAACATTATTAATATTACAAATTACCCCTAGATATCGACCCTACGGATCTATGATGGTATTATGTAGTGAAAAAGGTCATATTTGCAGCCACCAAATACTTACTAGAAGTGCACAAATAGTACCACAACATGGACAGTGACATACCAGAGGGGGATCAATGGCAAAAATTCCCACAAAAAAAAAAATGTATTTTAACCATCTTAAAAGGAAACTCTCAAAAATGTGCCCTGCTGGAGCCTAGAAGTTTTTTATTTTAGGCCACGGGAGTACGGGCCCCAAAAATTAGGCATTCACCTGACAGAAAAGAATAAGTCATTATGTGGCTGAAGGTATATTAGACGGTCAGTGGATAACAATTTTACTGCAGGCCAGTGGAGTACAGGCCCCAAACATTAGGCATTCACCTGACAGAAAAGGCATGTTTTGCCGCTGTTTATAGATAAGACAAGGACCGTTCTTTGTTCTGGGTGGTGGCAAATATGTGTGGGCTGGCATGAGGAAATTCAATTACACGTGGTCGTCACAGATGGTGAATTCATCCGAGATCCATGCCTCATTCATTTTTAAAAATGTGAGGTAGACCACACTGTCGTGAGCTAGGCAAGTGTGCTTATCGGTCACGATCCCCCGTGCTGTGCTGAACGTCCTTTAGGACAGGACACTTGACGAGGGGCAAGCCAAGAGTTCTATGGCAAATTGTGTCAGCTCTGGCCACAGGTCAAGTCTGCAAACCCAGTAGTCGAAGGGTTCCTCGCTTCTCAGAGCGTCCACATCAGCCGTTAACCCAATGTAGTCGGACACCTGTCCATCTAGGCGTTCCCTGAGGCTGGATCCGTAGGGCGGCTGTTGATAGGTGGGCTGCAAGAATGATCTCATATCCGAAGTGACCAACACATCTTCAAACCGCCCTCTTCTTGCAGGCTTGGTAGGATTGGTACCCGCAACTGTTTCGCTGTGGGTGGAAATTATCTCTCGTAGCAAGACCTCGAAATGCTGCATTCTGACAGCCCTCCGTGATGCTGGTAACATGTCCGCCATTTTGTGTTTTTACCGGGGTCTAAGTACGTTGCCACCCAGTACTGGTCCTTGCCCTTTATGCTTTTTATACGGGGGTCCCTCTTCAAACACTGGAGTATGAAGGCTCCCATTTGCACTAAATTGGAAGTGGTAGAGCACCCTGGCTCCTGCTCATCGCCCAGGAGAATGTCGTCCTTGGTCTCCCCCCCCCCCAGCCAAGGACAACACCAGGGATCCCCAAAAAGTTTAAAGTCCCCCTCAAAGCCTGCTCTTCTTGCTCCTCCTCCTCCCTCCAGCCACCATCCTCCTCTGAATCCTCTGACTCCTCTTCAGACTTGACTTCTGATGACTTGTCTCAGATGGAGTAGCCCCCCCTGGAAATTCATTCAGCATTGCGACTTCCTCATCTTCCAGCTCCTGCTCCTCGACGGCTTGATCAATGACACATCGCAATGCATGCTCCATAAAGAAGGCGGAAGGTACGATGTCACTAATGGTGCCCTGGCTGCGACTGACCAGTTTGGTGATCTCATCAAATGGCTGCAGAAGTCTGCATGTGTCGCGCATGAGCAGCCATTGGAGCAGTAAACAGAAACTAAGCTGCCCAGAGCCTGTCCTGCTGCAGAGCTCATACAGGTAGTCGCTAACCGCACATTGCTGCTGGAACAGCCTATCAAACATATACAAGGTGGAGTTACAGTGCGTCGGGCTGTCACAAATCAGACGTCTGACGGGCAGGTGGTGTCGACGCTGAACGAAAGCAAGGCGAGCCATGGCCATGTAAGATCTTCTAAAATGACCAGAGATTTTCCTGGCCTGCCGCAAGAAGTCCTTGACCCCGGGGTATTTGACAATAAGGACGTGTGCCATGCATGGAACGGGTGTCATTTTGCCCTGATTGGCACCGTTATCGCACACCGCTTTACCAACTGTCAAATTGAGCGGGGTTAGCCACTGATTGGCCTGTGACCGCAGAGCTGAAAGCAGTGCAGGACCGGTGTGGCTGTTGGCTTTCATGCACAACAGCCGCAGCACAGCATGGCAACGTCTCACCTGGAACGTCGAATAGGTTCTGGGGAGCTTGGGGGCTGCAGCGGAAGAGGCAGCAGCAGTGGAAAAGGAGGAGTCATCCGAGGAGGAAACGGAGGATAGAGTAGGTGGAGGAGAAGAAGAGGCATGCCTGCATGCAATCCGTGGCGGTAACACCAAATCCACACGGGTGCCACAGGTTACATGCTTGAAGGCCATCAGAAGGTTCACCCAGTGGGCAGTAAAAGTTATGTACCTTCCCTGTACGAGTCTGTGGTCAGATGTATCTTGGCACCGACACTGTGTGCCAGAGATATATTCACTTGCCGCTGAACATGGTCATATAGCTCTGGGATGCTCTTCTTGGAGAAATATTCCCTTCCGGGGACTTTACATTGCGGTGTGCCAATGGCCACACATTTTCTAAAGGCCTCTGAGTCCACCGGTTTATATGGCAGTAGTTGGCGGGCTGTCAGTTCCGACAAGCCAGCGGTCAGCTGTTGGGCAAGAGGGTTATCCGGCGTCATCAAGTTTTACGCTCGAACATTTGGGCCACGGAAGCCTGCCTTCTGCTAGATGAACGCGACGACGGCACCGTGGAAGGTGGAGTGGAGGACAAATGAGAGGAGAAGAGGCAGGACGCGGAGCGCTGGGAGTGTGACTTTGTGGGTTCTGATGGCGTTGCTCCCACTGAGCTCGGTGATGGGAGGCCAGGTGCCTTCTTAAGGCGGTCGTCCCTAGGTGAGTGTTGGGCTTACCACGACTTATGCATTGACAGCACAGGCTGCAGATGCAATACTATTGTAAGCAGCTGCCACGTAAAAAAAAGCCCACACCATGTGTCGGCGTCCTGGGAGCGCAAGATGTGACCGTGCATGGTGGATGGCTTGCTCTAGATACATTTGCAATCTGCTTTTTGCCTCCTGTGCACTGCGAGTTCTGCCTGCTTCTCCTCTTTCACCTCCCTATCTGCTACTCCGTCTCTCTCTCTGTAATCCCCTCCTCTTCCTCTCTTGTGGGCACCCACGTGACGTCCATCGACATGTCATCATCGTCACCACCACTGATATTAGAGATCTCGGAGTAGGTAGTAACAGCGGTAACCTCCCTCCTTGGGCTGTTCTGGGTACTGCAGTAAGACTGCTGGGTGGTGGCCGTTGCTACCTTCTCTTCCTCATCCGATGCCAAGAATGGCTGCGCATCGGTACGGTCTGGGAATGGATGGGAAAATGATTCCTCTGACTCGAGTGGAGGGGCTATGATGGTAGTGATGGTGGTGTTGTCTTTGGGGGTTCACAAAGCAGAGAGTGAGGAAGGTGCAGATACAGAGGATGAGGAGGGTGCAGAATCGGAAGGCTCACTCACTCAACCAACTCTGATGCATCTTTTGACGTAATCGTACGCACCTTCTCCACCTTCCCACTTAGGTTCCGGCCTGGTGCACCTGCCCAACCCCTATCACCTTTGTGGAACGGCCTGAATCTTCCTTTGCCTGTCATTTTCAAAATAACCCTGTGCCAAAGTCCCTAGAGAAGAGCAATATTTGTGGAAGCACGTTTATCACAGGCCTCAATCAATATTTTAGGGAAGCAGGTATATAGAAGCCCTTAATCAGTATTTTGTAGAAGCAAGTATATCACACCCCTCAATTAGTATTTTGTGGAAGCAGGTAGATCGCACCCCTCAATCAGTATTTTGTGGAAGCAGGTATATCAAACCCCTTAATCAGTATTTTGTGGAAGCAGGTATATCGCACCCCTCAATCAGTATTTTGTGGAAACAGGTATATAGAACCCCTTAATCAATATTTGGTGGAGGCAGGTATATCGCACCCCTCAATCAGTATTTTGTGGAAGCAGGTATATAGAACCCCTTAATCAGTATTTTGTAGAAGCAGGTATATCGCACCCCTCAATCAGTATTTTGTGGAAACAGGTATATAGAACACCTGAATCAATATTTGGTGGAAGCAGGTATATCGCACCCCTCAATCACTATTTTGTGGAAGTCGGTGGATCGCAGGCCTAAATCAATATTTGGTGGAAGCAGGTATATCGTACCCCTCAATCAGTATTTTGTGGAAGCAGGTATATAGAACCCCTTAATCAGTATTTTGTAGAAGTAGGTATACCGCACCCCTCAATCAGTATTTTGTGGAAACAGGTATATAGAACTTTTGAATCAATATTTGGTGGAATCAGGTATATCGCACCCCTCAATCAGTATTTTGTGGAAGCAGGTATATCAAACCCCTCAATCAGTATTTTATGGAAGCAGGTATATCGCAGGCCTCAATCAATATTTGGTGTAAGCAAGTATATCGCACCCCTCAATCAGTATTTTGTGAAGCAGGTATATAGAACCCGTTAATCAGAATTTTGTAGAAGCAGGTATATCCCACCCCTCGATCAGTATTTTGTGAAAACAGGTATATAGAACACCTGAATCAATATTTGGTGGAAGCAGGTATATCGCACCCCTCAATCAGTATTTTGTGGAAGCAGGTATATCAAATCCCTTAATCAGTATTTTGTGGAAGCAGGTATATCGCACCCCTCAATCAATATTTTGTGGAAACATGTATATAGAACCCCTTAATCAATATTTGCTGGAAGAAGGTATATCACACCCCTCAATCAGTATTTTGTTGAAGCCGGAGTATCGCAGGCCTCAATCAATATTTGGTGGAAGCACGTATATCGCACCCCTTAATCAGTATTTTGTGGAGGCAGGTATATAGAACCCCTTAATCAGTATTTTGTAGAAGCAGGTATATCGCACCACTCAATCAGTATTTTGTGGAAACAGGTAGATAGAACCCCTAAATCAATATTTGGTGGAAGCAGGTATATCGCACCCTTCAATCAGTATCTTGTGGCAGCAGGCATATCACACCCCTCAATCAGTTTTTTGGGGGGCAACAGGTATATATACACTCACCTAAAGAATTATTAGGAACACCATACTAATACGGTGTTGGACCCCCTTTTGCCTTCAGAACTACCTTAATTCTATGTGGCATTGATTCAACAAGGTGCTGATAGCATTCTTTAGAAATGTTGATGGCCCATATTGATAGGATAGCATCTTGCAGTTGATGGAGATTTGAGGGATGCACATCCAGGGCACGAAGCTCCCGTTCCACCACATCCCAAAGATGCTCTATTGGGTTGAGATCTGGTGAATGTGGGGGCCATTTTAGTACAGTGAACTCATTGTCATGTTCAAGAAACCAATTTGAAATGATTCGAGCTTTGTGACATGGTGCATTATCATGCTGGAAGTAGCCATCAGAGGATGGATACATGTTCTCATTCTGTTTGCGCCAAATTCGGACTCTACCATTTGAATGTCTCAACAGAAATCGAGACTCATCAGACCAGGCAACATTTTTCCAGTCTTCAACAGTCCAATTTTGGTGAGCTCGTGCAAATTGTAGCCTCATTTTCCTATTTGTAGTGGAGATGAGTGGTACACGGTGGGGTCTTCTGCTGTTGTAGCCCATCCGCCTCAAGGTTGTGCGTGTTGTGGCTTCACAAATGCTTTGCTGCATACCTCGGTTGTAAAGAGTGGTTATTTCAGTCAACGTTGCTCTTCTATCAGCTTGAATCAGTCGGCCCATTCTCCTCTGACCTCTAGCATCCACAAGGCATTTTTGCCCACAGGACTGCCGCATACTGGATGTTTTTCCCTTTTCACTCCATTCTTTGTAAACCCTAGAAATGGTTGTGTGTGAAAATCCCAGTAACTGAGCAGATTGTGAAATACTCAGACCGGCACGTCTGGCACCAACAACCATGCCACGCTCAAAATTGCTTAAATCACCTTTCTTTCCCATTCTGACATTCAGTTTGGAGTTCAGGAGATTGTCTTGACCAGGACCACACCCCTAAATGCATTGAAGCAACTGCCATGTGATTGGTTGACTAGATAATTGCATTAATGAGAAATAGAACAGGTGTTCCTAATAATTCTTTAGGTGAGTGTATATATACAGTGCAGACCAAAAGTTTTGACACACCTTCTCATTCAAAGTGTTTTCTTTATTTTCATGACTATGAAAATTGTAGATTCACACTGAAGGCATCAAAACTATGAATTAACACATGTGGAATTATATACATAACAAACAAGTGTGAAACAACTGAAAATATGTCATATTCTAGGTTCTTCAAAGTGGCCACATTTTGCTTTGATTACTGCTTTGCACACTCTTGGCATTCTCTTGATGAGCTTCAAGAGGTAGTCCCCTGAAATGGTTTTCACTTCACAGGTGTGCCCTGTCAGGTTTAATAAGTGGGATTTCTTGCCTTATAAATGGGGTTGGGACCATCAGTGGTGTTGAGGAGAAGTCAGGTGGATACACAGCTGATTGTCCTACTGAATAGACTGTTAGAATTTGTATTATGGCAAGAAAAAAGCAGCTAAGTAAAGAAAAATGAGTGGCCATCATTACTTTAAGAAATGAAGGTCAGTCAGTCAGCCGAAAAATTGGGAAAACTTTGAAAGTAAGGGCTATTTGACCATCAAGGAGAGTGATGGGGTGCTGCGCCTGATGACCTGGCCTCCACAGTCACCGGACCTGAACCCAATTGAGATGGTTTGGGGTGAGCTGGACCGCAGAGTGAAGGCAAAAGGGCCAACAAGTGCTAAGCATCTCTGGGAACTCCTTCAAGACTGTTGGAAGACCATTTCAGGGGACTACCTCTTGAAGCTCATCAAGAGAATGCCAAGAGTGTGTAAAGCAGTAATCCAAGCAAAAGGTAGCTACTTTGAAGAACCTAGAATATGACATATTTTCAGTTGTTTCATACTTTTTTGTTATGTATATAATTCCACATGTGTTAATTCATAGTTTTGATTCCTTCATAGTCATGAAAATAAAGAAAACTCTTTGAATGAGAAGGTGTGTCCAAACTTTTGGTCTGTACTGTATATATATATATATACCTCTATATAGCTGCTGTATCGCAGCAGAACCGCACACAACTGCTGAACAATACAAATGCACTATAATATACTTTCTATGTTAGAAAGTATATTATAAGTATATCCCACCCCTCAGTATATCACACCTATCGATAGCACACCTATACCAGTCCTTATAAGGACTTTTGTGGCCCTATTAGCTAGCGTTTGTTGTCCCTAACAGTCTGTCCCTGCTCCACAAAGCAACCTCTCCCTACACTGGCAAAACACAGAATGTAAAATGGCTGCCAGATCGGGTTCTGTTATAGGGTGGGGGGGTGTCCATGTGCTGAAACGTCTTAATTGTCTGTCCTGTCCCACCTGATGGATGTTTCATGGGTCAAAGTTTGGCGCAATGCAAAAGAATATAGAGCATGCGAACATCGCCATAGCATGTTCGGCGAATCGCGAACGAGCAAAATTTGCAGCGAACCGCAAGGCCACTTGCTACGTTTGTAGGGACTATTAAGTCCCTTAAAGAGGACCTTTCACCAGAATAAAACCTCTAAACTGACTATACAGACGTGTAGAGCGGCGCCCAGGGATCCCCCTGCACTTACTGTTATCCCCGGGCGCCGCTCCGTTCACCCGGTATAGCCTCCGGTATCTTCATACTGTAGTTAGGCTCCACCCAGGGGAACCTGACGGTGTCTCTTTCTCCTATGCTGTAGCGCTGGCCAATCACAGCGCTCAGCTCATAGCCTGGCTATGAGCTGAGCGCTGCGATTGGTCAGCGCTACAGCATAGGAGAAAGAGACGCCGGCAGGTTCCCCTGGGTGGAGCCTAACTATGAAGATACCGGAGGCTATACCGGGCGAACGGAGCGGCGCCCGGAGATAACAGTAAGTGCAGGGGGATCCCTGGGCGCCGCTCTACACATCTGTATAGTCAGTTTAGAGGTTTTATTCTTGTGAAAGGTCCTCTTTAACATTCAAAGAGGCTATAGTTAATACCATAATAGAAGTATAAAGTGTAACATGTGTTCACTCTGTGAAAGAGTAGCCACGCCTTCCATTGCCATCAGTGTAATATAAGGTGCATAGTATGGGTTGCCTAAAACTAGTAGAAACATAAAAAATAAAAAAAAATAAAGAGATAGGAACTGTAAGTGAATGCCAGCTTGTATGGCAAATCAGTCTCTAGTACAAACTGAAACAGTACTATAGCATACGGGGGGGGGGGGAGAGAAATGTCAATTCCCATTGATGCTCAACACAAGGTTATCTAGAAACCTAAAACCAAATCTGCAAGTATAACACAAACCAAAACAGGTAAACACCATCGATACCAATCCTCATCCCAGGTGATTGGTGGTGACTGTAGTCCAGTCGGCAGCAACTGACTGCGGCGAGCAGCGTTGAGATTGCTGAGATGATGATCTGCCATCCTGGAGGTTCCATTTCTCCAAGATCTTCATGCCCTCTGCCACTGAATAGATGATTGTAGAGACTCCATTTCGCGAGATCATGAGCTTGATTGGAAATCCCCAGCGGTACTTGATGTTGTTTTCCCTCAGTAATTTAGTGATTGGAAGAAAATATCTTCGAGCTTGTAGCGTAGCCACTGATAGATCAGGGTATAAGGAAAGTGTGGTCTATAGCGGTGGGAATGAGCCATATTTGAGAGCATCAATCATTATAAGTTCTTTAATATGGTAGAAATGTACCCTCACCAAGGTTTCCCTTGGAACTTTATCCGGAGCTGATTTGGATTTGGGGATTCTGTGGGCCCGGTCCAGAGTAAGATCCATAGGGGTTAAGGTTAAGGTGGGCACTAGCGTCTGAAAGAGGCGTTTAAGGTAATCCATGAGTTCAGGTGTAGAGACTTCCTCTGGTATGCCTTTAGACTTTGATATTATTACGCCGGGACCTGTCTTCGGCGTCTGTGGCTTTAGTCTTAGGCCATTTGACATCTTCTTCCAAGGCATTATGCGCATCTACCAACTCATTGTGGGCGCTAGAAATTCAGCCGTTTTACGCTCCAGGTGGTCTGCACATTCTCCTATGGCGGAGACATTGGATTTGAGTTTGCGAATAAGGGACAAACAGATTTGTTAATCCCATTTTGCAGTAAGATAAGCATATCTTTTAGAGTGTCCACTGTAACTGGAGCAGAGGAAGCTGGAAATTGTAAAATGTCACATTGAGGCAACACTGTGGTAACATCTCCATCGCCATCCAGAACATTGGGCCTTTGCTATTAGGAGAGGCTGGGGGTGATAACACTGACCTCCTTTTCCCGGGCTCCTCGTTGTCTTCTGGTGGGAAGGACTCTGCATCGTGTATGAAGAGGGTGGGATCCCTTTCATCTAGGGAGCCCCTAGATTGTGATGAGGGGATCAAAGGGTGAGGCGAGGAAGGTGCCATCTCGGTCTGGGCAGGCATAGAGGGGTCTGCGGCCCCAAGAAAGTCAGTAAGTCTCCTTGGTGCGAAGGGCTTCACCCTTCTTTTGGTCATGGTGGGACAGCAGTGAGGTGTCGCGACCACTCTATCTGAGGAGTACCTCTCGATGGAGCAAGAAGGAGCAGGTGTGGCTCGGCTGTTTGTATTAGGCATCCATACACATGGCCAAGATGGCCATCAAAGCAGGGTAATTACCCCAGGCCCGCCTCCATATCTGTGCAGGAGAGCCGTTCAGGATGTGGCTGTCGGTGCTGGGAAGCGGAAGGGTTGTGCAGAGGAGACCGCTGCAGGGTGATCTCCCCAACCACCTCACCTCTGACTATGGAATCCCGGAGTCCAGCAATGCGAGGAGGTAACTGGAGTCGGGCGATGGCGTATGGTTGTCGGTGCCGGTACGTGCGCTGTTAAATACCGTCCAGATAGGTGGCTGCCAGTGTTGAGGTGTAGAGGGTCACCACACTTAGCAGTGTATGCAGATTTTAAGTGCTGTGTGCTGCGGTAGAGCATCTGTGTCTGGGAGAGCTAAGAATCAAGCAGCCATCTTTCCAAGCGGCCAAGCTCCGCCCCCATTTATGTATTTTAAAAGACTTGTGCCATAAACTACTTTTCACTATAGAGTTCATATTCATTAATCCCTCTAGATTTTATTCCTCTTTGGATTATATATATATTTTTTAAATTTACCTCAATTGCAGTTTTATCCTATCCCCCATGGTTAAATCCTACTTCTTGGTTTGTCATGTGTCTGCAGTCCCATTACGCCTCAGGGCAGTGAGATGTGTCCTGACATCAGCAGATCATGTGACGCCAACCATGCCCCTATTTCTTAAATGGGTTGTCCAGGATTTTACTATTGATGACCTATCCTCAGGATAGGTAAAAAAAAATCAGATCGACTGGGGGTCCGATACCCGGCACCCCCGCCAATCAGCTGTATGAGGAGATGACGCACACAGTGTGCACGTGCCGTCTCCTGTCTCTCTTCCTGGTCACTGCTGCTGTGTAGGGTCTACTCATACAGCTGATCGGCAGAGTGCTGGGTGTCAGAACCTGGTCGATATGATATTGGTGACCGATCCAATAGGTCAGTATTAGTAAAAGCCCGGACAACCGCTTTAACAATGACACTTATATGTATTGCAGTACAAGGCTCCAAGAAAGGACGTAAGACGTAACGTAAAGCAATTGAATATACATGTATAAAAAGATTTGCCACAATGAATGGGTATCATTCGCTAATACCTTGCAAACTAGAAAAGCTACAATTTCTGGGGAAATTGTGTGAAGTGTTCTTGCCTCCACCAGTAGTCTACAACTGGAGTGGGCGGAGTCACTGGGTGGAGTGGCTTGAGTAACTGTTGTGTGGTTGGAGTGGCTGGAGTAACTGTGGAAAGGTTGGACTGGGCAGAGTAACTTTATGGAGTGGACAAAGTAACTGTGTGGAGTGTTTGGAGTGAGTAAAGATAGTAAACATTACACTAACCAATTGATTAATCAAATTTAAAAAGTGCACATGGCAAGCTTGATAGAGTGAGAAATGCATTTCAACTTTTATTTATATAGCACATTTAATTGCAATGTTGTTGCCCAAAGTGCTTCACGGTTACATTAAAACATACATTTATAAAAACATTCGCAGCCGATTTGTGTAGGTAACATAGTACATAAGGCCGAAAAAAGACATTTGTCCATCCAGTTCGGCCTGTCATCCTGCAAGTTGATCCAGAGGAAGGAAAAAAAAAACTGTGAGGTAGAAGCCAATTTTCCCCACTTTAGGGGAATAAAAAATTCCTTCCCGACTCCAATCAGGCAATCAGAATAACTCCCTGGATCAACGACCCCTCTCTAGTAGCTATGCCTGTAATATTATTACGCTCCAGAAATACATCCAGGCCCCTCTTGAATTCCTTTATTGTACTCACCATCACCACCTCCTCAGGCAGAGAGTTCCATAGTCTCACTGCTCTTACTGTAAAGAATCCTCTTCTATGTTTGTGTACAAACCTTCTTTCCTCCAGACGCAGAGGATGTCCCCTCGTCACAGTCCTGGGGATAAATAGATGATGGGATAGATCTCTGTACTGACCCCTGATATATTTATACATAGTAATTAGATCTCCCCTCAGTCGTCTTTTTTCTAAAGTGAATAACCCTAATTTGGATAATCTTTCAGGGTACTGTGGTTGCCCTTTTCCAGTTATTACTTCCTCCTCTGGACCCTCCTCTGGACCCTCTCCAGCTCTGCTATGTCTGCCTTGTTCACAGGCGCCCAGAACTGTACACAGTACTCCATGTGTGGTCTGACTAGCGATTTGTAAAGTGGTAGGACTATGTTCTTATCACGGGCATCTATGCCCCTTTTGATGCAACCCATTATCTTATTGGCCTTGGCAGCAGCTGCCTGACACTGGTTTTTGCAGCTTAGTTTGCTGTTTATTAAAATTACTAGATCCGATTCCATGTCAGTGTTACCGAGTGTTTTACCATTTAGTATGTACGGGTGACTTGCATTATTCCTTCTCATATGCATAACCTTACATTTGTCAGTGTTAAACCTCATCTGCCACTTCTCTGCCCAAGCCTCCAATCTATCCAGATCCCTCTGTAGTAGTATACTGTCCTCTTCAGTGTTAATTACTTTACACAGTTTAGTGTCATCTGCGAAAATTGATACTTTACTATGCAAACCTTCTACAAGATCATTAATAAATATATTGAAGAGAATAGGGCCCAATACTGACCCCTGAGGTACCCCACTAGTGACAGTGACCCAGTGACTGAGTGTGTACCGTTAATAACCACCCTCTGTTTTCTATCCCTCAGCCAGTTACTTACCCACATACAGACGTTTTCTCCCAGTCCGAGCATTCTCATTTTATATACTAACCTTTTATGTGGTACAGTGTCAAATGCTTTGGAGAAGTCCAGATATACGACATCCATTGATTCGCCGCTGTCAAGTCTAGAACTTACCTCCTCATAGAAACTGATTAAATTAGTTTGGCATGACCGATCCCTCATGAGGCCATGCTGATATGCCGTTATTTGCTTATTTCCGTTGAGATCCTCTAAGATAGCATCTCTCAGAAAAACTTCAAACAGTTTACCCACAACACATGTTAAACTTACCGGCCTATAATTTCCAGGCTCTGTTTTTGGACCCTTTTTGAATATTGGCACCGCATTTGCCATGCGCCAATCCTGTGGGACATTCCCTGTCAGTATAGAGTCTGCAAATATCAGAAATAAGGGTCTGGCTATGACATTACTTAATTCCCTTAGGATACGGGGGTGTATGCCATCCAGTCCTGGCGATTTGTCTATTTTAATCTTTTTAAGTCGCTGTTGTACTTCTTCCTGGGTCAGACAGGACACTTTTAATTTTTACATTCTGCATGTCATCTGACAGTTTATTTTCCTCAGTGAATACATTGGAGAGAAAAATATTTAACAGCTTTGCTTTCTCCTCGTCGCTCTCCGCGACTTCCCCCTCATTAATCTTTAAAGGTCCGACACCTTCAGATTTATACTTTTTAGCATTTATATAATTGAAGAACATTTTAGGGTTAGTTTTACTCTCTTTGGCAATTAATCTCTACGTCTCTAGTTTGGCCGCTTTTATTTGTTTTTTACATTTTGTATTTTTTTCCTTATAGTTTTTCAGTGCTTCCGTGCTACCCTCCTGTTTTAGTGATTTATATGCTTTCTTTTTGTCATTTATTGCTTTCTTTACAGTTCTATTTATCCACATTGGTTTCTTTTATTTCCTTAACCTTTTATTCCCATACGGTATGTACCTCTCACAATAAGATTTTAGGATGATTTTAAAGATATCCCATTTTGTGGCTGTATTTTTATTTTTGAGTACTTTGTCCCAGTTAGTTAGGCCTATGTCCTCTCTTAGTTGGCTAAATTTAGCTTTTTTGAAGTTTGGTATTTTTGTTTCTCCCTGTAGAAACGCTCTTTTCAATGACAATTGGAAGGTTATTACTTTATGGTCACTATTTCCCCAAGCAGGTGGGCTTGAAAATGAGGGAGTGGTGACAGTTTAGAAATCATGTCCTGTCCTGATTTTTCAACTCCCACTCTAGCTTTTGTCACTCTGCTGGCTGCTCACACACCTGGGTTCCTATGGCAACTCACTCTACAGCAAGGGCAGAAAAGAGCGGTTAAAAACAAACTGCTCCAACTTGCTCACTTCACTGGGGGTTGCCATTTTCAAACGGTTGTAGTTTAATAATTATAAATCCTACAGCGAAAAGCTTTATATTGTGAGAATCACAAGACCCAGACCTACATGTGACCTACATGATGCATAGTATGTCTCTGAAATATAAAAAATGAAGGCACAGTCGCAGTTTAGAAATTGCCCTTGAAATTTGAGGTGGCTAGAGTGGAGTTTCAATGAATGCCAATGGGCGGCGTGAGTTGCAAACAAATGGTCATATTGTGAAAACTATCAGGGCTATGGCTTAGCCGTGGACATTTTTAGTGGCAGCAGGGATAGCTGAATGTTTTGATTTGTCTAGTTGGGCTTGAAAATGAGGGAGTGGTGGCAGTTTAGAAATCATGTCCTGATTTTTCAGGTCACACTCTAGCTTTTGGCAGCTCCCACTCTAGTTTTGAACATTCCGCCATTCATTCCTATGGGACCAATTTCGCCACAAAAACGCTGATATTTCATGAACCATTCGGTGAAACGTTCCACAAAGTAATAGCACACCAATCGGGAACAATCTGCACGTTTCAGTATATTACTGTCTATGTAGTGTAAAAACTGTGGGAGAAGTTAGGGTGGTAAATTTGGCTATAATAAGAAAAATATATACAGTCAGGTCCATAAATATTTGGACATGGACACAATTGTAACATTTTTGGCTCTATACACCACCACAATGGATTTGAAATGAAACAAACAAGATGTGCTTTATCTGCAGACTGTCCGCTTTAATTTGAGGTATTTACATCCAAATCAGGTGAACGGTGCAGGAATTACAACAGTTTGCATATGTGCCTCCCACTTGTTAAGGGACCAAAAGTAATGGGACAATTGGCTTCTCAGCTGTTCCATGGCCGGGTGTGTGTTATTCCCTCATTATCCCAATTACAATGAGCAGATAAAAGGTCCAGAGTTCATTTCAAGTCTGCTATTTGCATTTGGAATCTGTTGCTGTCAACTCTCAAGATGAGATCCAAAGAGCTGTCAGTATCAGTGAAGCAAGCCATCATTAGGCTGAAAAAAACACAACAAACCCATCAGAGAGATAGCAAAAACATTAGGCGTGGCCAAAACAACTGTTTGAAACATTCTTAAAAAGAAGGAACGCACCGGTGAGCTCAGCAACACCAAAAGACCCGGAAGACCATGGAAAACAACTGTGGTGGAAGACCTAATAATTCTTTCCCTGGTGAAGAAAACAGCCTTCACAACAGTTGGCCAAATCAAGAACACTCTCCAGGAGGTAGGTGTATGTGTGTCAAAGTCAACAATCAAGAGAAGACTTCACCAGAGTGAATACAAAGGGTTCACCACAAAATGTAAACCATTGGTGAGCCTCAAAAACAGGAAGGCCAGATTAGAGTTTGCCATATGACATCTAAAAAAGCCTTCACAGTTCTGGAACAACATCCTATGGACAGATGAGACCAAGATCAACTTGTACCAGAGTGATGGGAAGAGAAGACTATGGAGAAGGAAAGGAACTGCTCATGATCCTAAACATACCACCTCATCAATGAAGCATGGTGGTGGTAGTGTCATGGCGTGGGCATGTATGGCTGCCAATGGAACTACTTCTCTTGTAGTTATTGATAATTGTGACTGCTGACAAAAGCAGCAGGATTAATTCTGAAGTGTTTCGGGCAATATTATCTGCTCATATTCAGCCAAATGCTTCAGAAGTCATTGGACAGCGCTTCACAGTGCAGATGGACAATGACCCAAAGCATACTGCAAAAGCAACCAAAGAGTTTTTTAAGGGAAAGAAGTGGAATGTTATGCAATGGCCAAGTCAATCACCTGACCTGAATACGATTGAGCATGCAATTCACTTGCTGAAGACAAAACTGAAGGGAAAATGCCCCAAGAACAAGCAGGAACTGAAGACAGTTGCAGTAGAGGCCTGGCAGAGCATCACCAGGGATGAAACCCAGCGTCTGGTGATGTCTATGCGTTCCAGACTTCAGGCTGTAATTGACTGCAAAGGATTTGCAACCAAGTATTAAAAAGTGAAAGTTTGATATATGATTATTATTCTGTCCCATTACTTTTGGTCCCTTAACAAGTGGGAGGCACATATGCAAACTGTTGTAATTCGTGCACCGTTCACCTGATTTGGATGTAAATACCTCAAATTAAAGCTCACAGTCTGCAGGTAAAGCACATCTTGTTCGTTTCATTTCAAATCCATTGTGGTGGTGTATAGAGCCAAAAATGTTAGAATTGTGTCCATGTCCCAATATTTATGGACCTGACTGTATATTTGAGATAACAGTAAGTGGTCTTGCCAAGCAGTTTTGATAAATGATGGTATTAGGGTAAGTCATATAACAGTGATATCTATTGGGTGGAATACATTTATATTAGTGGTGCAACTCCTTTAATTTTTAATTGAAAAAAATTGTATAGTAATGATGATGACCAACTGCATTTCATATATAAGCCATATTTACTTCATATTATTCACCCTTGCCCAAGTTCCTTACATATAATAATCTATTGTTGACCTAAACTTTGTCCTAACTTAGTTCCTTACTGCAATATTTTATAGTCTAATACCTTGAATACAGATTTTTCAGAATTTTTTAACAAACAAAATTATTTTTAATTATCCATGAAATTTTGGACTCTAATTTGGAGAAAATGAAAAGAAAATAAAGAAAAGAAAAAAAAAAGCTATATTTGTCAGTCGTGAATTTCCTAATACAACTAGAAAATGTTTGCAGAATTATTGCAGAAAGAAAAAGATACAGTGTAGGTCTAACTTCAGCCTTTAGCAGGGATGCTTAGATTGCTTTAATTTCATTTAGGGAATGATGTTTGCTAAACCTCCAGTTATCTTAGCATTGAAGGGAGCTATACTGCAGAATAAAGTGAGATAATATGGATTCCACAGGGGATACATATTAACTATATTTTTAGATTTTTGGGTTGGGGTATAGATCAGAATGGCACCAAGGAATAGCAGAATATAATTGGATTGCTAGCACTATTTTTTATTTATGCCGTCTTGCTTGACTCTGCTCATCTAACTTGTAAACAGCAAAATGTAACAGAATCATATACTGTACCTGCTGACTTAGGTGACATGACCTGTGTGGAATGGGAATGCTTTTAGATACATGCAAATAAAAAGAAAGTCTAAAAGCATTCTGAAAACAAATCTTTCCTAAAACCTGTTAATGTAAACCACTAGAAAATGCTACAAAAGTAGGCAGAAAAAATGCTAAGTAACTGTTGTTTCCCTTACGTCCTAACCAGCAGCACAAATGGGGTATTCCACCCCCGCGAACTGGTAGGACTGATGGAATTTTATTGAATAATTAATTCAATAAATGTGCAACACACCCACCTAACCCCTATAAAGGAGAGGAACACCCTCAGTCCCTTGTGTTTTTTCTGTCCTCCCGGACAGTAGGACTGATGGTGATTCCCCTCTGGGAATCCCTGCAGTACTTTCTTTCGAACTGCTAGGTTGCGATTCCCGCTCCCTCTCGCTGTGCCCTGAGTTCAGTATAAGGGCGCGGGTCAGGGCATTTTTAACTGCAGTGCAGCCTTAGAGAATTTGTTCTCCTTTACCTCCTTGCGCTGCGATGCTAGTCTGGCGGGGAGAAGTGGCATCGCCAGTGTGACGTCAATTCCGCCGGGGTTCCCTGATCCGTCTCACCCTTTCGCAGCAGAATTCTGTTGGCTGCCTGGGCCCGTAGGGGACAGCCGGAGTGTGCAGTCCGTAGTTGAGGTTAGGTAGCTTCATTTCTTTGTTAGGGAATTTTTTCCTTAAGATCTTGTGAGGCCGGTTTGGCTCCTCCCTTTTCAGAGCGGAGCTTCTCCTATTGGCGCCAAGATGGTCTATTTAACCACTCCCTTGGCTGTCATTCGGCCTCTTGAGCGCAGCAGAGTGTACTTTGTCTCCCTTTTGCTATTTCCAAGCCTTCTAGTTCTCCTAGGGCCTTCAAAGTGCCTTTGTGCTAGCTTATTGGCTTCTAGCCTCCAGTGTTTCCCGTTAGGGTGTTTTATTTCATCCATCCCGGGTAAAATGTTGGATGAGTATTAATCTTAATTCTCATATTAGAAATATTTATTTTTCAATTTTTTTTTTCTCCTTCTAGAAAATCCTCGGGCAATGATTGTGACAATCCCCTGGAAGATTCTTCTGAGTTTTCAAGATGCCTGAGTTGTAGAGCTAAGCTGCAGACTTCAACCCAGGAGCCGACAGTACAGGATGTGCACATTTGGGTGAAGGATTTTGTAGCCTCAAGTATGTCTGCTATGAATGCTACTGTGGAGGATCTCAAGTGGTCCCTTACCCACAAGAGAGCAAGACCTGCATCCTCTCCAAGGGCCATGGACACGTCAGGGAGACAACATCCTCGTCATCTGAAGAGGATGCGTTTTCTTACTTTTTTCCGCTCGAAAAAACTCAGCGTTTGCTGAAGTCCATCCGGTCGGGGGACCAGGATCAGGGGGAAGACTCAGAAGGGTCCGGTCTTAACCAAAAGGTTTAAGACAATGTTTCCTATCCATGAGAACCAGTTAGCCTCCTGGCGCCCCGTCCCCAAGGTCGACATGGCGATAGCTAAGATGTCTAAGAGAATCATTTTTCCTTCTGATGATGGGTCAAGCTTGCAGGACCCTATGGATAGGAAGGCCGAGTGTGCTTTCAGGCGTTCCTATTCAGCAGCTTCAGCCACGGCTTCCATGGCAATATCCTCCTCTGAGGTGGCTAATTTCCTTAAAACTCATCTAAGCCAGATCCAGATGGACATAGACCAGAGGGTCACTAGGTCGGATATATTGGCGTCTTTTAAGATGGCCAATTTGGCTATGGATTTTTTGTGTGACGCTGCCTCCCAGCAGCTTAGACTGGCCTCCAAGTCGATGGCCTTAGACTCTGCTGGCCGCCGACCTCTATGGTTGAAACCATGGAAGGTGGATACATCATCCAAACACAGCCTGTGCGCCCTTCAATTTGAACCCAGAAAAATATTTGGCACAGAGCTTTACCGTATTATGGAGGGACTGTCGGACAAGAAGGGCAAGTCCCTTCCCCAGCAGTCCTTTCGTGGTCGAGGCAGGCGCTTTGAGAGCAGGTCTGCTCCCCAGTCGAGACCTCAGAGACATTGGGGTAATCAGCGCCGGGGCGCAAAACGGATTTAAAGGATGTGTATCTCCATATCCCCATCCATCCTGCTTCCAGGAAATATTTAAGGTACATGTGGGAGGGGTTTTAAAACATCTTCAGTTTGTAGCCCTCCCATTTGGTATTTCTTCGGCCCCACACACATTTACCAAGGTTGTGGTAGCAGTAGTGGCTACTCTAAGGCTTCAGATGCTGAGCATCGTACCTTATCTGGACGACTGGCTCCTCAGGGCCCCGTCTCAAATGATCCTATCCCAACATCTGCGGCTAGCTGTATCCTTCCTCCATCAGCTGGGATGGATAATCAATTGGAGCAAATCCAATATTCTCCCAGCGACCTCAGTGAGGTTTCTCGGCTTCATAATCGATTCAGTCAGGATGACTCTTCACCTCACTCCCGAGAGAAAATCTTGGGTCAGAGAATCGGCTCAGTTCCTTTCGGTCCCCAGAAGAGTAACTTTTCGTCTTCTTATGCGGATGTTGGAACTTATGTCCACTACCGCAGATGCGGTTCCTTGGGCACTTTGGCATCTTCAATCAGAGGTCCTTGCCAATTGGAATCTCCGGCCTTCAGGCCTCAACAAGTGTCACTCCCTGTCTTATCCAACCCGATCCTCTCTCAGATGGTGGTCTCACGTAGACGACGGCAATTCTCTGATCCAACCCTCTTGGATCATACTTACTACCGAAGTAAGGGGAGCGCATATTCTGAACCTGACAGTACAAGGTTCTTGGTCTCCTCTGGAGAGGCGGTTAACATCCAATTTCCTGGAGATCCGTGCTATCAAGCTAGCCCTACTCCACTTTGCTCCCCTAATTTTAGGGAAGGCAGTGAAAATTCAAACAGACAGCATGACGGCTGTCCTTTACATCAACAAACAGGGAGGCACTCGATCACAAAATCTCCTCAGAGAGATAGGTTTGATCTTGGATTGTGCAGAGAGGAACATCACCCATCTTACGGCAGTCCATATTCGAGGATCTCTCAATATGATCGCCGATCGCCTGAGCAGAGGGCTTCCCACAGGAGAGTGTGCTCTCCACCCGGACATGTTCAAGGAAATTACGCTCAGGTGGGGCGTGCCAGAGATAGATCTCATGGCTACGAGGTTCAACTCCAAGTTGGAGAGATTTTGCTCCCTCTACAGGGAGGACAATCCGGTGGCAATAGATGCTGTGTCAATCCCATGGAGGTTTAGGCTGGCCTACATCTTCCCTCCAATTTCCTTGATTCCAAGGATATTGATGAAAATAAGGCAAGACCAAGCATCTGTCATAGCCATAATCCCGTTTTGGCCCAAGAGAGCTGGGTTCACCCAACTCGTTTAGATGAGTCGGGGACAATTCTGGAGGCTTCCCCCAGAGCATGCACTAGTGTTGAGGGACACTCACAGCTGCTCAAACCCTCAAATGTTCAATCTGATAGCCTGGAGGTTGACCAGTCCCTTCCTCAGTTAGAAGGGCTCTCTAGTGCGGTCTTGAGAACTATGTCCCACTTCAGGGCAGACTCTACCAACCAAGCTTACACGAGAATCTGGAGAATATTCCAAAACTGGTGTACCAGGAAGCAAGTATCCGGTACGGATCCATCTGTTTCCACCGTGTTAAACTTCCTACAAGACATCAGCTATTTTGACCTATCTTGATAGGTCCTTATCTCAAGACCCACTTATCAAAAGATCCTTGAGAGGAACCTCAAGATTAAGACCCAAAGTTATCCAACCAATTACCACGTGGGATCTCTCGGTTGTGCTCAAAGGGCTATCATCTCCCCAATTTGAGCCTATGGAGGACGTGGACATGAAGTATGTGACGACCAAAGTAACTTTACTTCTGGGATTACATCAGTGAAAAGGATTGGGGAGCTCCAAGCTTTGTCAGCTTCCAAGCCATATACCAAATTTTTAACGGACCAAGTCCTCTTAAGATTCTTACCTTCCTTTATCCCTAAGGTACCAACATTCCACAACATTAATCAAGTTATTTCTCTACCGGTTTTACTTTCTCATGCGTCCTCCGAGGAAAATAGAGGCCTGCATTGCCTCGATATTTCGAGATGTCTCCGGATCTACGTAGATAGATCTAAGGAATTCAGGAAGGACGAGAATATTCTTATTCTCTTTGCAGGGGCCCAGAAGGGCCACAAAGTCTCTAAACCTTCCATCAGTCGATGGGTTAAGGAAGCCATTTGAGAATCCATGGTCTCTCAGAATCTAAAGCTTCCTGAGTTCGTAAGAGCTCATTCGACCAGGTCTGTCTCTACCTCCTTTGCGGAAAGAAATTTAGTTCCTCTGGAACATATTTGCAAATCTACTTCGTGGTGTTCCGACTCCACTTTTATCACCCACTACAGACTTGACTCTAGAGTGGCCAATTACTCTTCCTTTGGGTGTTCAGTGTTATCTTCTGCCAGGCATGAGGGCCCTCCCTTATAGGGTTTCTACTTGCCAAATCCCCATCTGTGCTGCTGGTTATGACGTAAGGGAATCGTTAATTTCTAATGATAATTAGTTTTCCCTTAGTCCTAACAGCAGCACACAAATATCCCTCCCTAAATCTATATAATTCTGTTTTTTTCATGTACATTACACAAGAGACTGAGGGTGTTCCTCTCCTTTATAGCGATTAGGTGGGTGTGTTGCACATTTATTGAATTAATTATTCAATAAAATTCCATCGGTTCTACCAGTTCACGGGGGGTGGAATACCCCATCGGTGCTGCTGTTAGGACTAAGGGAAAAAAATTATCGTTAGAAATTAACAAGTGATGGTCATGATATATTTCCTCATGTAAACTTGGCCTCTTCTTACTTTTCTTCTACAGCAGGAAGTCAACAGAGGGCTTTCTGCTCAGAATGCAAATTAGAAGAACTGGTTGATTGCTACAGACAATACTATAGACCAGTGCATCTCTAATTGTGAGTTACCCTTCATTCTAGATGAATAGTGGCATGCCTCTCAAATATTCCAGATCCATCAAGACATATGGTGATTCTATTGCGGCAGGAGTGAACTATCATAGACTGTTCCAAACAAGAAGACATTTTTCAGCACTAACTGGCATGGAAACAAAAAGTTACAAGTAAACAGTGAAGGCAGAAGTATGGAGAAGGTAAGGGCTTTACTGACGGGGGCTGTTAGATGCTCTTGGCTGGTAGGTGAGACCCTGTGACTGGCATTTCAGTGCACTGTGGTTGAAAACTGGTGCAGTTCTACATGTTCATGTTTCAGCACAAATTTTCACCATTGGTGTAACAGACTTTTCAACAGTGTGACTGGTAAGACCTTGTAAGAAAAAGTTGGAGAAGCCTTACTATTAGGGATCAGCGAACCTGAGGTTTTCAGGTTCGGGTTCTGGTGGAATTCCGTTATGGATTCCGTTATACTGGAATATAGTGGAATTCTATGACAAAATGCTAAACAGAAGCCTTTAAGAGGCATTCCGTTTTGCATTCCGTCCTAATAGAAGTCTATGGGCAGCATAACAGATTCAGCTGGTTTCCATTATGCAGGACAGGACTCCTGCATAATGGAAACCAGCCGGATCCATTATGCTGCCCTCAGACTTCTATTATGACGGAATGCAAAACCGAATGCCTCTTAAAGGCTTCCGTTTGCCATTTCATCATAGCATTCTATTATGTTCTGTGATAATGGAATCCATAACAGAATTCCACCAGAACCCAAACCTAAAAACCTCAGGTTCACTCATTCCTACAAATTCCTTCCTATAAATAACATAACATTTATCATTCTAGCTACATGTGTTTTTGGAACAAAAAAGTAACACAACCCAGCTTTTGCGACCTTTTCTATGCCATTGTGACTTTTTCACTCGCAACTAGCATGTTACGCCACCCTCGCCAGGCTTACGAAAAGGGGGCATGGCAGACACTGGCATAAATAATGAGTGAAATCTACTTACGAGCACTGACTGCCAGAGGAGGCATATAAATGACATGCCTCCTCCAGCAGCATATGCTGTATGAAAACCAGCACAGTAGATGAAGCTCTTGATAAATCAGGGCCTATGGTTTTTAGTTTTCAATGGCACAATTTTTTATATATCATGATAAAGTATTAGTAATTATCATGTAGAATATGGCATTATAAAGAAAAAAGCTCAGTAATAAATTAGATACAGTATATACCTAGATGGTTAATAGATATGTTAATAACATGTCTTCTTCATTACTTCTTGGCTTAATTAACTGTAAGTGAAACACCATATACATTTCGAATTCTGATCTACCTGTATCTTCCCATTTGCCCTTTATTTGTCAGAAAAGAAAAGATGCTGCACTCCGTGGTGTACCTGAGCCGTCTGAAAGCAAACATATCAATGCACATGTGGGCATTGGCCTAAGCTAAACAGCAGGTGATCACAGCTATCTCCACAATTAGATACCTTGACAATCAACAGGACTCTGATATCCTCCTGGCAATGAGCTCTTTTAAAGAAAAAATAATGTACGCTTGTGGATCAGATTGAAAGAACAGGCAATGCATTTTCCAGGTCAGTAAAGCACAGTAGGTCTCTCTCCTCCTGTTTCTGACAGCATATAGAGCATTTCTTCTCAGCCACATCTTCTAGCAGATACCCTGCTGTTGTTGTAATGAACAGGTTTATTTAATTTTACCTTATAATGCATTTCTCTGGAACAAATGGCTGTTGAGGGATGAACCAGAATCAAATTGGTTTGTTTAAATTGAATTTGAATTTGCATCTTGCGGAAGGGCAAAAAACACATGTACCATATATTGTGTATGGCTCGACAGAACATATAGGTAAGCCATCAAATATCAAAATGTACAACTCTTTTAGGCAAGAATTGACTTGTATCAAACATTTATGTCTTGCATACATTGCTCCTTACTTAGAGTAAATA